>NC_056751.1:830628427-830956694 GCF_019279795.1 Protopterus annectens
TTATTCAGGAACCAGTTAAAACCTACTTTGCTAGACATACCGTCACATCTGTAGCATGCCATGGAACTGTTTCTACTTGAGACATTTTAGAGTCAAGATGGATTGATTCACATTTTCTAAATGTTATAAATTAGAATCCCAGTCTGGAGATAACGCAGGTTTTAGCATGGCTGTACTACATGGGATTCTGTAACTGGTTACCTCCCATGATTATGTGCGTGCTGCAGTGACCCCTCTAAAAGTTCAATAGTGTGGTTATGTTAATACACCCACTGTAGTGGTTGTCTTTAAGGGAAAAGTCATTGTAGCAATAGGTACCCACTCATCATTCCCTTGCTACTATGTTCATTGGTTGTTTAACACAAAAAGCAGTAGTGTGTGTACACAGGTGATATTGTTCATTCATTCATAACCTGTGCTGCTGGTGTAGAGGGATAAAGCCATCACTATGGCTCGGGCAACCAGAGTTCAAATAGGTGTTCAGATGCTTGATTGTGCAGGCAGGGAGGATGAGCATGCCCACCCTGGGAAGATTGGTGGTAGTCCCTGGCTGGACACATCCAACACTCCAAATATGACCTGAAAGGGCTGAGTATAGAGTGTGGAGCAGATTAGGGGAGGGTGTGGATGTGACCACCTTAAGCCAGCGATGGATAATCCTTGTTTCTTCATATGGAGGAGCACTTGCATTCAAGCAGCAGGATATGGATGGTTCTTGCTGTGATCCACTGGCTGACATCACCATCAAGGCAGTGGCGTCAGGACCATAGTATAAGTGCTGTCAGTTGCTGGAGAGTGAGCAAGTGTGCAAAATCCCTGATAGCTACCAGGAGAATGGCCCCTCCGAACAGATCACTTTAGTGGATTTGAGGGATCACCCACACTGGGGATTTCCCCACCACTGAATGTAGTTAGGATTGAGTTGAAGTCAGAGCCTGTCCTGGTACTCAGTTGGCATAAGGCAGAGAGCAAATCCTGGATGGGATGCCATGCCATCATAGGATGCACACACATACTCACTTGTGCTCAGATACACACACAGACACACACACACACACACACACACACACACACACACACACACACACACACACACACACACAGACACACACACACACACACACACACACAGCTGTACACAGTAATTCATTCTGTGTTACTCACTTTATTCATTTTAGCATCAAGTGAGAGTCAGAGCCTGTCTTGGCAAACAGTGAGCATAAGGCAGAAAACCAGTCCTGGACAGAGGCATGCACACTATGTGTGCATGTGAATTGTAAGATCAGCACTTCACCTACCAGCATGTGTTTGGGTTGTGGGATGAAACCTGAGACTCCATTAAAAACCCGTGCAGACAGTGTGTGAGGACTGTGGAGGTAGAATGGTTCCACTAGCATCAGATGTGAAGATGAATTGTCACCATTGGATTTAGAATCCCACCACTGTCAACCAAGGGTGAAGTAAAGGCAAGAAAGTGCACACAAGTCTGTTTCAGTTGCTAGTTTACAAAGTGCAGCCTGGCTTCAAGGCTTTCATGGGTATGGATTTCCAGCCCCCATGCCCAGACTGGACTGCACACAGGCCACTTACACCAGTCTCTCAGTGAACCAGTGTCTTCCAGTGACCCTTTATCCATACTATCTGCCTTTCACACAAAGTATTATTTTCACAATTCTCTACAACTTTTTGCTTGGCACAGGAATAATAAAGCCAGAGACTCCCAGTCACAGGCTGCACTAAAATTAAGCCAAATATGAAGTATGCCATTTAATATCTCTTTCACTAGTAGTAAGCCTAAGCAGTCTCATGCTGGGTGTGTACCATACTGCTTGTTACCCAAAGTGTAAATAATGATTACCCTCTTAGATAAACCATACTGAATTAATATACTTTTAGTAAGTAAATACCAACAAAAAAACCTTTAAAAGTAAGTAATTGACATTTTCTTAAGTAAAAAAAGAAAACGGTGCAAATACAGAGTAAAATGTATGTAGGTTGGTACACACACAGAAGACAGATAAAAGACAATAAAAATAGTTCCAGATATCCAAGATGTTCTTAGTGTTTCACTGTTGCAGTCATCACACTTGGGTTATCCTGCCAGGGGTAGCCCTCATTCGGCCCAAATACCAGAGGCTTAGTATTTCTGTGTTGTTTGTTGTCGCTCCAGGACTGACATAAGGTCATCAGTGGTATAAAATCAGGCAGCTGACACCATTAGCTGAGGAGCCCGAAGCAGAAGCAGTTCACACGAGTGTCGGTCGGCCGCTACCTGAGTTTTGTTTCTGAATTGAAGTTGAAGTCTTCTAAAGCTAAGTATCCCGTTGGGGATCCTTTTTTCTTGCTCTAACCGATGTCAGAAAAAGTTATCAATTGTCTCGTCTGTGGAAAGCAAATACCACACCGAGACTACATTTTTACTGCGTCACCTGTTTAGCCCCAGATTATGATGTACCTTACTGTCGCTTTTGTGCTTTGTTCAATGCCAGAACTATATGTCATCAGGCCCTTATTGTAGCTAAATATTTTTGTTGTTGGTCCCCGTTTTCCGATATGGCTTCAGTAAGCTATCCAACTACAGATCTTTCAAAAAACGTAAGGATAAAGACAGAGACAGCCCGCACAGGTCCAAAACTGCCGACGACGCTTCTGTTAAGCTAGTCGTCAGTTCTAATGTCTTCAGTGAAGCACTTTTGCAGCCCCTGATGCCCGCTTCTATGGATTCGCAGGCCGCTACCGAGACCCATTCGGAGTCCAGTATGCCACGAGACTCTTCTTTGACTAAGGATCCTGCGGATGTCTCTACCTTGCAAGGGTCTGGATCCACTGAGCAGGTGCTGGCTTCTGAGGAAGTTCTTCACACTACCGATACTCGACACAAACCTACGACTTCTTTCGCATCTTCAGTTCTTTCTAAAACTACCAAGTTTGTAAGGCCTAGGGTACGAACTACACCTAAAAAAACGACGACCCAAGCTCAGGCACCTGCTTTCATGCCTCAATCTCAAATGCTTAAAATGGCGGAAGACCTTATCATGCTTATTAGGGGAAGCCAGGCTATCCCTTCCAAAAGAAAAAGAGACTTGTCCCCAGCAGTTTTATCTGACCAGGTATCCGTTGACTCTGAGGTTTCCGAATATGATGACATACAACCCTTATGAGGATTCAGATGCAGAGGAATCCATTCCTTCTGCCTCTCCTCCAGAGGATTTTTCATTTGGTGAAACCCTACATACCTTAAGGGAGCATTTCCAGTGGGAATGTCAGGGCTATACTCAGTCCAAAAAGAGACTCAGGGAATTCTTAGATTTAGCACAGCACAGACCTTTAGCCATTCCTCCTGTCTTGGATGTTTTGGATGATGTCTTTATGGAATCCAGTTTGACTCCTGACACCCTTCCTCCTGCTCCCAGGAAACCTGACAGGTATTACAGAGTCCCTGACTTTCATAAATTTCTTTTCAAAAATTCTACTTCTGACCCAGAGGTCATCTCCCAAGGACCTAAAGGAGTTAAAGCAACCACAGCTAAGAATCCCACCCCCTCGGACAGGGATTCCCGATCTTTAGACAGATGTGGTAAAAAAGTATACACCTCTGCAACTCTTGCCATTAGAGCACTAAATTGTCAGTTCCACATGCTGAAATACCAGCAACATACCATGGAACTCCTCAAACAAAAAATATCTACATTTCTGCTTGTGTAGAAAATAAAGACTTATAAGAGCTTATGCAGTCTGCAAGCCAAGTTACTAAACACACCTTGCAATGTGGCTTTGACATCCTAGAAGCATCTTGCAGGGCAGCAGTCACTGGTTCTGTACTTAGAATGCACGCATGACTTAAGGAACAGACCTTGCCAGACTATGTCAAATCAAAATTATTGGAGGCACCATTGAACAAAGACAGTTTGTTTGGTACCAAGGCAGAAGAGGTCTTAAAAAAGATGGAAGAAAAAGTTAAATCTATGCAGACAGTTAAAGACTACAGGTCCAGCCTCCAAGGTTCAGTAAGCATTGCCCATCCAAGCCCTGGTCCTTTCCGGCCCCTTCCAGGCCAGCTTAGCCAAGACCTAGGGGAAGCAGACCCCCCCCCAGACAGCAGTCCCAGGGAATGCAGAGATCTAAGCAATGGAATTCCTCCACTTCAAAAACAGGAAGTGCTTAGCCACCTCCTTATGGAAAGAACTCACAGTGACTTTACACCTCCACCCCTTACCTCTTCCCACCTGCTTGTGCCCCTAGGAGGAAAACTCTCCTTCTATGCAAACAACTGGGCCTCTATTACCAACTACCAGTGGGTCCTCAAGATAGTGTCCCAGGGATACAAATTTTATTGCCACACTCTGCCAACCCCAAAAGGGTTCCTGGATCTTCCCCCAAACCAGTGGGCAGAGGCCAAACAATAAGTCCATTCTCTGCTTTCCATGAGGGCAATACAGCCTGTTCCTGCAAATCAGATAGGTCAAGGTTTTGATTCCAGGCTTTTCCTGGTACCCAGAAAAGAGGGCACCTGGCGCCCAATCCTCGAT
Organism: Protopterus annectens; assembly: GCF_019279795.1. NCBI lineage: Eukaryota > Metazoa > Chordata > Ceratodontiformes > Protopteridae > Protopterus > Protopterus annectens. The sequence continues at coordinate 830,632,957 of NC_056751.1, forward strand.
CTATAAATTCTAAACGCCTTCCTTGTGATACCAAAATTCAAAATGCTCACCCTCCAGCAGCTTATTCCTGTGCTTTCCAAGAATGCTTGGTTAGCCGCCCTAGACCTAAAGGAGGCCTACCTGAACATCCCAATCAGGGAATCTTGCAGGAAACATCTATGTTTCAGGGCACTTTCAGTTCTCTGCTCTTCCCTTTGGCTTATCCACTGCTCCCAGAGTTTTTACTAGTTTTCTTAGGCTGGCAGCTACAGGAGAGGTCAGGGGGTCTGCAATTGCGGATGCATGAATTCTCCATTCTTCTGAGTCAGGAGAGTTGGGATCTGAGGTAGGTGCCATGGTGGCAGGGGTGACAGGCTGCGCAGCAATGGGTACCAGTGCTGGCATGACCAATCTGGGGCAATCAAAGATTGCCCTTGGTTTTTCCTCCCTTATTTTCAGCATTACCCTTGAAATCAGTGGTAGAGGGGGAAATGCATAGAACAAGAGGTTTACCAATTGGAAGGATAGCGCATCCACTTTCCAGGCCTTGCTGTGAAATTCCCTGGTGCAGAATTTGCTGAGCTGGTGATTGTTGTGGGAGGCAAAGAGGTCCACCTTCGGGGTGCCCCATTTCTGGGTTACAAGGTTGAAAGCTCTGTGGTCTAGCTGCCACTCATGTGGGTCTAGCAGGTTTCTGCTTAAGTTGTCTGCCAGAGAGTTTAGGAAGCCTGGCAGGAATTGTGCTAGCAGGTGTATTTGCATGGCTGAAGCTGTGTGCTAAAGGGTCATGGCGAGAAAACTAGTCCTGGATGTTATATGTGAGGCCAGATGCATCAGCAGTAGAAAATCCTAGGCTGACAAGTGGAAAAGGTTTTGCACCTGGACCCAGGCTAAAGGAGCTGAATCAGCACAGCCCTCCCTACCTGTCCTCCCGGATTACCTAGCAGACCTACTACACAGGGGCCTATCCTTCTCTTCTATTAAAATTCACGCCTCTGCCATCTCTGCTCATTACAGCACAGAACCACCTGTCTTCTCACACTCTCTCATCAAATAGTTCCTAAGAGGGAAGGCCACCCAGAAGAGCTCCTACCCCAGCTTGGGACCTTAGTTTTGTGTTGGAAAAGCTCACCCTTCCCCCTTTGAGTCTGCAGCTTCAGCAGAGTTAAAATTCCTCTCTTGGAAAACAGCCTTCCTTCTGGCCATCACTTCAGCTAAAAGAGTTTCAGAGCTACAAGCACTCATGGCTGTAGAACCCTTCATCATTTTCACAGAGTCTCCCTCAAGACTAACCCAACTTTCATGCCTAAAGTGGTGTGCAGTGTGTCTCTCAGCCAATCAATTCATTTGCCCACCTTTTTCCTTAACCCACAAAACAAGGGGGGAAGGAATTCTGAATTTTCTAGATGTGCACAGGCAGCTCAGATTCTACCTGGATAGGACTAAATCTTTTAGGAAAACTGACCAATTGCTAGTCAACTTTGGAGCAGGGGCAGAGGGCAAGGCCATATCCAAACAATCTCCAAATGGCTAGAACACTGCATCCATTTCAGCTACAAACACCACGGGAAACCGCTCCCAAAGGGGGTCAGGATGCATTCCACCAGGGCAACCTCCACCTTTGCAGCTTTACTCAGAGGGGTCCCCACCAGGGACATACTGGAGGCTGCAACATGGACTTCTGTTCATACCTTCACCAAGCATTACCACCTGCCTATCTTCTCCAAGTCTTGCAGGGCATCCTAGCCATCCCCCAGGCTTCTTGACTGCCTCCACCCTGTTCTTCAGCTTTGGGAATCAATCCAAGTGTGATGACTGCAACAGTGAAACATGAAGAACATAGTACAGTTGTGTACACATACCATAAATGTAGATGTTCGAGTGTATTCACTGTTGCAGTCCTGGTTTCCCACCCTCCATCGCCCTTGTTTCTGTCTCTCTCTCTCTCCCTCTCCCTCACTCTACAGGGAATTTTTGGTATTTACTTTCTACTGGTGGTGTTCTTCCACCATAACCTAGCTCCCTATTTGGGGGCCCCTGACAGTTGGGGCAAGGAAAAACTGATGTAATGGCATTGGCTGCCTGATTTTATACCACTGATGACCTGACGTCAGTCCTGGAGTGACAGTAACATACGCAGAAATACTAAGCCTCTGGTATTTAGGCCGACTGAGGGCTACCCCTGGCAGGATAACCCAAGTGTGATGACTGCAACAGTGAATACACTCGAACATCTACATTTATGGTAGGTGTACACAACTACTTTTTCCTGCCTAGCTTACTACAAAAATACTGATCCCAGATAAGTAACTAGTAGTCACAGATAGTTCTTCATCAACAAGTTAGTATCAACGTCCGGTATTTCTTTTCTTTTCTTTTTAATATATGCAGTTAATGTAAAATCTCCTTTCCACAACTGCTCTTAACCAACTTCTTAAGGGTAATACTGCTCCTGTTTGGCAGCCCTGCTATGTTTATTTCTTAGGTTTAGGTTAATTGTTGCTTATCATTAGCTGTTTAGTTTAGCTGCATTTTTGCATTATGTTGTTTGACTGTTCTGTAGGAGTGTTAAAGTTTACACTGAACTCCACTGTCTCAATGTTTTATTACCTGCATCCATTTTTATTCTACTGTTTTTGTAGTTTGTTTGGAGTTAGCTGTTTTTCTTTTTTACTTTATTTCTCACTAGTTTCCTATCCATCTCTGCTGTAGAGCGATATGTGTGTATATACCTTTAAGAAGGTATCCAAGGGTTTGCAGAAGTGTATAAATACTGAGCACCTGCGAGCCTGACTGCCATTTTGTAGTAAGGAGCTGAGAAGATGTAAGCATGTATGTATGTATGTATGTATGTAAGCTCTGTTTGTTAACTAGTGTGTTCATATTTAAAGATGCTGCTATCCATCCCAATGTGTTTGTATGTGTAAAATCATCTGAACAAAAACCCCAGCCTTCTTGTTGTATATATTAGAGATGAATGGGCAACATGGTCGCTGTTTCTCAGATTTGCTGCTACTAGTTACTCTTGGAAGATTAATTTTATTCTTTGTCATCACTGCTTTATTTGTTTCCATTTAGATTGTTAAGCCACCCACGAGCCTTAAGTTAATTATTGAAATTTATCTGTTAGCTGAGTAGTTTATTTGTATGTTAACATTGTATTTATGTCTTGATGCCTATTTAATTGGACTGTATGAATAGCTTTCCAATGTTTGCACCTAAAGTTTACCTTGAAGTAGTTTTTTTTGCTTTTATTGTTCATAACTAAATGATTGCAGACAGTTTCTATTTTTTTCTGTCACTTTGCCTGTACCAGTTAGGGAAAACACACAGATGATTCCACTGAAAATATGTTTTTTATTTCCTGGCATCTAGTTTAGAAGTAAATTCGTGCTTTTGTTTTCATACCCAGTTTATGCAGCTTGCCCATGCACTTCAGAAAAGTAACATGAAAACTGTACATTTAAATTCATTACTTGAGCTTTTCCTGCTGTATTTGGGATATCCCACTTGTGGCTGACATCTTTTGGAAACTTATTTTTTACAGAATTATTCTCATTTACTGAGCGTTGGATGACATATGAGTAAATAACAGGTCAACTGACTTACAACAGGATGCTGAGCTGGTTTCAGACTTCATGCCAAAGGAAACTGAGTCATGTAACACACAAATGGAACTTTTATGTCCCTTTAGTTATAGAGAAATATATTTGTTCTCCCAAGTTCATCAAGCACCCATAAGGATGCCTTTAGTCATACCCCAGACAGCAGGCAGTCAGTTCACAATCTGTATACAGAGCTTATAGCTAGGTCATTTAGTGCCCTGGGTGATGCCTCCAACTGACATCCTCCTTCAGCCAATGTTAAGGACCAAAGTTGAGGACCAAAAAAAAGTATTCAGAGGGTCTCTATAGCTCTCCTGTTTGATCTATTCACAAACTGCAGTCACTTTCATTTGTAATCACAGCAAGAGGTTCTCCCGTTCGATTCTCAGCTGGTGTGCAGGGAGTGCCTTCTGTGTGGAGTCATCATGTCCTGCCCGCGGTCGAGTGGTGTTCCAAAAGACTTGCATGAATGGGCGTGACTTCGTTGAAGGTTGGGCGTCAAGCTGGCAACTTGGCACCGTAAAAACCTACTGCCAATCATTAGCGGACCGGAGTTCCGCTGTGGCGACCCCTAACCGGAAAAAGCCGAAAGACCAACAAGTAAACTGCAACCTCTTTGATACATTGTATAAATGAAAATATTGTTACTTTTGTAGAAGTTGGTGTGCAAAACATTGCAGAGTTATTAGGTACTTGAATACCATTTTAATTTCTTTGCATACTGTCATTTAAGCAACTACAAAATGTGCAGTCACTGCTGATTAAATGTATACCAAGAATACTTGCATTTCCAAAAAGGGGGCATTTGGCACCTTGACAAAGTTGACAATTGTGCCCCTGACTACTTACACCTGGAGCAGCTGCTGCCTTCACCCTGCCTTGGTGTAATTTTGTATCTTTTATAGAGTGCTATAGAGTACTTGCTCTACGTTTGTATGTAATGTTCCACTGAACCTTGATATTAATTCTGTGCAGTATTTTCTTTATACTGAATGCATGTACTTTGTTTTGCAATTACGTGATTACTGTTCTGTTATGTATTTTATGTACTGTACATTAAGGGACTGAGTTTATGGCTGGAATGCTCTCGAGATCAGTTTATTAACTTGGTTAACAAGTAAATAAGCTGCTACAAGTACACTTGCTGGAAATACTGCTGTTGAAGGATGCATTTCATAGCAGCTACAATTTTTTTTAAATGGCTTTCATTCTTGCAGAAACTTGCTTATGTCAGTCATGTAGCACTTCTTCGCATTGTTAAGGTGCCCAGCTACGAAATTCTTTGAGTACTTCTGGTTTTGGAAATGAGTTTCAGGATAAATTATATTTCTGTATGTCATAAAACTCAGTTTAGGATTTGTAATTATTTGTTTTATTTTGATGAGCATTTAGGTCCCATTAAACCTGTGGCACCTTCTATAAAGCATTATATTTTATATGGGTGATGTACCCACTAAAACGGTAGATGTTAAGTTGTCTATCTCGCCTTCATTCTTGCTGGATGGGTTCGGAGCCGACCTCGGCTCCGACTCGGCCACTCTAAAAGTTCGAGAGTTGGTTCCACCCTCGAGGCTCCCCTATATCCCACAATGCTAGGCGAGAGTTACCTCAGATCTCGCTTGCCGCCGAGGTTGGTTGCTTCTACCGGTTCCTGGTGAGTGTTAGCTTTTTATACAAAAGTTACTCTTTTTTCTTTTAACTTTAATTCTTCCTAAATTAGTGTAGGATATAGATCTTTATCCCCGACCCTATTTTCCCGTTTTCTTATTAAAAGAACCGTTGGTTTTCCTGCCTTTGGCCTTCCCTTCCCTAGGGTGTGTTTGTGTAGTTACTTTAACTTTTTGTGCTTAATTATTAGTATTTTACTAAAATTGTTATTATTTTTAGTATTAATTTTTCTGACAGGGTATAACTGTGTGTTTGGGTGTGTGTTAGTGTACACCTGTCAGTTAGGAAAATGTCAAAGGAAGCAAAGGTCTCTGGATTCAAGAAGTGTGATGCGTGCTGTCAGAAAATGTCTCTGACAGACGCCACACTTCTTGTGTCTATTGTCTGGGGCCTTTGCCTGCAGGACTCCTGTGCTGTGTGCCATGGCTTCAGCCCCAGGTCTGCAGGAGAAAACAAGTTGATTCTGAAAGGCTTGTTAAAACCAGAGGATTCCCTGTCAGTTTCAACAGGGAAGCCCTCTAACATCGGTCCGGCTTCTGAGCCGAGACGTCAGGTTGTTCAACCTTTGCCTTTATCGGCTCCGGCTGGAGCCGATAAGACTCAGTCCACAGTTTCTGTGGCTTCGTTATCGTACCCGTGTCGGCTCCGACAAGATCTTGAGCCGACAACCAGAAAGAGGTCTAGGTCACCTTCTCTTGGCTCCGTTCATTCGGCTCCAGGATCTCCCCTGCTGTCTGAACGGAGCCAAAGTCTCATTCCTCTAGGTCATCAAGGCTTTCCGATCATGACCTTCAGAGGGTGGTGAGTCGACTACTTAAGTCCGAGGCACTAGCCCAGATGCTTCAGAGCCCGACTCATCAGTCGGTGCCTGCCCCGTCCATCAACTCTTTCCCTCCTTTTGACTCTTGGAGCCGGGTCGGTCGGAACAGACAATTGTCTTCGGGGTGAGTGGCATCGGACCCTTGTCCGACCCCCTCTCCCTCGCCTCGGGCCATCACTCGGAGCGGGGACCTCTGGCGCCTCAGGGTAAGTCCCCCTCATCCCGACTCTCCTGATTTGGCAGAAGAGCCCTCGGAAGAGGAAGTGCAAGAGGAAGCACATTGACTCACCTGAGTCTATCACGTCGGACACAGATCTGGATGATTCTGAGGGTTCCCCTGCCCTTCTGAAGATGTCTCATTTGCAGACATTCTGGAGATCCTTAAACAGAGGGAAATTGGCCAGCCCTCAACCCTTCGGAGGACATCTGTGTATCTTGAGGCGTTTGGCGCCTTCCACCTCCTGGGTGTCCCCCCCCCCTCATGCAGGTGGTTGCTAAGAAGGCATGGACTGCTCCTGATTCAGTGGACCCCACTCCCAGGAGACCCTCCAAATTCATCACAGCTCCATCAGACAAGCAATTTTTATCAAAAGGAGTTTCTGTGGATGCTATGGTGGTAGCTGCCGCCACAAAGAAGGAACTGGCTGATCCTTCAGTGCCTGTCCATCCACCTAACAAGGAATCTAGGTCCATGGATAGGTATGGGAAGCGGATGTTCTCCTCAGCTTATTTACCATGCGTTATGAATTACCTGTGCCATTTCACTCGTCTTCAAAGGGACTTGATCAGCTGGCTATTCCATTTCTCTCTTATGCCGTAGGCACGCCTGGATGCTATGCAATTTGGAACCTTTCAAGGCGTTCATGAACTCCCTTTGATGGATCATCTTTTGGTCCTCAAGTGAAAGAAAACCTTGACTAGGTGCGAGACGGATGGCAAGACCCTTTCTGCCGTCGGAGTCCGTTTTCGACTCCTTCTAGGCCTTACCCCAAAGGCCAGAAGGGTGGAAAGATGTGGTTCCGTAAACAATCTCAAGGGACTTCGCCTGGCACAGAGTCGCTTTTTTACCAGAGGCAGAGGTGGGAATAACAATGGTAGGCGATACGCCCTAGGGGCAGGGGGTCCGCAGAACCAGGGCAATCGGAAGCCTTTCCTGACAAGCCCTTTCAGCATCCCTGAGGTTGCCCGACTGCCCATCTTCGAGGCAGTCGGGGAAGATTGTCACTGTACCCAGAAGCCTGGCTATCCCTGACTCAAGACAAATGGGTACAGTCCATCATTTCCGAGGCTATTCTATCCCTTTCTTCGCTTTTCCAAATCAGTCAAAAAATCCCTTCCAGATGTTCCACCGGCTCAAAGGGATACAGCAGCTTTGGAAATTTCAAAACTGCTTGCAAAAGAGCAATTCAGCCAGTGTCAGCAGACCAACAAGGATCCGAATCTACTCAAGGTTCTTTTTAGTTCCAAAGAAAAGGGACTGGAGACCAATTTTGGATCTCAGTATCTTGAACAGATCAGTCAAGAAAACAAGATTTCGATGGTCACGCTGCAATCCATTCTTCCCCTATTGGGAAAAGGAAACTGGATGTGCTCTATAGACCTTCAGGATCGTGCTATCACATAAAATGAACAGACGCTCCAGAAGATTCCTCCTTCAGGCTGGGAACCAGTCATTTTCAATTCAGGGCCCTGCCCTTTCGTCTCACCACTGCGCCCCGGGTGTTTACCAAATGCATGGCAGTGGTAGCTTCTCACCTGAGCCGACAAGGATTCCAGGTGTTTCCATATTTGGACGACTGGCTTCTCACAGCTCCCACCAAGCATCTCCTTCTGATGGCCAGAGATTATACTTTTCGTTGTCAAAACTGGGTATTTCAATAAATTGCGAAAAGTCTGTTTTGATTACCTACATAGAAATTTAGATACTATAAACATGTCAACGCTAACGAACCAAAGGATATCAGACATTCACAAATTGGTGTCACTTCTTCTCAACAACAACAGAGCCAAAGCCAGGTTAGTTCTAAAGGTGTTGGGAATCATGGCAGCGGCCATACCTCTCCTCCCATTGGCCAGATACCACATGCGGATCCTTCAGTGGATGCTTTTTCTCAATGGTCATACCAGGAACTTCCAATGTCTCACACCATTATGATCATAGCGTGCAAAAGCATCTCATGTGGTGGATGTCTTCCCCAGCTCCTGTCGGGAAGACCATTTGTTCCCCCTCCGGTTGCTACTCTGACAACGGATGCCCCCCTGATCGGGTGGGGGGGGGCATTATCAGGGCAGGACAGTCCAGGGCACATGGCAACCAAACGAATGCCACTTGCACATAAATGTTCTGGAGATGAGAGCAGTGCTTTTAGCATTGCAAGCCCTTCAAGACTCTCTTCCCTTGGGAACGATTGCAATCCAGACAGACAATATGTCTGTAGTGTGGTACATCAACAAACAAGGCGGAACCAGATCATACCCCTGTGTCGAGAAGCACTCAGACTGTGGCAATGGGCTCTTCTCAGCGTTTTCTGATAGCAACGCACATCCCCGGGAAGTCCAATCACATTGCGGACAAGTTGAGCAGAGCTATACTCATGCCTCACGAGTGGTCTCTGAAAGACTCTGTAGTGAGAGAGATATTTCTCAAGTGGGGTCAGCCTTGCTGCGATCTTTTTGCTACTCCCCAAAACAGCAAGTGCAGAGAATACTTCACTCTATTCCCTTTACCAGGCCAACCCAGCAGAGACGCTCTAGTCCAAGTTGGCCCGGGGACTTCTGTATGCATTTCCTCCTTTCCCTCTGATCTCTCAAGTAATACAGAAAGCTATCGCTCAGAAGGCCTCATTGATCCTCATTGCTCCTTACTGGCCTCGACAAGTGTGGTTCCCCTTTCTACATCGTTTTCTCTTGAGCGACCGTGGCATCTGGACCTAGTTCCAGATCTTTTGATCCACCAGTCGGGTCAGTTTCATCCCTCCCTCTCTGAACCTCACTGCTTGGTTCCTCCAGTTCCAACCGTAGCCAGGCTTCCTCAATTATCTCACTTCGTTAGAGATATATTGATAGCTTCCCATAAATCTTCCACTCGAAAGATTTATTTGAGTAAGTGGAATCGCTTCTCATATTGGGCACAAGGAAAGGACATAGATCCTTTCACCGCTTCCATCCAACTAGTCCTTGATTTTCTAGCTGAACTCTTCCATGCAGGTTCATCTCCATCTACTCTTAAGGTTCAATTGGCAGCTATTTCTAATTTTCATGTGGGCATTTCTGAATCTGCCCTAATGTCCCACAAACTTTGCAAAGCCTTTTTGAAAGGAGTTTTTCTTCTCAGACCTCCTATAAGAAATCCTCCTTCTCCTTGGGACCTAAATTTAGTTCTTGCTTCTTTGATTCTTTCCCTTTCGAACCTGCAGCTTCATGTTCCTTGAAATTATTATCATGGAAAACTCTCTTTCTGGTGGCTATCACATCAGCTAGAAGAATTTCAGAACTTCAAGCACTCAGTTGTCGTCTCCTTATCTTTTGTTCCATAAGGACAGAGTTTCCTTCTGAACTAACCCGTCCTTTTGCCTAAGGTGGTTTCAACATCAAATCTAAACCAAAGCATTGACCTCCTGTCTTTTTCCCAGAGTATTCAAATAGGTCTGAACAAAAATTACACTGCCTGGATGTTCATCGTCAATTAAGGTACTACTTGGACAGGACAAACAATTCAGAAAATCTGATCAGCTGTTTGTCTCCTATGCGACTTCCAGTTTCAAAGGTATCATTATCCAGATGGCTAACGTCTCTGCTTACCCTTGTTTATGAGATTAGACACCAAAACTGCCTAATAAACCTAAAGCCCATTCCACCAGAGCTTTGGCTACTTCTTTAGCCTTCCAAGACAGACTGCCTATTGACACCATTTGTGCAGCGGCTACTTGGGCTACTCCTCACACTTTTATTTCCCATTATAAGTTGGATTTAGCTTCTAGGCATAGAGCTAATTTTGGTTCCACTGTTCTCAGGAGTCTGTTCCGTTAGGCCACCCAGGACAAGGTGCTAGGGGCGTCCCATCCAGCAAGAATGAAGGCGAGATAGACAACAACATATAGAAGTTATGTTCTTACCATACGCGTTCCATGTTAGTTGTCTTCTTCTCGCTTCTTCCCACCCTCCCCTGGCCTGGACAGACCTAGAGGAGTTGTGATCGTGACCTCTCTTTCTACCACCTCTTTCTTAGTCATATGCTATTGTGCATATTTCTTATTTCAGGATGTAGGTCACCCTTTTCTTCCTGCTGTTAGAGGTGGATTCTATTTACAGTTATACTGTTATTGATATAAGCTGGGTTAGCTTACAAACGAGATCTGAGGTAACTCTCGCCTAGCATTGTGGGATATAAGGGGAGCCTCGAGTCGGTGGAACCAACTCGAGCTTTTAGAGTGGGAGCCGAGGTCGAACCCATCCAGCAAGAAGAAGGCGAGAAGAAGACAACTAACATGGAACGTTATGGTAAGAACATAACTTCTATATTTCATATCACTCCCCCATCCTACTTTATAATCCCCTCCTCTTTTTTTTTTCCATAACTACTATGTTTTTAGTCCTTGTGCGGAGTTCTGACTTGAATTATGGTGTGAAGATAGGTGAAGGCTGCCAGCCTAGCTAGATAGAATTTTGTAGATAATTCTGTCATTTGTAAATATTAATGTAAGCCACAGGCTTGTTCTCTTAAATGTGAAAAGACTGTATTGGATGTTAAACTGAAAAAAATGTAACAACAGTGCACTCTGCTGTAAGAAAGCTGATAAGTCAAGCATTGTGAAATTCTTTGATCTAAAACTCGGAGCCGAGATGTCTAGAGGGAGGCATTCTGCCTATAGTTTTGAGGCCAAAGTTAATGGCTAGAATTTACACGTATAAATTATTTTATTGCTCTGGCTTCCTGACCAGCTGCAATATCAAAATGGCTATTAACCTCTGAGTTTCTGTTAGCCTGGGAACCAGAAAGAAATTATGTAATCTGAAATGAATCCATGGTACTGTGTTATCAATTTAAGGGCAGAAGGAATGAGGGCATTTAGCATTTGTCTTGAGAACATCCAACTCACCAGCATTCTGCCTGTGTTCTGTATGTAAGTAGGATCTTAGACTTTAGTGTTTCTCTTAGAAATAGCTAAGAAATAGGAAGATTAGACTAAGTGTTTTTCTGTGTTGATGTCAGAACTATTCTACTGTATTATTTTAAGCATTTCCTTGTGATCTCTGAACTCTTGACTAGCACTGTGTAGTAAGAAGTATTGTGTTGTGTTTGTATTGTTTATTATTAAATATTTAAGACCTTTCAGCTGTGGCTGTTTTGTGTAGAGATAATTTAAGCTCTAAGAGTACATTGCATGCATTTAGTGATATTTTCCAAAGCCACTCCAATAGCCTTGCTGTTCAGTCACACTTACCATTGGATAGCAATACTGCACAGTATATTTGTACACCGTTTCATAAGGGCCTTTTAGTAGCTGATAAATATTGGTGGTGGCAAGTGGTACTACCGTATAGTCTGGGTAAAAGGGGCACAGCTGGAGAACCTGTGCCAGCCTTCCCCAGGAGTGTCTGTGTGGTTGTATATAACTCTTATCTCAAAGTGTGTGTGTCAGCTACTTAGGCAGGGACACGAAGCACTGGTTGGACAGAGAGGGTGCTGGAGGTTTTGGCTTGCCCACTAGGCTGTGATCTGGACCCTATAGCTGTGCCAGTGGGGAGTCTTATTGGGGACCTGGAGAGAAAGGGAGAAACCAGCCCCAGACTGACTGTGATCTCTGTGTGCTCTTAAGGGAAATTGTACTTTACTGTGTGTATATGTATTATCCTTTCCCTATATGGACGTTCCGTTAGTGGTGAGGATTGAGGCTCTTTGTCACATATGGTCACATATGCATGGTATGTTGTGAGATAACATTTTGGACAAAATTATCATGTTGTAGTTATAAAGCGAATTGTTGCCTTAGCATTTGTGATGAAACACATTCAGTGGTAGTACCTGGAATGGTCACTGTTCTTGCACAGTATGATTTCCTGAGTCTTCTCTTTGTGCTTCTACTTGCTGAGATTAGTGCCAGAGAGTAACCTGTAAAGTGCCCTTTACTTTGGATTTGAAGTGGGAGGGGTCCATATCCCATTTATTTCATGTTTGGAAGTTTTACTGAATTTTTCTTGAATTTCTACTTGTAGAAATGTTTAGCCCCTTCCTAAAAGCTGAGTTCTCTCTCTCGGTCTGTCTCTCTTTCTCATGTAGTGGGGAATGTCCTGGCCAGCTAGTCAGACATACATCTCAATTGTCCAGATTTTTTTCTTCATATTTTTCATGTATTCTTCATACAATTTGTGGTTTTCCAGCAAATCCCTGAGGATTGAAGTCACTAAATAATTACATAAATTTGAGTTTCAGACTTCATATCCTTCAGAAAATTGCATCCTAATGCAAATCCTTCTATTCTAGTAACTTCTGTAAGTGTATAAGAGCAGTATTTAAAATCTGTCCTTATTTTTTGGTCTTTGTCATCCCCATTATTTTAGGCTTTATTCAGATTTTTTTTCTCACAGAGGTTGAGAGGTATGTAGCCCATGAAGTCACCTGCTGGTGTGCTGTCAGGTCTATTTCACTTCAGTGAATCGTCACTTCAACGAACGACATTTCTTCAAAAGTGCTGTTCATCGAATTCTCATGTGAGGGGGCTATGCCCCCCACACCCCTCACTAATTATATATACCAACAACGAGCTTGCACTGCATTGGGGAAGGGGCAAATTTCCAGATCCTCACTGGGCCACAGTCTCAGTATGAACAGTTCAGCGAACGGCATGTTCGATGTAATTGCACTGAAAATGCCTTTTGATGAACTGATTTTTCACTGAACTAATAGGGACCTATGCTGTCTGGGGAATGGCTGCACTTTGAGAGGGGCTGTAACCAAAGATAAATGATAATTGTGAAAGCAAAGATGGATTTATTCATGTAGTATTATAGTGAGTAAGTAAGTATCTTGAATGATTGTACTGTTTAACATAGATATGGCAGTACAGGCTATAGGTCAAGACAGAATTATTGCAACCTCTTTTAAAATCTAAGCAGCATGTCAGTAAGTATACATTAAACTCTCGGTTAACCAGCACCCATGGGGATTGGTAGATGCTGGATGACTGTAGCTTCTGGTTGCTTGAGAGTTGCAATTAAAAATAGGCCGGACTAATACTGTACCCTATACTATTTGTTTGGTTTGACTTGTTCTTAGGTTGGGGAGAGAGAGGGAATTTATCCCAGTATTCCTTTTCAAAACTCTAAACTCTAAAAACATAAGGTATGTTTCTGCTGGGGGGGGCACAAAGTGCAACACATGAAAATTGTACCGTATTTCTTCAATTTTTTTCTGGTTGCTTGAGTTCTGGTTAACTGAGAGTTTACTGTAGTTTAATCACATCCCTTAATACTTTAAAAAGCACACTACTATGATTTTCTCTTTGATGTAGCTTGTAGTGGTATATTAACACCTACCAGATGATAGTATATTTGAGTCCTCTAAGACATAAAACAGAACAGTCAGCAGTTGAGACTAAAATGTTCTGTTGCAGTAATAGGCAGGTCATATAATCAGAGAGGAAGCGGGAATGTACTATCATGGCTGAAGGGTAATGGGGACTAGTGTAGACTTTCAGTGGTTCACCACACGTTTTGGTTGAAGTCTTCAGTGACTGGCAGGGACTGCAGGACAGCTGACCTGTCATTAAGAGTGACCAAGGTAACAGAATGCAGCATCAGTGTAAACAAGAAAGGAGCAGTCTCATTGTTTGTATGTACTTCTTCTTGGTTTAATTTCTCCAAGCCTTTTAGGTTTCTGGTACCATGACGGGAGTATGTACCTGTGTGGGATGGGTTCTGATTGTTAAGGCATTGTCTTTCATATTACTGTCTCCTATTTTACAGGGACAGTTTTAAAACATGTCTCAGTTCTCTTGAAATCTTATGTACATACATAAAAACAGGAAAAGAGAGTGTACCTAGCATAAAACTGCAGGTCTGATGGCAGATATTTCACATTTTAACCCTGGTTTTCAAGAAATGTTTTAAAGACATAAAATCAACATGTTTATTTATGTTCTAGTCAAGTTAAGGCAAAGAAATGCCGGTATAATTTGACTATATTTATTAAAAGTGAGGACTATGGCTAAATTTTAGTTTGCTTTTGTAGAAAAAAGGCTATGTGACCCTCAGCTGGAATATTTCAACAGGTGGGTGACCAAAACTATCGATGAGGGATCTGATATCACTGGATCAGTGAGGTATGACAGAGCAGTGGTTTACTGAAACTGTTCACCAGTTGATAAGAAACCATTGACTTAAATCTAGGCTCCTAGACATTTGTACTTTTTGGTATCTTTATGTTCAGTATTTCAAACTGGGGAAGAGGTAGAATCTTTATCAAAAGTAAGAATATGAGAAAGATTATTTCCTTCCATAAAAGAAAGCGGTTTTGAATGACGTATAAGTCACAGTGCTGTGAAAAAGGTGGCAGGCAACTTTGAATGCTAAGAAGTGCAGGATTATACAGTCTGAATTTAGAAATGTAGACATATTTTGTGTTTTGTGGTGGTGGGGAGGGAACAAACTGAGCAGACTGTTTAAACTTTAGGAGTTAAAGTACAGTAGAGAGTCAATTATCTAAACTAATTGGGACCTAGGGTAGTTTGGATAATCAAATATATAACTGAACTGGATTACAAAATTTCCAAAATCTTGTTTTTTCTGCATGCAGGGAATATACCTTTTAACCATTCAGCGATTCCAGTTGACTCTAAAGAATATTTTTCACACACGAGTGGGCTACAAGCTCAAAAAACACGCCCAAGCACATATGTCTAACATTTACATATTTATACTTTATGAACTTTCCTACCCAAAGGCTTTGAAAGGCAAGGTTTGGATAATTGACATTTCGGATAATTGACTCTCTACTGTAAATGAAATGCTTACCAACTAACTCTATAAGGGTGACACTAAAGGCAGGCAGCATTTTGAGTGGCAGAGTAAATACAGGAAAATTAAGGTGTTTTAAATCACTGCACGGATCATTAATAAGACAATATCTAGAATACCAAGCACACTTCTGAATGTTTAGATTGTCAGAAAACAGCAGATTGATGGAGAGAGCCCAAAGAGGTTTTAGTAAGATGAGAAGATGGTTACAAACTGCAGCCATGGAGAGAAAGGGAAAGTGAGTCAGTGTGGCGCAATGATGAGAGAATGATGCTGGGTGTACCCAGTAATAAAGAGGCTGGCTTAGGGAATTAATGTTGAAAGAAAGGAGAATGGGAACAGGGCACTGAAGACTGAAATTTTGGTATCCTTGTACATGGGGATAGCTGTAGTAATCTGGGGAATTTATAGGGCTGTTAGTTTAATAACATTGGAAGGGAAAGGCATGAAGAGAATTCTTGTTTTTTTTTTTTTTTTATTTCATCACTTTATTCCCATACAATGTTGATGTGCTCTTCATGGCATAAGCATATATTGAACTGTATATAAAAGTCTTTGTGACAAGACATACAATATGATATCTTACAACCTTGTCCATAAAATGTTAAGATTTACTACCATCTTCTGGTGTCATAATATGATTATAGATTCATAGGTTCATAGGTAGGTACTAGGCTATCTGCCCAAAGGCATTTATAAGCCTAGCTGGAATGTGTTGGCTTTTGCCATCCCCTTAGATTAGTTCCCTGTGCCTCTGTCCAGCAGAGCCATTGAAGTGATCCCTGGGGTAAACTTTCTGTTTCCCATCCACTCATCAATGTTTCTCTTGAAGAGGGTTAGCGAGAAGCTCTGCCTAATGTAGATTGGAATCTTGTTCCAGAGCATGGGAAGTTTCTGGGACAGGAATCTATCCCTCCAGCATGTCCTATTTATTGGTGTGGTGAGGTTTAGATCCCTGGAACATGTGGCTCGAGGGGATATGGTTTTCTTTAGGTGGAGCATATCCATCAATTCTGGGTTGGACATGGCCTTGTATGACAGGCAGAGATCACCTCTGAGTAGGCAGCATGTAACCAAGTACAGCTGGAGTTTCTTCAGTCGAGCTGCATAGGGCATCTGCTTGAGGCCAGTGATCCTCTTGGTGAGGTACTTCTGTGGTCTTTCCAGTTGTTGCAGGTGTCTTGTAATGTATTATATATGTTAAGCGTCTGTCTTTTTACCAAAAATAAATCTGCCACAAAATATTCACTTTTCATACATCTACATGTAACAAAAAAGGAGCTAGGAACCAATATCTAAAATGTCCTTTAAAACAGTCCCATATTCTGCTTTTGTCCCTAATCTGTGCTGCTGTCCCTTTTTATCACCCTAACCTATTACTACTGGCTGTACCCTAATACCATTGTCCTTACTTCTTCCCTTCTAAAATGCATCTGTCCTCATCTGGTGGGCATTGATCCTAGAACCCTCTCTGCTGAATCTTTGTGCTCTAGCTATGTTCATAACCTCATTTGTGTACCACATCCACCGTATGGATCTACTTTGGAACCTCAAACTTTTAATACTTAGAACTTCATATGATCAAGACCATAACAATGAAGTTTTGAAAGTTTGAAACTTCTGGGGGAAAAAAAGTTTTTTTTTGTTTTTTTTTTACATTTATGCATGCAGCCCCCCTGCACCCACCCCGCTAATTAAGTATACCAACTCCAAGATCGCACTACAGTGAAGAGAACAGTAAATTTCCCGCTCTGCACTGTATGGCGATCTCCATTTAAAACATTCAGACTTTCAAAACTTTGATGTTATGGTCTCAACCATGTGAAGATTAAACTTTTAAAACTTCAAGCTTCCAAAGTAGACCCACACCATATATATTCCTTGCTCTTTTCATTTCTGTGTTTTCACTGTATAATTTTTCACTTGTTCTGCTACTATCTGAGCTTTTATTCATTTCTTTTACCTTAGTGTTGACAACCTACACTGACCTCAGCAGTTAGTGACTACCTTTCCAGAGATATCACCCCACATTTCTATGGCTTGTTCCCATAGCGTTTTAACCTGTACACATACTCGCCATATACATATTTGATAGGTGCCATTTTTTCTGCACTGCCAGTAGTTTGTAGTCTTGCCTCATTTTCCTTATTTATCCTAACAGGGGTCCTGCACTATTTATGGAGTGTTCTCCAACACCTCTGTCCCCAATGGTCCTGTCTAAACAAAATTTGTTTTCCCAATTACCTCCCTCATTAGCTCAGTACTTCCATAGTCTTTCAAAATCCATCCCTGCTTCTTTTCTTTCTGCCTCTCCATAGAAGAAACCTTTCCCTATTTTGTAATATTTTCACCTCTTTCCACTCCATTTTTACCTTTAAACTCTTCTTTAACTGCCCTTTCTGTACATGTGTCCTCCAATTTAGCCCTCAGCCATTTATAGAATAGCCAGTTTTTGCCCCTAGGGATCCTAGATATTTCTTGCATTGCATCAGTCTTGCGATTTCCACAACTGTCCACACTTTACCACATCCCCAACATATTTAATCCTCTGGCTGCCTCATCATCTCATAATCTTCAGCCCCATGTGTCCATTGAATTTGTCCATGCATTCCTTGTAAGCATATCCCACAGCCTGTCTATATTCATCTGTGACCACATGTATTTCATTAGTGTCCTGTTTGCATTCCTCTCACTCTTACCATCTACCCCTTCATAATACCCTTGTACACTCTTCTCTTAGAACTCAATCTAAATCCTTTCTATCCTGACCCCTAAGATGCATTGCAAGGTTGATAGCTGTAATGCATCTTCTAAAATCTAGCATCACCCAGCCTCCTTCCCTTCTACCTGCTCTTACTCTTTTGTTTTGTTGAACCTTCCCCTACCTCTCTTATACACATATTTGTTGCATACTTTCTGTATGTCCCCTAGTACTTTCTCTTAAGGGCCCTATCTGTATGTGCCTACCTGTGTATAAAGTTAGTGTACAAACCAAATTAATTCTACCTTTTCAAGTACTGGCCAGAAGCTTCTCCTTTTCCTTTCCCTTTTTCCCCAAAATTATATCAAGAGTTTGCAACAGCAAATATTTCCCCCTTCCTACTGCTCCTGCCAGCCTCAACTTCTCTTTCTCCCCTTCACCTAGCTTTATGACCACCAACTTTTCAAGATGAAAAGTACCCCAGATGCTGTCCCAAGACTGTGAACACCTGCAGAGTTTCTGGAATCCGATCACCCACATTCATCAAGAGTAACTTAGTATCAGAATAAATGAAAAGCCCTATTCTGTATATCCTCCTTAGTTTTTGTACCAAACTTTAAAAAAAAAATCAAGAAGACTGTAATTACCCCACGCACAACCGCAAACCTGCAGGCACAGCAATTCTTGGATTTGTAAACACAAGTTCTGTGGACCAGATTGTTAGTATGCCAACCAGGGGCATAAACATACTGGATCTGGTCCTCACTAATTTGGTAGAGTGCTACACACCCCCGAGTATAATGCCCTCTCTGGTAAGGTCAGATCACAAAAATCATAAAAACCCATTTAAAACATTTAAGCAAAGTTTTACATGCTTGATTAGCATTAATGTTTTAAGAAGCTGTTAACATCTGGTAGCATTTTCAGAACTGGTGGGCAACAGTCATGCAGATTAACCTGCCAGCTGTATCCTTTAATTGTTACACGCTACGTCTCCCCTCAGTTCTTTCACACAATCTGTAATAAAAAGTAAACTTCTCATAGCTTCTGTACAATAGTGTATGTTTAAACAGCACATTTTTTCACATTTTTATTCCTAAGGTTATATGCATGCAGAGCTTTCTACAAGTTTTCTGTAAAGCTGTGCACTCAGAGCAGCTAACCACATGCTTTGGATTCATGTGTAAATAAACCTTGCGGAATTAAAGTAGCAGTATTAAGGTAACTTCAAAAGTAAAAGTGATGAATTTTCAGTTTGCTTGTTTGTGTATTTATTTCTATTTGTTTACAAGATAGTCTTACTGGGCCATGTAAGACCCCATTTCGATGCAGACCTGGAGAGAAAATCACCAGCAGACAATTCTAAACTAAAAAGTATAGAATACAATAAAAGAGAAATGAAGTTGTAAAAAAGCAATGAAAAAGAAAACAATTGATAAAATATAAGTAGCTTCTCCCAACTCCTCACTACCTCTCATTGTTTAAATAAATTAAAAGTGAGCCTCTTGTTAAATCATTAGCAGTTAACATGCTTGCTGTTACACATTGCCCTTTTGTTACAGTCTTCTTTATGTACAATGGATGCAAACTTTTTTTAGTGTGTTTTTCTGTTTCTCTTACTAATATCCATTTTTAGTGCTTAGTATTCAAGTGTATACATTTTAAATTTATTTTATTTTGTTTTTTGACCATGTTAGTCTCACAAACCAGTGGCCTGTTTTCAAGGGAGACCCAAGGTGGCATTCATGTTGACTAGGTGACATTTGACTTGAACACTGAGGAAATTCCCATGCTCTTTTTGTATGTACCTTGGAATTTTTACATCGACTTAAGTCTCCTGCAGCTCAGGCAGATGGACCCTCTTCGAAAGGACAGCACACTCAGGAGTGTAGCACCTAATTTGTGCTGCACTGCAGTGTCAGAACTGTAAAATGAATCCAAATACCTGGAGTAGGAATAGAACCTATAATCTTCTAATCTTCCAGCACAAAAGTTGAGTGTGCTACCTATTGAGCAACTGACACGGCTTTTAAATTAAAAAAAGTCAGTAAATACACTCAAGACATTATTCCACAAGAGGTTGATTTATTAAAGAAACAATTGTGTATTAGAGGGTACCCTATTAATGTTACAGATAAAACTAAAAAAAAAACATAAAACTTAAGAAACATAAAAGAAGTGGAGAAGTATGGGAAATACTAGGATCAGGTGGTTAAATAACCAGCAAATGGGTAGAAGTTCAGCAGTGCAGCTGGCTCTTTCTGTGAACGGTATTAACCAAAGCATCTATTTCTCAAAGATAGCTTGTTTAGACAGACTAACAAAATACAGATCACAACTTATTTTGTCTTCTTTGCATTTATCTAATCTCCTAACACTTCTCTTGTATTGTGATTTATTTACTCACTAAGTGTCGGAGTAGTCTCATGAGCTGATGTTCATTGTGTTTCACTGTTGCAGTCATCACTGTAGGGTTCTTCCTGCCGGCAGGCAGCCCTCGGTTGGCCAGAATCCCAAAGTCTGGGTCCGGCGTCGGCTGTGTACTCACCCTCCCTGACGTCAGAGCGCCAGGGGTACAAAGCTCCCAGCCGACACCATGTTCTCCAGTCTTTCTTGCCGCGCGGTGGAAGCAGTTCGCAAGTGCCGGTTGGCTGTCTCCTGTTATTTTTGGTGCTTCATACCGAAGAC
The DNA here is from genome assembly GCF_019279795.1 of Protopterus annectens. Classification (NCBI taxonomy): domain Eukaryota; kingdom Metazoa; phylum Chordata; order Ceratodontiformes; family Protopteridae; genus Protopterus; species Protopterus annectens. Next base: position 830,653,433 of record NC_056751.1, read on the forward strand.
ATTCTTCTTTTCAAAGCTAAGTACCCGTTAGAAACTTTTTTCTTGCTCCAGACCGATGTCAGAAAAAGTTAATAATTGTATTTCATGTGGGAAGCAAATACCTCATAAGGATTTTCACTCTTATTGTATTCCTTGTCTAGGTCCTGACCACGACGTAGCTAGTTGTCGGTTTTGTGCTAGATTTAATCAACGTACTATTAAACGGAGATACGATTTTGCCTTTCATTACTTTGGGAGGCGATTTAATTATAACATGTTGTCGGACACGCTTCCGACTGCCGGAGTTCATAAAAGGCGCAAGGATAAGGATAGGCCTCCTAGGTCCGAATCAGATGACAGTTTACAATCTGAGCCAGCTGCTGGTTCGGCCGTCGTCAGTGAGGCGCTTTCGCAGTCCCTGTCGTCGGCCATTACAGAACCGCTTGCCGAAACGGACTCCCACGAGGAGCCAACTAGGCCTTCAAATACTCCAGGTGCAGGACCTTCGGATAATGCTCCCTCAGATGGGTCCAGAGCCGCTGTGCAGGTACCGGCTTCCGAGGGGGTTTTCAGGCCTACGCAGCTTCAGGTAAAAGGCAAAGACAAAGGCAAAGACTCCTTCTAAAACAAAGACTCAAACCCAGGCCTCCTCTGATCCGGGACCTAAATCTCAAAAACAAATGCTTAAAATGGCGGAGGACTTGTTAACTATGATTAAGGGTTCACATCCCCTTCCTGACAAAAGGCCAAGACAGGAATTGGATTATGAATCCTCTGATCAGGCATCTATCTCTTCAGTATCTTCCTCTGAACAAGATTATACTTTCCCTCCTTATGAGGATTCTGATGCTGAGGAATCCATCCCTTCAGCTTCTCCTCCTGAGGATTATTCTTTTGGGGAAACTTTACATGACATGAGGGAACATTTTCACTGGGAAGGGCAGGAGTACTCTGAATCTAAGAGAAGGCTTAGGGATTTCCTTCTTCCCCAACACAGACCCCTGGCTATTCCTCCTATTTTGGATATTGTGGATGATGTCTTTTCTGAGTCTAATTTAACTCCTGACTCCTTTCCTCCGGCCCCTGCTAAGCCTGATAGATATCACAGAGTCCCTGACTCCCACCAGTTTCTTTATAAAAATCCTACTGCTGATCCAGAAACCATTTCTCAGGGTCCTAAGGGTGTTAAGGCCACCACTGCTAAGAACCCTATTCCGTCAGATAAGGATTCTAGAGCTTTGGAGAGATGGGGCAAAAAAGTGTACACTTCTGCTACTTTATCTATTAGGGCTTTAAATTGTCAATTTCATATGTTGAAATATCAGCAATACCTTTTGTCTGTTATGAAACAAAAAATGAGTACCATTTCTGCATGTGCAGACAATAAGGAATTACATGATTTGATGCATGCTACTGAGCAGGTGGGAAAACATACCTTACACTGTGGTTTTGATGCTTTGGAGGCCTTTTGCAGGGCGGCTGCCACTGGCACTGTCATTAGAAGGCATGCTTGGTTAAAGGAACAAAATTTGCCTGATCAAGTGAAAGCAAAGTTACTGGATGCTCCTGTTCAACATAATGTTTTGTTTGGGTCTAAGGCTGAAGAGGTTATAAAGAAAATGGAGGATAAGGCAAAATCCATGCAAACGGTTAAGGATTTCTTACAAGTTCAGCCTCCTAGATTTAGCAGAAATTGGCCAGCTAAAATTGGTCCTTTCCCAGCTCGGACAGGCCTCAGAGGGGTAGATATAGGTGCCCCAGAGGGAGGGCCCAAGCACAGACCTCTTATAGACCTAGACAGTGGAGTGCTTCCACCCCCAGGGGTGGAGAAGATAGGTCTCAACCTTACAGGAAACAGGCTCAATGACTCCTCCTGCATGGCTCCAGGAACCTCTCTCCTGGAAGCTCCTCTGGGAGGAAAACTTTCTCTTTTTCACCAAAATCGGACTTACATAACCCAATACAAGTGGGTTCTGGATGTAGTTTTAAGAGGTTACAAATTCCACTTCACCTTACCAAAACCAAACGGATGGCCAGACCTACCAAAAACTCAATGGGCAGAGGCGTTAAAACAGATGAGGTCCCTCATGGCTATGAGGGCCATAGAACTGGTTCCAAATTCAGAGACGGGACAAGGTTTTTATTCAAGACTCTTTCTAGGTCCCAGAAAGCAAAATACTTGGAGACCCATCCTGGATCTGTCAGTCTTAAATACTTTCCTGGATGTACCAAAGTTCAAGATGCTTACACTGCAGCAGCTCCTGCCAATGTTGAGCAAAAATGCATGGATGGTGACATTGGATTTAAAGGAGGCTTACCTACACATTCCTATCAGACAGGAGTGCAGAAGATACCTCAGGTTCAAGGCAGGCTCAAAACATTACCAATTCTCTGCGCTGCCCTTTGGTTTGTCTACTGCGCCCAGGGTCTTTACCAAGTGCCTGGCACCAGTAGTAGCTTACTGCAGACTCAAGGGAATTCAAATTTACCCTTATCTGGACGACTGCCTTATTCAAGCAGACAGCAAGGACATTTTACTCCAGCACCTGGAATTTGTTCAGAATCTACTCAAGTACCTCGTATTCACTGTGAATGTAAAAAAGTCAAATTTGACACCCACTCAACAGATAACTTTCCTGGGTGCTCTTTTAAACACAACAACCCAGATGGCATTCCTGACATCAGAAAAACAACTACAGCTGGCTTCAACTTTCAAAAGCCTGGCGTTGATGTCTCAGCTAACTGCAAGGAAATTCCTGCAGGCTTTGGGTTACATGGCTTCCTGCATCTTACTCATACCATATGCAAGACTGCATATGAGGAAGATACAATGGTACCTAAAAAGCGTATGGTCCCAGCATTGTCACAGTCTGGAAACAGTGATTGCTGTCTTGCCTTGCCTGCAAAAGGAATTCCATTGGTGGGCCATGGCGTGTCTTCAAAACAAAGGGAAAGCCTTCAAGTCTACCTTCAGCCTACCAAGTGATAACCACGGATGCCTCGGATTATGCATGGGGAGCCCACTTGCAGGGGAAAGGCCTGCAAGGTTTTTGGACAGATGATCAGAAGCATCTACATATCAATTTAAAAGAGATGTTAGCTGTGCAGAATGCCCTCTTGGCTTTCAGGGATCTTTTATAGCCAGGGCAGCTACTGATACGGACAGACAACACCACAGCAATGTGGTACATAAACAAGCAAGGGGGTTCTCACTCCTACCCCCTTTGCAGACTAGCCATGACTCTATGGAACACAGCACTAGCTTGCAAAGTGGACCTACAAGCTCAATTCCTGCCAGGGAAACAAAACACTCTGCCAGACAGCCTGAGCAGGAACCTGTCAGACCCACAAGAGTGGATGCTAGACACCCAAATATTTAAGATGATTACAGAAGCCTGGGGCTGCCCGCACATAGGTCTGTTTGCATCTCCCCACAACTACCAGTTACAGACTTTTTGCACAAGGACATATCACAAGCTAGCATGGAAAGTGGATGCTCTCTCATTCAGTTGGAGGAACCTCTCGGGGTATGCCTTTCCACCACTACCTCTTCTACCAAGGGTGTTATTAAAAATAAAACAGGACAAACCAAAGCTGATCTTACTAGCCCCGAATTGGCCTCGACAATTTTGGTACTCAACACTGATAAATCTATCCCAGGAACCTCCTTGGATTCTACCTCAGATTCCAAATCTTTTGTCTCAACACCACGGCCAGGTCTTGCACTCTCATATCAAAACTCTCAGCCTGGCGTATTCAGGGCCTATGATTAATCCTACACTTTCCAAACAGGTCATGGATGTTATCTTAGAAGCCAGAAGGCCTAGCACTAGGAAATCTTATGAAGGTAAATGGAAGAGATTTTGCACCTGGATGCATGCTCAGGAATCAGATCCTCACATTCCAAACATTCCATTGATTCTACATTACCTAACAGATATGTTGCATAAGGGTTTATCTTTTTCCTCCATAAAAATACATGCCTCAGCTATCTCTGCACATTATAATACAGACCCTCCAATTTTTTTCACATCCACTTCTGAAACAATATCTCAGAGGAGCAAAGAATTTAAGGCCCCCTAGGACACCACCCATTCCTGCCTGGGACCTCAATTATGTCCTGGAAAAACTTACTCTGCCTCCTTTTGAGCCTGCTGCCACATCTGATATAAAGTATTTGTCATGGAAGACTGTTATCCTACTGGCTTTAACTTCAGCCAGGAGAGTCTCTGAGTTACAAGCGCTCATGGCTGTGGAACCTTACATTATTTTTCATCAAGACAGGGTTTCTTGAGGACTAACCCTACTTTCATGCCTAAAGTGGTTTCTAAAGTGGCTTTAAACCAAACTATTCACCTGCCAACCTTTTTCCCTAATCCACAAAATAAGGGGGACAGGATCTTGCATTCTTTGGACGTGCACAGGCAGCTTCGCTTTTACCTGGACAGAACCAAGGATATCAGGAAAACAGAACAACTGTTTGTTTCTTATGCAGCAAATTCTCAAGGCAAAGCTATTTCAAAACAGACCATTTCTAAATGGATTGCTCATGGAATCAGATTTTGTTACTCTCATCATGGAAAGCAAATCCCAGGAAAAGTTAGGACTCACTCTACCAGAGCTGCTGCTACTTCAGTTGCCTTTCTCAGGGGAGTACCTACCAAAGATATTTTGGAAGCTGCAACTTAGAGTTCAGTGCATACTTTCTCTAAGCACTATAATCTCCCTCTTTATTCTAAGTCTAGGGCAGGCTTTGCTTCTGCAGTCTTGCAAGGCCTTCTAGCCGCCCCTTCTACTCAATAACCACCACCCTTTATCTCAGCTTTGGGATTCAACCCTACAGTGATGACTGCAACAGTGAAACACGATGAACATAGTACAGTTGTGTACACTTACCATAAATGTAGATGTTCAAGTGTCTTCACTGTTGCAGTCTGGGTTACCCACCCTCCTATCCCCTCTTATACTTTTATTGGTATGATTTCCTACTTCACCCTTCCTCTGAGGTGTATTTGCTACAGGTTATGGGGTTTGTTGTATGTTACATTTTTGTTTTACTTTTAGCCTTCACTTTTGGGCACCTGACATCTGGGGCAAGAAAAACTGGAGAACACGGCGTCGGCTGGGAGCTTTGTACCCCTGGCGCTCTGATGTCAGGGAGGGTGAGTACACAGCTGATGCCGGACCCAGACCTTGGGATTCTGGCCGACCTAGGGCTGCCTGCCCGCAGGAAGAACCCTACAGTGATGACTGCAACAGTAAAGACACTCGAACATCTACATTTATGGTAAGTGTACACAACTGTACTTTCTCTTCTCTGCTAAATGAACACTGACTAATGTAGCATGCATGGAGAAACATGAATAGCAGGACATAACCTGATCTAATAAAGTTTCAAGGCTGCTACACATGAACAGCGTTTGCCTCTGAGATGTAGTTGTCATAATAAGCATCCTAACTGCATACCTTCCTTCCATACTGGCATTTTTAAAGTGGCTTTTTTAGCTAGTAAGAAAGAAGTAATTTACTTCCTTTTCTAGGCACAAGTGTAAGTACTATAGCTAACATCACTAACTTAATTTCCAGTGAAGGACTACTGCTATTCCATAAGTTTAACTAATCCTAAAACCTGTGTTGGCCCAGTAAAAGGTATACATCACGTCTGTGTTCAGTGTTTGTGTTGTCTGTAGATGCTGATGATATTAAATCTGTTAAAAAAAAGAAAGTAATAATTGGGGTGTTCTGGCCAGTGATCCAGGAATTGTATGTAAGGTAGATGAAGAGCCTGTCTTCATCAGTATGAGAAGAAACAATTGTAAAAGTCTTACTTATACGTGCTGCAAAGCAGAAAAAAGGCTTAAATAAAATTGAGACTGTCAGAGAGGCTTGTAGCTGTTGTAAATATATTTACAGTTACCACGTTATTTTAGTGTTACTGTGGACACTACCTTAAACCATCTGTTTTTTTTTTACTTGTGTGTCCGAAAAGTTTTGTATCTGGCTAGTTGTTCTGGGTGAGGAGATTCTGTTATTTTCAGGACAAAAAATAAGAACAGTGCACTGTTTAAGCATAGGCTGTTGTGTAGAAGCTCTACTAAGTTAAATGTTTTTGTTACAGATTGTGTGAAAGAAGTATCAGGAAGGGAGACTTAGACTACATGTTAGAATTATGGCTATAGGTGAAAGTTAAAGCTAGATGCCCATCATCTGCCAAGTCAGAATGATGCTATAAATTTCAAGATTGTCCTGAAAACAAAACATCAGGTTGCTGGAAGGATTTCAGAGAGGAAAGGAAAGATCTGTAGGATGGATGGGAAGAGATATGAGCAGAGACTAGAGCAGCTAGGTGTCTTCTTGCTTTAGCCAGAGAGAAATGGAGATAAGATCAATGCACAAGATAATGCCAGTAAGATGTAAATCGGGATCTTGAGTAGGAAGGGCTGAGGGGGAAAGGATTGTAATGACTAGCTTCTCTTTAGATTTCCTGTAAATACTTTTTCATAGAGAGGGTAATAGACCCACAGAATAGACAACCAGAATTGGTGCTGGAGAGGAAATTCACTGAGGCATTCAAGGGCATGGGGCAGATGGAAAAGTAACAAAGAAGGTAGGGATTGAGTGGGGTAGAATTTTAAATTTGCTTAAGAGGACAGACTAGATTGGCATACTTTTCTGCTGCTGCTGCCAAGTAAGTATGTTGTAATTAACAAAGGAGTAAAGACTGAGTCAAAACCTGGGCCTTCTTTACAGAGATTGCTATGGTGGATAAGTGGAAGAGGCTGACAGTCTTCAGTCAGCAATAAATGACTACTTTGTTATTGCAATTATCTACCATTCCAGCAAAATGCTTGGAAAAATCCCCTTCTGACAGTTATGTGAGCATTCAAGCAATTATGGAACACTGTCAGACATTTTTTGTTGAGGCTTCAGCACTAAATGCCATAACTATCATCTATCAGTTTAACAATAAAATTTCCTTAAAATCTTGAAAAGGACCACTTGCCTATCAGGTGTCTTTGACCTTAAAAGGGTCTCCAAAGCTGTGGATCACGGCTGTCTTTTGCTTACTGTAAAACAGCATGTGTTAGGAAGTACTACATTAGCTTAGTTCATTGACATCTGTCATGAAGATGTTTCCATTTAACACGCCAGCTTTCACCATTCCTGCCTGGGCTCTTTCTTGGCAGGAGTCCGGCAAGGGTTGGTTGTAGGTCTTCCATTTTTACTGTACATTCATTCACCGTCTGTTGTGACATGCCTAACATTAATTGCACTATCTACGCTGACATTTTGTGTTGCACTTTACTCAGAAACCTCCATAAGCATACTCAAAAGAAGGAACACAATAAGAATGGAAAAGTATGAAACTGGATGGTTGGCAGTAAAATTAGCTTCACCTATTGTAAAGCAGATGTAATGTTATTCGGTACTTACCAAAAGATGTAAAAAAATCCTAGAATTGATATAAAAACCCATAGGTTGCAACAATTCCCTAAGTCAGTGAACAGAAATGCCTTTGTATTTAGTACAGACAGCATTTGGACTTCATCTGTTATGCACCACTTATCTACAGATCTGTCCTAAACTTTCTTAAATTATCCTACTGCCTCACCCTTCTATCCTACAAGGCATATAAGGCTGCAGGAGTGAGCAAACTCATCTCCAAGCTTGTGAGTGCCCTTCATTTTGTCCCGCTAAATGTGACAGATAAAGTATCTGAAAGCTGCAAACAGCTGAAAACAAACTAAGTTGGTTTATACAGCTATCTGAAAGTTGAGTGCATCACTGCGCAACCTTGTATATTTGTACATTTTATTTTAATTTGATTTGATAGTCAGGAGGGTAGGCTGGATGCACTTTCTGACCTGACCAGGCCCTTAGGGTGGAGAAGAGGTTTATTACAATTTTATTAACAAATGACAGCAGTTTATAATATTTGGAGCTGAGGCATTACTGATTATAGTATGCAGTGGGTATCTCTAGACAGAGTATTTACAAGGACAATATCTTAAGAGGTCTCCTTCTTCCTACACCTGTGTACAAATGCATATATCATTTTGGGTAGCAGAATGCATGGTATTTACAGCTTTCACAAGAAGAATATGTACAGTGTTAGGAAGAGCATTTAGCTGAAGGTTTTTAAACATTACTGCAATCATTGTGTGTCATCTGACAAGTGTTACTTTTAGCAGTGTTTGAGTGATTGGTATTGATTTGGTTTTACCCATTGCATCTGAAGCAGCAACATGTATAAGACTTATTAAGGTGGTATGCCAGCTTACCATTTACCCTGGAAAACTGTTTAAACTTTTATTTCTCCTGTGACAAGCACATAATGTTTTTTTTTTCAATTTTAGATTAGTTTCAGAGTTTGTGAAGAAATCATGGGTATGCCCTTATGTTCAGTTTGTACCGGGGGGGGGGTACAATATCTATTTCAAGTGTTTTAAAGGTGAGTGTACATAACAGAAGTAAGACGCAGATTAGTATGGGTAATTATTTGGCCCCCTATAGCATGATGCAATGATGTTCTTGGGGTGCTAAGGTTATAAATTTGCAGATTTAATTATTGGCAGATTGTATAGATCATATTCATGGTGAGGAAGTATTGCAGTTTTTGATATGGCTTTTCTTCAAAGGTTGCTACTATGCAATAGATCAATTAAGCCTTTCGAAGCCAAGCAGCTAGAGTTCACTTGGTACACCTAGCTAGTTACAACATCTGTCCATAATGGATGCAGAGGCCCAAGCTGGGGCTAATTCTCCAGTTGTCCTTCTATTTGTCTCTGTTAGATTTGAAGGTAATGAGGGTCATACTTCTCTTTACAGAACGTGGTAGTTTGTTGTGGAAGTGGGTGTCCTATTTATGTTGCAGTGTAGGTATAGGCTCCTTGATCTTGTATGTATTACTGCCAGTCTCCTGGGTATGTACTAGAAATGTAGATGACGCAGGATTGAATTGTTTACAACTTTGTAAGCCTGGCATAGATTGCCATGTAGGAGTCTGTAAGACACAGAAAATAAAGATTGAACATTTAATCATTGTAGATAACATAGCTAGGAAGCTCAATGCAAATTTTTTTGGGGTAAGGAATTGCTGTTTTTTTTTTTTCAAGTTGGCATAGGTGTTTCTAGTATGGGGATAATGAACTCCCTTGACTGAGGGTCAATACTCTTTTATTTGTGTGAGGTAGTAGGCTTTCCTAATGACAGTAGCTGTGTAATGGTCAAAGAAGACTTTGTTGTCCACAGAGGTACCCAGGTCTGTAATGTCAGTGTCTGTTTTAAGGGGGGTGTCGTTGATGTCCTAATTGTGAAAGAATTGCAGTTTCCCAAACTGTACAGTGCTGCAGTTTTTGGTATTCATATTTACACCGCAATCGTAGTACCATTTAGACTGTGATTCTGGCACCACATCTTGATTAAGTAGTTAGAAGGCTAGAGAAACTGTAGCAGGTTTTCAGTTGTGTATTTACTTTATCAACCAGTTACCCAATATGCTTCTTAAATAATAGGGCTAAGCCCATCAATATATTTTTTTAAGTTTGAATGAACTTTTTCATGTGTTATTAAATGAATGTACTATATATATATCCAACTCGCTCATGCTCACAAATTTATCTTCCGACCGTCTCTCTGCCCCTCTCTTGCCTCTTCTCTCAAAATACATCTACCCAGTAGAATTCTGAGATCCAGTAATCAAAATCTGATTGAACTACACAAGCCTACTCGTCCACCTGGCAAACAACTGCTATCCTTTTCTCTAGTACAGCTTTGGAACTCCCTGCCATCTCTCATTCACACCACCCATAACCACTATACCTTTAAGACCTTGCTTCATTCCCATCTCATATCCCTCTGGGAATGTTCCTGCTCTCACCCCACATAACTCCCTACAGCACTATACCCTGTTTCTCACTCTTCCTCCCTGTCTGTTCTCACACCTCGCCCTAAGGTACCATAACTCTTAATCCTCCTTTCTTCCCACTTCCTTATACTCCTCATACACTACTTCTTTTTACTATTCTCTCATTTCTTTCGACACTTAAATCCTCTTGTTCACCCCTCTGTACCCTGCTATAAGTTTCATATGTTATATTTCCATTGTATAAACAAAGATATTTGTGAATATTTACTAACATTTTTTTCAAAGTTTCCTTTAACTTTCTTCTGTAAACTGTATATTAATACTGCATTACTCATTTGTTAAGAATTTGTCCAAATTCTGTAATGTCTTACGGAGCGTTTCTTCCCGGGACTCCATTGAAAATGGGCTCTCTTCTCAGCCCAATGGACTATTCTGGTAAACAAACTGTAAAATAAATAAATAACTAGCTAGGAGTTGTCATTTTTCTCGTTCCAAGTGACATTTAAACCGTCTTGATGGAGTTGGTAGACATTTGTTAGAAGTCACCCAGTGCCACATTGAGTTTGTCATTCTGTGACAGTAACTTTACAATATTAATGGAGTTCCCAGAATAACAAATTGAAATGCCATGTCATAAAGTCTAATATCACAGGCTGGAGTAGTTTTGTTTGTATCATTTCATTTATTGATGGAAAAGCAGAATTGACCCTAAGACTGATCTCTTAGGAACGCCACAGGTGAAGTCTCCCAGAATCCAAGAGTACAGTTGTGCAAGTTAAACTTTCCATAACAGCAGATGTTTGAATGATCAGTACTGCAGTATCCTTAGCTGTGTAGGTTATATCCTGCCATGTGTTTAACAGAAAGGCAGCTTCCAAAACTTCAGAGTACCTACCAAGCAACAAATGGTGAGTTTATCAAAAGGTAATAGTCTTAGACAGCCATTTGGAAATAGTTTGTTTTGACACAGATTGTCCCTTCTTACCTTCACAAGAAATGAACAATTGATCCGAAGATTTGAAAGATTTAGTTTTGTCAAGATAGTACCAGAGGTTTCTGTAGACATCCAAGTTATGGAGTATCCTTTCGCCCTTATTTGTTAGGTTCAGCAAAAAAAAAATGGGAAGATGGATAGTTTGGCTTAAAGTAAACTCGGATACCACTTCAGGCATAAAAAAGAATCTTAAAGAAACCCTGTCCTTTTAGAAAATAAGATTGGATTGACTCATCGTAGTAACATTAAGAGCTTGCGACTCAGATACCCTTCTTGCATAAGGTCAGAGTAGTCATTAAACTGTTTTCCATGTAAAGAACCTGAAGTCAGACCAATTAACTGGTTCAAATGGAGTAAGTGTTAGCTTCTCTAACACAAACTTAAGATACCAAGGAGGGACCACCAGTTTTCTTGGACACCTCTTAAGTTTTTACATAATACTTCTTTCAAAAACATTTTGACATGAGGCTGCATTGAAAGAGGAGGCTCCATGAGCAGACATGCTGAAATGGCTGATAAGTGAACCTTGATAGAGTAATAAGAAAGCCCATAGGATAGTAACTCACACAAATATTGTAAAACCAGAGAACAACTAGCCCTGATTGGGTGCTGGTTATGATGTTCATCGTGTTTCACTGTTGCAGTCATTACTCTTGTGTTATCCTGCTGGCAGACTACCCGCAGTCGGCCTGAATTCCAAAGTCCTGGTCCGGCGTCAGTTGCTGTCGCCTCTTCCCTGACGTCAGTGCGCCATTGGTATAAAAGATCCAGCCGATGCCATTTTCTTCAGTTTCTCTTGCCGCACGGTGCCCGAAGCAAAAGCAGTTCGCAAGTGCTGGTCGGCCGACTCCTGAGATTTTCAAATCCAAATTTCAGAACCAAAGTCTTCATTAAAGCTAAGCACCCCATTGGGGAAACTTTTTTCTTGCTCCAGACCGATGTCAGAAAAAGTTAACAATTGTATTTCTTGTGGGAAGCAAATACCTCATAAGGATTTTCACTCTTACTGTATTCCTTGCCTAGGCCCTGATCACAATGTTGCTAGCTGTCAGTTTTGTGCTAGATTTAACCAACGCACTATTAAGCGTCAGTTCGATTTTGCATTTCATTACTTTGGCCGAAGATTTAATTATATAATGCCGTCGGTACAGCCGACGACCGGAGTTTACAAAAAAACGCAAGGACAAGGAAAAGGATAGGCATCCAAGGTCCAAAACCGACGATGAGGCCTCCGTTAGGCCAGTCGCCGGTTCTCAGTGAGGCGCTTTCGCAGCCCCTGGCGCCCGCTATCTCAGAGCCACAGGCCGCTTCCGACTCCCACTTGGAGCTGACTGGGCCTCTGGATACTCAAGGTATTAGACACTCGGAAGTCATTCCCTCAGATGGGTCCGGAGCCGCTGAGCAGGCATCGGCTTCTGAGGGTGTCTTCAGACCTACACAGGTTCTGACTTTGTTTACATTATGTCGCTGAAACCTCCTACACTTTCTGCCAAAAAAAAACGAAGAAAAAGACACCACACTCGCGCGGTCCGTGGTTTCCTGAAAACAACCTCTCGCGAGTGTCTAAACTCGGTCCGGTTTCGGAGAAACAAACAGCGAAATATACCTACATTTGAATCCCCTACTACACATTTGAGGCTGGCCTGCTAAATATTGAATCGGGCTCTGAACTTTACCCACTGACTGACCACCTCTACCTCCCCTGGATGTCTCTACCTGTCTCGGTGCTCCAGCTACATTAAAAGGCCCCATGTCTACTGGCCTTAAGGCCAGCCAGAAAGCACAAATCAGTGCCTGTTAAACCACTCAACTCAGCCCCACCCCACTTCCAGATTTTGACTTTCAAAATTAGAGATGATTTTTTTTTATTAAGAGGATCAAAATTTCCCCAGACAGGGCCTCTCTCTCGGGCAGCCCTAGAGACCCAGAGTGAGCCCTGAGCCAGTGTCCAGCCGATAATTCTGCAGATATCAGACAGCCAGCTGAGCAGCCGACTCCCTTTTCTTTTTTTTTTCTTTCTTCTGATGCTGAAGATATTCCCATGCTCTTCCTCCTGAAGAATTCTCTTTTGGGAAAACTTTGCATGCCATGCATGCCATGTATGGAATGCAAGAGATTCAGATTCTTAGAAGATTTAGAACCTTTCTGCTTCTGTTACTGCACCCCTTAGCTATATTCCTCCTGTTCTTTGTTCCTTCTGTGATCGTGGGCTGATGGTTGCTTCTGCGGTCCCAAGGCAGTTGCCACACCATAGCAAAAACCCTACTCAGACAGATGGCATTCCTAACTACAGAAAACAAAAAGAACTCCCTTTACTTCTTTCTGTCTCTAAAGCTGAACACAAATTAAGAGCAAGAAAAAGTTCTGGGCCTTGGGCTTCATGGCATCATGCATAATTTGGTTTCCATTCGGCAGGCTATGAGATAAAAACACCAGTGGGAATTTATGGTCCCATTTATGACACACACACACACAGACACAACAAAAATCCCAATTCCATGCTTAAAACAGGAGTTCCTATGGTGGTGGGCCCAGGCATGTCCATGAAGGACATAGTACAGTTTTGTACCTACCATAAATGTAGATGTCCAGGACAACCCCTGGTATGACTGCAGATGCTCCAGTTCGGATACATACATTTTGGGTTATATGTTAAACCGTCTTCAGCTTCAAAGACAAAGATTAAAGCAGCTCTAAAGACAAAGAAACAAGTACAGCATTCTCCTACTCAGACTACCATGCCTAAAAAACAGATGCTTAAAATTGCCGAAGACCTAATTACTTTGATCAGGAGTTCCCATCCCCCTCCTAAGAGGCCTAGGCAAGAGACAGAATATGATTCTTCTGATCAGGTTTCTATTTCCTCTGATTCCTCTTCTGAACAGGATTATTCTATGCCTCCCTATGAGGACTCTGATGCTGAAGAATCCATTCCTTCAGCCACTCCTCCTGAGGATTATTCTTTTGGGGAAACCCTGCATACCATGAGGGGGCATTTCCACTGGGAGAGCCAAGATTACTCTGAATCTAAGAAAAAGCTCAGAGACTTCCTGCTACTTCCTCAGCACAGACCCCTTGCTATTCCACCTGTTCTAGACATTGTAGATGATGTATTTTCAGAGTCCGGCCTGTCCCCTGACTCTTTACCCCCTGCACCTGCTAAGCCAGACAGATACTACAGGGTCCCGGATTCTCATAAATTCCTATATAAAAACCCCGCTGCTGACCCAGAAACTATATCTCAGGGTCCCAAAGGGGTCAAAGCTTCCACTGCAAAAAACCCTGTCCCCTCTGATAGGGATTCTAGGGCACTGGACAGATGGGGGGAAAAAGTTTACACTTCTGCTACCTTGGCTGTAAGGGCTTTAAATTGTCAGTTTCATATGCTTAAATATCAGCAATACTTAATGTCACTGCTTAAACAGAAAATGTTGACAAATACTGAATGTTCAGGGAACAAGGAAATGCAGGATTTACTGCATGCAGCTGAACAAGTGAGAAAACATACTTTGCAATGTGGTTATGATTCACTGGAGGCCTCTTGCAGGGCCGCTGTTACAGGTTCTGTTATTAGAAGGCATGCTTGGTTAAAGGAACAGAATCTGCCTGATCATGTTAAAGCAAAATGATTAGATGCCCCATTACAGCGTGATACTTTGTTTGGTGCTAAAGCAGAAGAGGTTTTGAAAAAAATGGAGGTTAAAGCGAAATCCATGCAGACAGTTAAAGATTTCTTACATGTACAGCCACCCAGATTTAGCAGGAACTGGCCTTCTAAAAATTGGTTCTTTCCAGTGTCAGACAGACCACAAAGAGGCCGATACAGATGTCCCAGAGGCAGATCTCAGCCCCAAGGCTCATACAGGCCTAAACAATTGGGGTGCTCCTACCTCCAAAAGCGGAGAAGACAAATCACAACCTTACTGGAAACAGTCCCAATGACTTACCTCTGCCAGATCCAAGCACTTTTCTTTTGTCAGCCCCCTTAGGGGGAAAACTAGCACTTTTTTCAACAAATTGGAAAATGGTTACCCAAGACAAATGGGTCTTGAACATAGTGTCCCAAGGCTACAGGTTCCATTTTCACACCCTACCAAGGGCAAAAGGTATGCCAGACCTGCCACACAATCAATGGGCAGAGGCACAAAAGCAAATTACAGCCCTCATGGACATGAGGGCCATTCAACAAGTACCACAACAAGAGCAGGGACAAGGATTTTACTCCAGACTTTTCTTAGTGCCTAGAATGGACAAAACCTGGAGACCAATACTGGACCTGTCTATATTAAACACATTTCTGGAGGTTCCAAAATTCAAGATGTTGACTCTACAGCAGCTACTGCCCATGCTGGGCAAGAAGGCTTGGCTCCTAACTTTGGGCCTAAAAGAGGCATACCTGCATGTCCCAATCAGGCAATCTTGCAGAAGATACCTCAGATTCATAGCTGAATCAATGCACTACCAATTATCTGCACTGCCCTTTGGCTTATCTACTGCACCCAGGGTCTTCGCAAAATGCCTGGCACCAGTAATTGCATTTTGCAGACAAAGAGGAATTCAAATATATCCCTACTTGGACGACTGCCTTATTCAAGCAGAGAACAAAGACATTCTTTTAAAGCATCTGGCATTTGTAAAAAGATTACTAATTTGCCTAGGGTACACAGTAAACGAAAATAAATCAAAACTAGTACCCTCTCAAGAGATAATATTCCTGGGTGCAAGCTTAAATGCAACTGCCCAGATGGCTTATCTCATGCCAGACAAACAAAAACAACTTACTTCTTACTTCAAAAAATTGGCAACAAAGACCCAGTTATTTGCAAGGAAAATCCTGCAGGCCTTGGGTTTCATGGCATCCTGCATTCTACTAATTCCATATGCCAGACTGCATACGAGGAAACTACAATGGTATCTAAAAAGTGTTTGGACTCAGCATTGCCACAGCCTGGAGACAGTAATTACCCTCATTCCCTGCCTGCAACAGGAGTTTTGATGGTGGGCAGAGGCCTGTCACCACAGCATGGGTCTGCCATTCACTTTACCCACAGCCAGACAGACACTGACAACGGATGCATCAGATTATGCCTGGGGGCCCATATGGCAGGAAAATGTATTCAGGGCACATGGCCTGCAAGCCACATGCATCTTCACATCAATCAAAAAGAGATGCTGGATATTTAGAATGCCCTGACAGCTTTCAAGGATCTACTTCATCCAGGACAACTACTGATAAAGACAGACAGTACTACGGTCATGTGGTACATAAACAAGCAGGGAGGTACACATTCCTACCCCCTCTGCAGACAAGCAATGACCTTATGGGACACAGCATTAACTTATCAAGTTCACCTGCAAGCACAGTTCCTGCCAGGAAAAACAAATACTCTGGCAGACGAACTAAGCAGAAACCTCATGGATCCCCACGAGTGGAAACTGAATCCAGAAGTCTTAAGCATGATAACAAGGAAATGGGGATGCCCAGACATAGGTCTATTTGCCTCCCCTCACAACTGCCAGTTACAAAGATTTTGCACAAGGATTTATCACAAACAAGCATGGAAAGTGGATGCCCTATCCTTCAGCTGGAAAAATCTAATAGTATATGCCTTTCCTTCACTGCCTCTCCTTCCCAGGGTACTCCTAAAGGTCAGATAAGAGAAGCCAAAAATGATACTGATTGCACCAGACTGGCCACGCTAGCACTTGTACCCAATCCTAAAGAGCTTGTCTCAAGGTCCAGCATGGATATTGCTTCAAACTTCTCACTTGCTGACCCAACAAAACAATCAGATCCTGCACAGCCAACTCAGGACATTAAATCTGGCAGCATGGTGGATAATGTAGCCATTCAGAACACTCCTCTTTCAAAAGCTGTTATGGATGTTGTCTTGGAGACCAGGAGGACCAGTACCAGTAAATCTTATGCAGAAAAATGGAAGAGATTCTGTGCTTGGAATCAGGAACAAGGCATTAACACGTATGTACCAAATATCCCCCAGATTTTACAATACCTGACTGAGATGCTGGACAAAGGCCTTTCTTTTTCATCAATTAAGATTCATGCCTCTGCCATTTCAGCCCATTACAATACAGAACCACCTGTCTTTTCTCATCCTTTAATAAGGCAGTACCTCAGAGAGACCAAAAACATTAGAAAAACTCACAGTGTCTCCTTTTGAGCCAGCCTCTACAACGGATATAAAATTCTTATCCTGGAAAACAGCTCTGCTCCTAGCAATAACCTCTGCAAGACGAATCTCGGAGTTACAAGCACTCATGGCTGTGGAACCTTTTATTATTTTTCATCCAGACAAGGTTTCTCTGAGGACAAACCCAACATTTATGCCTAAGGTGGTGTCCAGTGTGGCCCTCAACCAAACCATCCACTTGCCTACCTTTTATCCAAACCCACAGAACAAGGGTGAGAAAATTCTGCATTCTTTGGACATACACAGGCAGCTATGCTTCTACTTGGACGGAACTAAAGCTTTCAGAAAGACTGAGCAACTTTTAGTGTCATATACTGCAGGATCACAAGGAAAGGCTATCTCAAAACAGACTATTTCTATATGGATAGGCTATTGCATCCGTTTCTGCTATTCTCAGCATGGCAAATCAGTGCCTAAGTGCATTATGCCTCATTCTACTAGAGCAGCAGCCACTTCAGCAGCCTTCCGCAGAGGAGTACCAACCAAAGACATCTTAGAGGCTGCAACTTGGAGTTCAGTGCACACTTTTACAAAGCATTACCACTTACCTCTTTACTCTAAATCCAGAGCAGGCTTTGCCACTGCAATTCTGCAGGGCCTCATAGCCTCTCCTAATCCTATTTAGCCCAGCCACCCATCCTCAGCTTTGGGATTCAACCCAAGAGTAATGACTGCAACAGTGAATCACGATGAACATAGTACAGTTGTGTGTTTACCATAAATGTAGATGTTCGAGTGTGTTCACTGTTGCAGTCCAGGTTACCCTCCCACCGTGCCCCTTTCTTTTGCTGGGGTTTATCTGTACTTCTCTATTCTATACAACCTATGTGGTGTATTTGCTTGTAGATGAAGGAAATGTTTCTTTACTGCATGTATGTTTATTGGCATAATATATTTAGCCTACCCTTTTGGGGGCACCTGACATGTGGGGCAAGAAAAACTGAAGAAAATGGCGTCGGCTGCATCTTTTATACCCCTGGCACACTGACGTCAGGAAGAGGCGACAGCAACCGACACCGGACCAGGACTTTGGAATTCAGGCCGACTGTGGGTAGCGTGCCAGCAGGATAACCCAAGAGTAATGACTGCAACAGTGAATACACTCGAACATCTACATTTATGGTAGGTACACAACTGTACTTTTTTTCATACCAATTAGAAAACCTTTTCCATTTGTTAATGTATTATTTTCTAGTTGCAGGCTTTCTGGCCTCCATTAGTACCTGCTGCCCATCCTCAGTAAACGGGTACCTAAAAGGAATTAAGATATCTCTTGGGGTGTATCAAACACCCCTGTTCTTGTGTGACTAAATCCAGTCTGTGAGGAAACTTGTGGTAATTACACCTAGCCATTTCCAAAAGAAGAGAAAATCATGGCTGCCTGGATCAGAAGGGAATCACCACAATGATCATAGGGGATTTCTTCTGAATCTTCAGAATGTACCCTGATATTAGTGGAAAGGGAGGATGAGCATATATGGACATTCCTGTCCAAGGAAAAGAAAAGACATCTGTCTTCCAGGCCTTCTTACTTGGAGTCCTGGAATAGAATCTTGTCAGTTGATTGTTCAGAGAAGAGGTAAAGAGGTTTACTTAAAGAATTCCCCACAGATGGATCAAATCTTAGAAGTGATCTAGTTTCCATTCATGAGGGTCTGCTCATGTCCTGCTCAGCTTGTCTGCCGCATGGTTTTGCTCTAATGGAATGTAGGATGCTTTTTGAATGAGACTGTGCTGTGAAGCTATATCCCAAACTAACATGGCTATTCTGCAAAGAGAGTACAGCTTGCCCCCCCTTACTTGTTGATGTACAACATGACTGTGACACTGTCTGTAACCACTTGAAGACATCCTGAAGTCCAAAGATGGTTCATAGAGTTGAGTGCCTTGAATCTGTTCAGGAAAGGATGTATCCCTCTATCTTTTGCCAGAATCCACTTTATAATAAGGATCAGTAGCCTGAATGAAACCCTGATCCATACGCAGTAAGCTGCTCCTATCCAAAGAAAATTGAGGAGGAGTATATGCGTACTTGGTTTTCTGTTTCCTTTTGACAGGAAAACTAGTACCAACCATGTTACTAATAGCAGCAGCGGCTTCTCCAGAGATGAGCACAACATTCTGACATAACAGGGAAACCTGCCCTGTTCCCTGTCTCAGGACCAGTAAGAGTATATCTATCTCCCTTACCTACTGAGGGGACCTCACAACCACAGAGGACATGGCTAACCCCTGGTCAATAGTGGCTGCAGGTGCTATACCACAGGGACCCGTGGTAAAGGATGGATAGGCCACAGCAGAGTCATCAAGCTGTAGCTAAGGCAGTTGCTAGCCTGCTTTGGTGGCAAAGGCTGTTTGCATAATTTCTTTCCTTTTTGACTGGAAGAAGGGCTGATCGTGGGACCAGAGTCTGTTCCATGGTCAAGCCAATTATAGTGCTACTTTCCTGGGTAAGAGAAGCAGCAATTGCTGGTAAACACTACCAGCCACAAAAATTACTCTCTTGACAGAACAGAGTAAAAAGCACTTTAAAACACTATGCCAGCCCCACAAAAGTAAAATAAACACAATTTCTCCACAGAAAAAGTTTTCAGATACTTTACATCACTCTTAAACTGGCAAACAATGAGCACTCTGTTTAAAAGAACGTTACAGTCTGAAGACCGTCCATTAAAACACAACAATCCTAGCTTTGAAATAACTTTCCTGAAGAGGAAAGTAGTAAAACATCAGCAAAATTAAGAAACAGTAAGTTTTTTCCCCAAAGAGAACTTATCTGTCCAGCAACGAAAAGCACAAACCAATCATGGATACTTGAAAGTCCCAGATAAGCATCTTTGACGGCAGTAAAGTTACGATGGGCTTCGCTTTCAGACTTGTGTGTTAGTCAGCTCAGCTCAAGTTGTGTGACAGTTTGGGTGTGCGGAAGGTGCCATGAAGCTCTGGAATCTGGCAGTGTATTATATCCGTGGCAGGATGTTTCCTGATTAAACAACAAAAGTTCTGTCGGATAATTTTGAAACTAGTTTAGTGTGTGTCAGTTCAAAAACCTTTGGTAACAAACTTTTGAATAAGTAGCTGATTGTGTATATAGTCAAATGTTCTCTTGAACTTTATGAAAAGACCTGCAGCATTTTCACATCTTTCCTTTCTTTCTTTTGGTGTGTGTAGATATATTATCAGTTGTAAAGAAGATTGTATTTGAGGTGGTGTGGCCTGTGCAGAAAACATACTGAGTCAGAAAACGGTATAATTATTACTGTGTTCTAATTGCAAATGGATCATTTTTTAAAATAATTTTGTCAAGGGTCCAAGATTAGTGCATTTCTGTTAAGGACAGGTTAAATATGGATGCGTCAGAAGTTTAGGTATAAATAGTGCTGCCATCGTGAATGATACGAGGTGGATTGCTTTATGGATTCATTGTGTTTGAGAACAGTTTTGGAGGTGATTCCTTTGAAGTCCTAGGAGAGTTAGATCTTATGGGGTTATGTTCAAATTGTTTATTGTCCTGTTATGTGAGTGCTACTATGTTATTATTGGGTGGGGTGAGTGTATCAAGATTAGTTATTGCTCTTACGACTTCCTCATAGCAGTTTGAATTAGGAGAAGAGTAAGTATTGTTTGTTATGCAGGTAGCTAGATGTCCTTCAAGGATGCATCTGCAGTCCTTACAAATGGGTTGTCCTGTCGTCAGGCAGCCCTTCGGTCGGCCGGATTCCAAAGTCTGGGTCTGGCCTCGGCTGGTGTCGTGCTTCACCCGACGTCATAGCTGCAGTTCTTCGGGTATAAAGGCATCAGCCGACGCCATTTTCCTCAGTCTTTCTTGCCGCGAAGCAGAAGCTGTTCGCAAGTGCTGGTCGGTCAGATCCAGAGATTACTACTACCGAATACTACTTCGAGGACTTCTAAAAAGCTAAGTAGGGACTCTTTCTTGCCTCAGCCGATGTCAGAAAAAGTGAATAACTGTTTAACTTGTGGGAAACAAATATCTCATAAAGATTTCCACTCTTACTGCTTACCCTGTTTAGGCCCAGATCACACGTAGCAGCTTGTCTAGCCTGTGCTTCTTTTAACCGACGAACGCTAGACGCCGGGTCGGAATTTGCAGAGCAGTTTTCGCTCAGATTTTGCTTATATTATGCCGCCGGATCCTCCGACTTCACAAATAACCAAAAGCAGGAAAAGGACCGACACTTTCGTCCGCGGTTTCGCAGAAACCACGGTTAAGCCAACCACGAGTGTCTCGGTTTCGCTGAAACCGAGCAAGCTTCTTCCCCAGCGAAAACATGCCTTCTACCGAGGCCTCTTCTAACCTGGTGGAATCGGCTTGAAATCCAACCTGCAGTTGCGGTTTCTCAGGAATTGTCAGTCACTATTCCCCTGGATATTTCAACCCCTGCACGTGGAGCTGCTAGGCCTCCTGCAGCCATGTCTATTAAGGCCTTTGCCAGGGCTAAAGCAGCTAAAGCTTCAAAATCTGTGCCTGTTAAGCCCCCCTCTCACAGGCCCAGCTCCAGTTCCCATATGCTTTCTTTGGCAGAGGATCTCATTTCTTTAATCCGTGGATCCCAGCCTCATTCAGACAGGACCACTCATCCACCTCCAGAGAAGAGGCCCAGAGCAGAGCCCCCAGAGCCAGTATCCACAGATGATTCCTCTGATGACTCAGAACATACAGACCCTCCTGAGGCTCCTTATTCCCCTTACGAAGACTCTGATGCTGAAGAGTCCATTCCTTCAGCCTCTCCTCCTGAGGAATTTTCCTTTGGGGAAACCTTGCATGCTATGAGGGAACAATTTCAGTGGCAGGGCCAAGATTTCTCAGACTCCAGAAAAAGGCTTAGAACCTTTTTACATTTGCCACAGCATAGGCCTTTAGCTATACCTCCAGATGTCCTTCATGGATGCATCTGCAGTCATAACAACTGGGTTGTCCTGTCGTCAGGCAGCCCTTCAGTCGGCCGGATTCCAAAGTCCGGGTCCGGCTTCGGCTGATGTCGCACTCCACCCGACGTCATCTCTGTTGGTCTTCGGGTATAAAGGCATCAGCCGACGCCATTTTCTTCAGTCTTTCTTGCCAGCAGAAGCTGTTCGCAAGTGCCGGTCGGTCGGATCCAGAGATTACTTCTCCGAATACTACTAAGACTTCTAAAGCTAAGTACCCGTTGGGGACTCTTTCTTGCCTCAGCCGATGTCAGAAAAGTTAACAATTGTTTAACCTGTGGGAAACAAATACCTCATAAAGATTTCCACTCTTACTGTCTGCCTTGTTTAGGCCCAGCCCACGACGTAGCAGCCTGTTCGCCTGTGCTTCTTTCAACCGACGCTTAGGCCGGTCTGAGTTTGCAGAACAGTTTTTCGGTTCTGATTTTGCGACATTATGCCGCCGGATCCTCCGACTACCCAATCTACCAAAACGCAAAGATAAAGACCGACACTCGGTCCGCTGTTTCGCTGAAACCATGGTTAAGCAAACGAGTGTCTCGGTTTCGCCGAAACCGAGAAAACTGATCTAAGTACAGCTGAACCTATTCCTACAACTGAGGCCCCTGCTACAACTCTTGAATCGACCTCAGAAATTTTACCCACTACGGTGGTTGACTTATCAGACACCATCCCTTTGGATGTCTCTACCCCAGCACGTGGTGCTGCTAGGCCTCCAGCAGCCATGTCCATTAAGGCCTTCGCCAAGGCTAAAGCAGCCAAGACTACTAAAACAATGCCTGTTAAACCCCCCACATCCAGGCCCTCTTCTAGTTCTCAAATGCTTACATTGGCAGAAGATTTAATTTCTTTAATTAGAGGATCTCAATCTCACCCAGACAGGGCCTCTCAGCCCCAGAGAAGAGACCTAGGGCAGAGCCCCTGAGCCAGTGTCCTCTGACCAATCTGCTGATGAATCAGACATAACTGACCAGCCTGAGGCTCCTTCTCCAATTTTGAAGATTCTGATGCTGCAGAATCCATTCCTGCTGCTTCCCCACCAGAAGAATTCTCCTTTGGGGAAACCCTGCATGCCATGAGAACAGTTCCAATGGCAGCAACAGGATTTTTCAGACTCCAGAAAAGACTTAGGACCTTTCTGCACCTCCCACAGCACAGGCCCTTAGCTATACCTCCTGTTCTCTCTGTGGTGGATGATGCTTTCAGTGATGTTTGCTCGCTCCAGATTCTTTACCCCAGCCCCTGCCAAACCAGACAGATTTTACAGGGTGCCAGATACTCATCACCACCTTTACAAGGCCCCACTTGCAGACCCAGAAACTATATCCCAGGGTCCCAAGGCAGTAGCCACCATAACTAAAAACCCTACTCCTTCTGAAAGGGAAGCAAGGTCATTAGACAGATGGGGTAAAAGGTCTACACTTCAGCTACTCTCTCAGCTAGAGCTTTAAACTGTCAGTTTCATATGATACAATACCAAGAGTTTATGCTTGATCAGTTAACTAAAAAACTAACCACTGATGAATCTCTTGATAAAAATATGTATTAGAGATGGTAAATAACATACAACAGGTTAGCAACCATTCCTTAAAATGTGGCTATGATGCACTGGAGGCTTCATTTAGATCAGCCATGACAGGCACAGTGATAAGAAGGCATGCATGGCTAAAGGAACAAGTTTTACCGGATCATGTTAAAGCTAAGCTGCTAGATGCTCCTATGGACAAGACAAGTTTGTTTGGTACACCTGCCCAGCAGGTTATGAAGAAAATGGAAGAAAAAGCAAAATCTGTTCAAACTGTTAAAGATTTCTTGCAGGTTCAACCCCCAAGGTTTAGCAGGAACTGGCCTGCCAAAAATTGGTCCTTTCCTGACTCCACAAAATTTCAAAGGGGCAGGAATAGACGCTCCAGAGGCAGAAACCAATCCAGAGGAGGTGCCTACAGAGGACGACAGTGGCAAGGTAACAACAGAGCCACAGACACAGCCACTGCCACTACATCAGCACAACCACAGTGACTTAACCCTAAATCCGCCTACCAGGGAACAAATAGCAGCTCCTCTAGGCGGAAAGTTAACCTTATTTTCAAACAACTGGCACTACATAACAAAAGACAAGTGGATTCTACAAACCATAGATCAAGGTTATCGGTTTCACTTCCACACTTTACCAGTCAAAAGAGGAATGCCAAATCTACCTCCAAATCAAAAAACAGAGGCTCTACCAGATAATGGAGTTAGCAAACATGAGAGCTGTGGAAAGAGTGCCAACAGCAGAGCAAGGAACAGGGTTCTATTCCAGACTATTCCTAGTTCCAAGAAAGGAAAAAAGTTGGAGACCAATTCTCGACCTGTCCACCTTAAATACATACATCATTGTCCCAAAATTCAAAATGCTGACCCTACAGCAACTTCTTCCCATGCTGGGCAAGGAGTCTTGGCTGGTAACTCTAGATCTCAAGGAGGCATACCTGCACGTCCCCATTCGACCAATCTGCAGAAGATACCTCAGATTTCTTGCAGGATCAGAGCACTATCAATTCTCAGCATTGCCCTTTGGCTTATCTACTGCCCAGAGTATTCACGAAATGCCTGGCATCAGTAATCGCCCATTGCAGACTACAGGAATTCAAATTTACCCATACCTGGACGACTGCCTGCTACAAGGGGACAACAAAAGCAAGCTGACAACAGATTTACAAAGGGTCATTTACTTGCTACAAGCACTGGGATACACAGTCAATTTACAAAAGTCAAGGCTGATACCCTCCCAAACAAGGACATTCTTGGGCTGAATTGGACACAGTAAAACAAATGGCATTCCTGACTACAGAAAACAAAAGAACTTCCTCTTTACTTCTTGGCACTAACAAAACTGAACAAGTTAACAGCAAGAAAAGTACTGCAGGCCTTGGGCTTCATGGCATCATGCATAATCTTGGTTCCATTTGCCAGACTACATATGAGAAAACTACAGTGGTACCTAAAGAATTTATGGTCCCAACACAGACACAGTCTAGAAACAGAAATCCCACTAATTCCATGCTTAAAACAGGAGTTCCTATGGTGGGCTCAGGCATGCCAGTCAAACCCAGGCCTACCCTTTCGCAGATGTCAAGCAAGCCAGACCATCACAACAGACGCTTCAGACCTAGGATGGGGGGCCCACATGCTGGACAAATGCGTGCAAGGATTGTGGACACAGGATCAACTTCACCTGCACATCAACCTAAAAGAAATGCTGGCAGTAAAACTGGCAATCCAAAAGTTCAAACCATTTCTCAAAGAGGGCCAGTTGATGATAAGGACAGACAACACCACAGTCATGTGGTACATCAACAAACAGGGAGGCACTCATTCATACCCCCTATGCAGAATGACCTTGGAGCTGTGGACCCTGGCACTCAGCTACAACATCCAGTTACAGGTAATATGTGTACCGGGGAAAGACAATACTCTAGCAGACATATTAAGCAGAACCACTTCGGATGCCCACGAATGGAAGCTGCACCCGGACATCTTCAACACCATCTCAAAGAAATGGGGAATGCCACAGATAGACCTATTCGCATCACCTCTCAATCACCAGCTCAAAAAATTCTGCACAAGGACCTTCCACCCACTAGCATGGAAGGTGGATTCGCTCTCCTTCAACTGGGAAGGCCTAACAGCATATGCATTCCCACCTCTTCCTTTGATACACAAGGTACTACTAAAAATCAAGGAAGAACGTCCAAGGATAATCCTGATAGCTCCGAACTGGCCAAGACAACACTGGTACCCACTACTGAGGAGCATGTCTCGGAACAATATGTGGCCAATACCCCTGATGCCTTTGATGTTAACTCAGAACAACTACAGCAGCATCATACATCCAAACCTAAAAACGTTGCAACTGACTGCATGGAACATCACATAGCAGCAGATAATCCAAAACTTTCCCAAAGAGTAAAAGACATTATTCTTGAAGCACGCAGACCTTCAACAAGAAGGAACTATGCTGGAAAATGGAAAAGGTTTGTCATTTGGAGTACGGAAAGAGGAAAAGATGTGTCAAACATAGATATGCCTAACATTCTGGAGTATCTGGTCGAACTTCTTCATTCAGGCCTGTCCTACTCCTCCATCAAGATACATGCATCAGCTATTTCAGCAGAATACAGCTTTGATCCACCTGTTTTTTCGCACCCTTTGCTCAGGCAGTTCCTCAGAGGAATCAAGAATGTAAAACCTCCAAGGAAACCGCCATTACCAGCTTGGGATTTAAATTTTGTGCTAGAAAAATTGACACTATCACCCTTTGAACCAGCAGCAACAGCAGACCTACAACACCTGTCATGGAAAACTGCTTTCCTACTGGCAATTACTTCAGCAAGGAGGGTTTCAGAACTACAGGCCTTAATGGCAGTGCAACCCTTCCTAATCTTCCACCAAGATAGAGTGTCCATGAGGACTAATCCTACATTTATGCCCAAGGTGGTATCCAGAGTGTCTTTAAACCAGGCAATCCACCTACCTACCTTCTTTCCCAACCCACAAAACAGAGGGAAAGAATACTGCATACCTTGGATGTACATAGACAGCTACGCTACTACTTGGACAGAACAAAAATAGCAGAAAGACTGACCAACTTTTGTAGCCTATGCAACAGGAAGGGAAGGAAATGCTATTTCCAAACAGACAATCTCCAAATGGATAGGAAATTGCATACGATTCTGTTACTCCTTCCATGGAAAACCAATTCCACAGAACATAAGACCTCATTCTACAAGGGCAACAGCCACTACCACAGCCTTCTTACGAGGAGTGGCAACCAAAGACATTATTGAGGCGGCTACTTGGACCTCCGTGCATGCATTTGCCAAGCATTATAATTTGCCTCTATATTCCAGATCCCGAGCAGGGTTTGCCACTGCTGTACTGCAAGGGATCCTAAACACACCATAATCTACTTTTATCCTCGCCCCCTAGTTGGCTATGGTATTCTACCCAGTTGTTATGACTGCAGATGCATCCATGAAGGACATAGTACAGTTTTGTACCTACCATAAATGTAGATGTCCGAACTGGATAGCATCTGCAGTCAGGATTACCCTCCTCCTTCCCTCTGTGGTACTCCTAGGGTGTTTACCCTCCTAGTAGCTAGCTGTTGGGGGAGTCTTTATGGTGTATTTGTTTGTATATATGTACATACATGCTTATTGTTGTGTTTACCTCTATCTATTTGGAAACAATGGCATCCATCCAAATTTTAGCCTGCAAGAGGGCTTCTGGCATCTGGGGCAAGAAACACTGAAGAAAATGGCGTCGGCTGATGCCTTTATACCCGAAGACCAACAGAGATGACGTCGGGTGGAGTGCGACATCAGCCGAAGCCGGACCCGGACTTTGGAATCCGGCCGACTGAAGGGCTGCCTGACGACAGGACAACCCAGTTGTTATGACTGCAGATGCTATCCAGTTCGGACATCTACATTTATGGTAGGTACAAAACTGTACTTTCTTTCTGTTGTAGATGATGCATTTAATGATGCTTGCACTGCCCCTGATTCATTACCTCCGGCCCCTGCTAAGCCCGATAGGTTCTACAGGGTCCCGGACACTCATCACCATTTATACAAGGCTCCTTTTGCAGATCCAGAGACTATCTCCCAGGGGGCCTAAGGCTGTAGCAACTACATCTGCTAAAAAACCCCTCCCCTCTGAAAGGGAATCCAGGTCCTTAGAGAGATGGGGTAAAAAAGTTTACACTTCTGCTACTCTGTCCGCTAGGGCTTTGAACTGTCAATTTCATATGATTCAATATCAAGTGTTTATGCTAGACCAGTTAACTAAAAAACTGTCCTCTGAAGAATCTTTAGATAAGAAGTATGTTCAGGAAATGGTACATAACATACAGCAGGTTAGTAACCATTCTTTAAAATGTGGCTATGATGCACTGGAGGCTTCCTTTAGATCAGCCATGACTGGCACAGTTATCAGGAGACATGCATGGTTAAAAGAGCAGGCATTACCAGACCATGTCAAATCAAAGCTTTTAGATGCACCCATGGACAAAGTCAATTTATTTGGTTCTCCTGCACAGCAGGTACTGAAAAAGATGGAAGAGAACACTAAATCTGTACAAACAGTGAAAGATTTCTTACAGGTTCAACCTCCAAGGTTTAGCAGGAACTGGCCCTCCAAGAATTGGTCCTTTCCAGACTCCTCTAAGACACAGAGAGGCAGGAATAGGCGTTCAAGAGGCAGAAACCAATCCAGGGTGCCTACAGGGGACGCCAGTGGCAGGGTAACAACCAGCGAGGCACAGACGCAGCCACCACCACTACAACAACACAATCACAGTGACTTGGCTGTGGCACCGCCTACCAGGGAACAACTGGAAGCACCCTTAGGCGGAAAGCTAACCTTATTTTCAAAGAACTGGCATTGCATCACAAGGGAAAAATGGATTTTGCAAACTATGGACCAAGGTTACAGGTTCCATTTCCATACTCTTCCAGGAAAGAGAGGAATGCCAAACCTACCACCTACTCAAAGGGCAGAAGCTCTAAAGCAAATATCTCAATTATTAAGAATGAGAGCTGTGGAAAAGGTACCATCTATGGAACAAGGAAAGGGATTTTACTCCAGACTCTTCCTGGTACCAAGAAAAGAAAGCAAATGGAGGCCTATTCTCGACCTGTCCGCTTTAAACACATTCCTCATTGTTCCAAAATTCAAAATGCTGACCCTACAGCAGCTTTTTCCCATGCTGGGCAAGGAGTCTTGGCTGGTAACTCTAGATCTCAAGGAGGCATACCTGCACGTCCCCATACGACCAAATTGCAGAAGATACCTCAGATTTCTTGCAGGATCAGAGCATTATCAATTCTCAGCATTGCCCTTTGGCTTATCTACTGCGCCCAGAGTGTTCACGAAATGCCTGGCATCAGTAATTGCTCATTGCAGACTTCAGGGAATCCAAATTTACCCCTACCTGGACGACTGCCTGATACAAGCGGACAACAAAAGCAAGCTAACAGAAGACTTACAAAGAGTCATTTACCTGCTGCAAGCCCTGGGATATACAGTCAGTATAAAAAAGTCAAGGCTGATTCCATCCCAAAGAATAACCTTTCTGGGTGCAGAGCTGGACACATCAAAACAAATGGCATTCCTAACTGCAGAAAAGAAAGATCAACTACCTCTCTACTTCTTGGCATTAACAAAGCAGAACCATCTAACTGCAAGAAAAGTACTGCAAGCCCTAGGCTTCATGGCATCCTGCATAATTCTGATCCCTCATGCCAGACTGCATATGAGAAAGCTACAGTGGTACCTAAAGAATTTGTGGTCTCAACACAAGCACAGCCTAGAAACCAAAATTCCAATAATTCCATGCCTGAAGCAAGAGTTCCTATGGTGGGCTCAGGCCTGTCAATCAAACACAGGATTGCCCTTCTGCAACAGTCAACCAAGCCAAACCATCACGACAGACGCCTCAGACCTCGGTTGGGGGGTACACATGCTGGACAAGTGCATACAAGGCTTATGGACTCAAGACCAGCTGTGCCTGCACATAAATCTAAAGGAAATGCTGGCAGTAAAATTGGCAATCCAGTCATTCAGACCATTTCTCCAAGAAGGTCAGTTGATGATAAGGACAGACAACACCACAGTTATGTGGTACATCAACAAACAGGGAGGCACACATTCATACCCTCTATGCCGGCTGGCACTGGACCTATGGGATGTGGCTCTGAGCTACAACATTCAGTTGCAAGCAATTTTGTACCGGAAAAGAAAACATTCTAGCAGACATATTAAGCAGAACTACCACGGATGCCCACGAATGGATGCTGCATCCGACATCTTCAAAGCCATCACAAGAGAATGGGGATTACCACAAATAGACTTATTTGCATCCCCACTCAATCACCAGCTAAAGAAATTCTGCACAAGGACGCACCACCCACTTGCTTGGAAGGTGGACTCCCTATCTTTCAGTTGGAAAACCTGACAGCATATGCATTCCCTCCACTTCCTTTGATGCACAAGGTGCTCTTGAAGATCAAAGAGGAACGCCCAAGGATCATCCTGATAGCTCCAGACTGGCCAAGGCAACATTGGTACCCATTACTGAGGAGCATGTCTCGAACAAATATGGGCACTACCCTGATCCCATTGCTGTTAACACAGAACAACTACAACATCCTGCATCCAAACCTGAAAACTCTGCAGCTAACTGCCTGGAACATTACATAAGAACAATTAACCCAAATTTATCCCAAAGGGTTAAAGACATAATCCTTGAGGCTCAGACCTTCCACAAGAAAGAATTATGCAGCAAAATGGAAAAGATATCTCATTTGGAGTACTGCAAAGGGAGAAGATGTGGCACTGGTAAACATAGCCAACATCCTGGAGTACTTGGCAGAGCTCTTCCATACAGGCCTGTCCTGTTCTTCCATCAAGATACATGCATCAGCTATTTCAGCAGAATACAGCTTGGATCCTCCTGTCTTCTCACATCCTCTGCTCAGGCAGTTTCTGAGAGGAATTAAAAATGTAAAACCTCCCATGAAACCACCATTGCCAGCATGGGACTTGAACTTTGTGCTAGAAAATTGACACTTCCCCTTTCGAACCAGCAGCAACAGCAGAATTACAATACTTATCCTGGAAGACTGCTTTCCTGCTGGCAATCACCTCAGCAAGAAGGGTCTCTGAACTACAGGCATTAATGGCAGTGCAACCCTTCCTGATCTTCCATCAAGATAGAGTGTCCATGAGAACAAATCCTACATTTATGCCTAAGGTGGTATCCAGAGTGTCTTTAAATCAGGCTATCCACCTACCTACATTCTTCCCCAACCCACAGAACAGGGGAGAAAGACTGTTGCATACCTTGGATGTACATAGACAATTACGCTACTACCTGGACAGGACCAAGTCCAATAGAAAAACTGACCAGCTTCTGGTAGCATATGCAACAGGAAAGGAAGGAAAACCAATTTCAAAACAGACAATCTCCAAATGGATAGGAAATTGCATTAGATTTTGTTACTCCTACCATGGAAAGAATACTCCAGAGAACATCAGGCCTCACTCCACAAGGGCTACAGCCACTACCACAGCTTTCTTACGAGGAGTGGCTACCAAGGACATTATAGAGGCTGCTACTTGGACCTCCGTGCATACATTTGCCAAGCATTACAACTTACCTTTATACTCTAGATCCCGAGCAGGTTTTGCCACTGCTGTTTTGCAAGGGATCCTAACTACACCATGATCTCTTTTTCCTCCTCCCTAGTTTAGCTATGGTATTCTACCCATTTGTAAGGACTGCAGATGCATCCTTGAAGGACATAGTACAGTTTTGTACCTACCATAAATGTAGATGTCCGATAGGAATGCTCTGCAGTCAGGATTACCCACCCACCTTCCCTCTGTGGTACTCCTAGGGTATTTGCCATCCTTCAGCTAGCTTGGGGGGGATCTATTATGGTGTATTTGTTTGTATATATGTACATACATGCTTATTTTATGTGTTTGCTCTCTACTATTTGGAAACATTGGCATTTATCCAAATTTAGCCATCCAAGAGGGCACCTGGCATCTGGGGCAAGAAACACTGAGGAAAATGGCGTCGGCTGATGCCTTTATACCCGAAGAACTGCAGCTATGACGTCGGGTGAAGCGCGACACCAGCCGAGGCCAGACCCAGACTTTGGAATCCGGCCGACCGAAGGGCTGCCTGACGACAGGACAACCCATTTGTAAGGACTGCAGATGCATTCCTATCAGACATCTACATTTATGGTAGGTACAAAACTGTACTTTTTAACTCTTTTGTTTTTTAACAGGCATCTCTTTCTAAGCAAAAGGGAAGTATCAGAAGAGGTGTTTTTCTAGGATTCCACAAGTGCCATTTTTTTTTAAGTTTCATTTGTAAGTGCAGGTTTGATCCTTAATTCTCTTTGTTGTGGCTGGTTGGCAGTACATTCAAATGTTATCTTGATGTCTATGCTATGTATCACTTTGAGTTACATAAAATGTAGCTATACCTTATATTTGATCAGGTTCTTGGAATATTGGTGAACAGTCCGTCTGTTTTCATATATGCCTGAACCTGTTTTGGGTAAGAGAAAGTCATTTTTTTTTTGTGACAACAGCTGAGTGATTTTTTTTCTTTGAAAGAGAAAATAGAAGGAACAAGGAAGTGGTCACTGGGGATGTTACTCACAGGAGTTATTTACATCTATGTGGATTATTTGTTATTAGCAGATCCAGCAGGAAACGGTTTCCTGTTTTAAGGTCAGGTCTAATGATGTAGTAACCATTTAAGTTGGGTTATTTAGGAATAGAAGATAAGTTAGATTTTTGTGTAGAAGCCCATATGGAGCTAACAAAATTAATTATTTCAATAAATCCATTGTCAAGAACGTTTTGGCTTGTATGGTGGTGGAAAGTATGTTACAGCAATATTTAAGTTAGTATGATTAACAAAGTTACCTTGAAATAGCCGGGATGTTAGTCAGTTAAAGCTGTGCCATTTTTAGGTACAATGTAAAATGTATTTGATACTATTAGTGATAAGTTAATGTTAACAGCATGCCACCAGTTTTTGCAACAGGTTTATTAGTCTAGTTTAGAAGTTAACTTTATGAATGAAGATGGGCAAGTGTTTATATTTAGCCAAGTCTCTGTTGCTCCCATGATTTCTCAAGGGACTTTCTTAATTTTAACTTCGTGGGAATCCCATTTGGTATTAAGGCTGTTATTGTTATTCATAGGATCATAGGAGGTTACTAGGCTAACGGCCCCAGGACCCTTACAAGCCTAACCAAGTTCACCTCAAGTTCCCAAGGTTGTCTGGTTCAAGCAAACACTAAAAATCAGCACCTATTGCCCCTGTCCAAGAGGGACACGGGTGGAACCCCTGGGGTGAATTTCCAGTTACCCATCTAGTCGTCCAAATTATGCTTAAATAAGGGCAATGAGAAGCTTTGATTAACATGAATAGGAAGCCTGTTCGAAAGATGGGACAGTCTCTGTGAGACAAGTCTGTCTCTCCAGCAAGTTCTGTTGATGTCACATACCAGGTCAAAATCCTCTGAGTAAGTGATCCATGTGCCATTTGACTTTTGAATGTGCAGCATTTCCATTAAAGCTGTGACAGAGATTGCTGTATATGCAAGGCACAGGTCACCTTTGAGCAGTCTGTACGACAAAGTAAAGTGACATATAAGACAGATCTTGAACACCCTGAATATTCTTTGAAAGGAACCTTTGTGGTCTCTCCAGTTGCTGCAGGTATTTGGAAATGAACAGACCAAAGGGAGTGTTTTGCTCTATTATTCGCCTGATGTGGGAAGAGTATAAGGGGGTAATAACCTCTTTTTTTGATGGAGGCATGGCCCTTACTTATGAGATGAGCAATGTAAAATGCCCTTCTTACCACTGTCGAGACATGTTGATCGAAGTTAAGGTTGCTGTTGACATGTGTGCCCAGATTTGTCACCACTGACTGTGCTCTTAGAGTATTGCTATTGATGTGGTACATCATCCTTGCTGACGGGGATAATAATGATTTTTTTTGCATTAGGTTTAAAACCATGACTTTGGCACCAGTCATTAGTCTGCGTAAGAGCTTCTTGAAGGATGTTGACATTGCTAAGGGGTTTCATTGATTGCTCCCAGTTTGCAGTCATAGGTTCATAGGTAGGTACTAGGCTATTGGCCCTAGGGCCTATACAAGCCTAGCCAAAAAGGTACCCTGGCTTTCGCCACCCAAGAAAATTATTTTCCTGTGCCCCTGTCAAGCAGAACCACAGAAGTGATCCCCGGGGTGAATTTCTTATCATCCATCCAATCATCAAGATTTTTCTTGAAGAGTGCTAATGAGGAACTCTATTTAACATAGATAGGTAGTCTGTTCCAGAGTATGGGAAGTCTCTGGGACAGGAATCTATCCCTCCAGCATGTTCTTGTGGTGACAAGGTTTAGGTCCCTAGAGCGTATAGCTTGGAGGGATTGGGATTTCATTAAGTGGAGTATGTCCAACAGCTCTGGGTTTGACATAGCTTTGTATGTTAGGCAGAGATCGCCTCTGAGTAGGCGATATGCGACAGAGTAAAGCTGGAGTTTTTTGAGTCAGTCTGCGTAGGGCATCTGTTTGAGGCCAGTAATCCTCTTTTTGAGGTATTTCTGTGGCCTTTCCAGTTGTTGTAGATGTCTTGTGAGGTACATACCAAAAGGGGCGTTGTACTCTATAATGGGTCTAATGAGTGATGAGTAGAGGGGAACAGTGACCTCTTTTTTTTCTGGATGAGAATCCTTTTGTGATGAGGTGTGCCACGTAGAAGGATTTCCTGACCACTGTGGCAATGTGATTATCAAAGGAGAGAATTCTATCCACCTGTGTCCCAAGGTTTCTTATCACACTTTCGGTGTTAAGTAGACTACCGCCTATGTGGTAGTTCTTGGGTACAGAGTTTTTACCAAAGGGGATGACAATGCACTTTTTGACATTGAGCTTGAGACCATGGCTTTGACACCAGGCATCTGTCTCAGTGAGGCCCTTTTGTAGGATGTCCACATCATTAGGAGTTTCGATTATGGCTCCTAGTTTGCAGTCATCTGCGAATTTAGTTAGCCAAAGACCTTCTGTGTTAGCCTGTACTTCAGAGAAGTAGATACCAAACAGCAGAGGACCCAGAACGGAACCCTGTGGTACTCCACTTGTCACTGGTCTGAAGTCTGATTTGGAGTCTGCTACTTTCACAGTGTGGGTTCTGTCAGTAAGCCAGTTGGCAACCCATCTTGTGACATAGGGATTTATACCTAGTTTAGTGAGTTTATCTATAATTCCAGATTTGGGGATGGTGTCAAACACCTTGGCGAGATCTAGATAGGCTGTGTGAACCACCTTACCCTCATCTATGACTTTGGTGACTGCTTCAAAGAAGTCTATCAGGTTTAGGAGACATGATCTGCCTTTTACAAACCTGAACTGTGTGGGGTCCAGAGTTTGGAGATCTCCAATGTCTTTGTTTATGAGTTCCATGATGATACATTCCATGGCCTTGCAGACCAGCCTCGTCAGGCTAATGGGGCGGTAGTTCCCAGGGTCTGTTGTGGCCCCCCCTTTGTGAAGTGGGATAACCGTCGCAGTGCACCATTCAATGGGCACAAAGCCTGAGGTGAGGCTGTGACTGAACATGGTACATAGGTGGGGTGCCAGTTCATTCTGTAGTTCGTGTAGAAGGCAGCCTGGGATGTTGTCAGGTCCCATGGATGCTGTGTTCTTGGTTTTGGAGAGTGAGGTTTTTACCTGTGCAGCCATGATTACAAGAAATTTGAATTCTTCCGGTATAAAGGTGGGCCCTTTAGGAGGTGAGAGGGGGGTAAAGTTAGCACTGAACCTATCTGCCATAATGTTGGCAATATCAGTTGGTTCTGTATATTTAGTGTCATTGTGCTGTAACTCAGAGCAGGTATGAGTGTTGCCATTGAGATTCTTGACATAGCTATAGAATGCTTTGTGGTTGTCTTTAGAATCAGTGGCAATTTTGTTTTCATAACTAGCTTTGGAGGATTTTATGAGGGATCTCAGCTTTTTACTGTGGCTGACCAGGGAGTTCCTGCAGTCGTGGGATTTTACTCTTTTTTGCAACAGTTTCTTTCTTCTGTTGTAGAGTTTGTTTAATGCAGAAGACCACCAGATTGGCTTCCTTTTTTGGAGGATAGCATCTTGCTTCTGTTAGGGATAGCACGATCCATGCACTCGTGTAAGTGCTTATAAAGTGCATTTGTGTAGGATTCAGCAGTCGTACCTCCATTATCCATCTGCATGGGTGTCGTGAAGTTTGCCACTTCTGTCTTAAGAAACATGAAGTTGGCTTTGGAGAAATTGTTTACGGTTGTTTTCCTAATGGGGGGTGGGAGCGGGATGTGGATGTCTAGGGTGATTAGCTTGTGGTCGGATCTGACCAACGACGAGCTGACCTCTGGTGTGGAACACCTGTGGCCCATGTTGGTGATGACCAGGTCTAGGATATTGCTGCTCCTGGTGGGGGTGTGGATAAGTTGATCCAAGGCGTTGGAATGGATGAATTCCAGAAAACGTTGAGCAAAAGAGTTGGTACTCGAGTAGTTTTCCCAGTTATTGTTGGGGTAGTTGAAATCGCCCATTATTAGGGTGTTGGGTTGTACCTTAATATTTTCTAGAGTATCAAGAAAAGAGGAGTGAGAATCCTGGGGCATGGTGGGGGGTCTGTAGCAAGCTACAATCTGGATTGCGGTTTTGCCCAGAGTTAGTTGAACATGGATAATCTTGGATGCGTTATGCTGAGCAACTAGCTTGGAGGTGTGGATATCCTTAATGAATATGGACACACCTCCACCTTTAGTGTTTCAGTCCGGGTTTGGTGGCCGAAAGGTGTGGTATAAATTATAGCCAGGTAATGCAGTGGTGCTCTCTCGAGCTTTGAACCAGGTCTCTGTCACTGCACAGATGTCGATGTTCTCCATTTTAAGTAGTGCCTCGAGTGAGTGCATTTTGAGGTTTAGACTTCTAGCATTGAGTAGCATTACCCTCAGGTTTTGCTTGCTTGTACCTGTTACGGTGATGAATTTGTCATTTGAACCTTGCCTAAAAAAGGCAATATATGGGTGGCAAGAGCTTTTGCAGTATCCGGAATCCCAAGGGCGACAGATGCAGGCCATCTCTGGCAAAGCAGTATGGTCTGTCGATCATGTCATCCCAGGCAGACAGATACTGGATTCCCTTAGAGTGACACCAGAAGCTTAGCCAATTGTTGAAGTCAATCATTTTGTCCTTGTACTCTGGTATCATTCTGGGTGATGGCAGGATGCGACTCAGGGCGAGGGTCATATCTGCCTGGGCTACAAGATCGCAGAGCTTCTCCATGTCTCTTCATGTAGTCTAGGGAGGTATGTCTCAGGTCATTCACACCTACATGGACAATGACAGAGTCATATTTGTACTTGTTGTGGAGTCACCTGAGTGCATGCATTACGTGGCGGATCCTGGCAACCGACAGGCAGCTGACAGTAACTTTCTCCTTGTTTAGCCTGGTGAGTGGAACATCAGTGTGCCTGACTATAGAGTCACCTATGACTAGAGTGTTGGGTACATTATGCCTTATGGGCTGTAGTTGAGTGGCACACTGAGTATGTGGGCTATGTGTCATTTGGGTTGTGTTGGGGGGGTGGATGTTAATTGCATTTCTGCTTTGGAGGTCTTGGTTGTTTGGGCAGATTTTTACTGAGATCCTCCACAAATGTAGTTGTGTGTTTTGTACTTCTCTGTGTGTGTTTTGGTGGTGTAGGTTTTGAGGGACTATGTGATGAGTGTGGTGCGGTGCAAGTGTTTAACTTCTCCTCTTGACTGTCTAGTCCAGTCTTCGGTGAAGAGAGCTTTGCTTCCAGTTTGGCTATATAAGTGCACCTCTCACAGGTCATAGTGTTGGGTGGTAGGAGGAGAGGGTTGTCTGTGTACATGAGGCAATTGCTGCACTGTCCCAAGATGCACAGATTCATCAGGTAGACAGGAGAAAACACTGGGAGCTGACCTTATACATGCCTGGATAGGTGCTTATTTATTAAGTACTAAAAATTGTTTTCCTCTAGACAAGTGAGGAAAGTTGAGTACTGGAGTAATTTGTAGCTTATTTAGAGCATACAGCGAGTTCTGAACATGTGCTGAGCTCAAAGAAATAGATTTGAGTGCTAAAACTAAAAAGCTGGCTAGTTGCAAGGGAAAATTTGAAGAGAAGACGTTATGGCGCCGGGAATAGTTTAACCCTAGTTAAATGGGTAGGAGGGGCTCAGGAGCTTACAAACAGTCCTGGATACAGCAATCTGTATCTGGACAAGACTTGTTACAGGAAAGAGTGGAAGCAAGCTTAGAATTTTTTTTTTCAGTAAAGTGGAAATGGAGAAAGCTGGAACAGAAGTTAATTCAAGGTTAAGAATCTGAGTGGGTTGGCCTTCACAAATGTTCTCTATTAGATTGAATGAACTAATGACACTAGACTGGGAGGAGTGTCACAGATCAAATATACAGTATGGGCGGGCAACTGCAAAGCCACACCAAGTATAAGAACACCACAACACTAGGGAGGGGAGGGAGGGAAACTATTACAGTTCCTAGCTGTAGCCATTTAATGAAAGTTGAGCAAGCAGACTCTAGAGAATACTTTTAATTGTAAACATACTAGATTAATACACAGAAACCTCAAAAAATCAAAAATGCACAGACTAGATTAGAACACAGAATCCTCAAAAAATCAAAAATGCACAGAAAAGCTCGGATAGAGCACTCACAACCAGAAAATACAACTCACAGTGTGAAAAAAGCAATTTACAGTTAAGTAATTCAATAAACATGCAGTTAGAGTAATGAAACAGTATCTAGCAATGAAAAGTAGTTAAAACAGTATAAAACAGTACATAAATGCAACAGTAAAAAAAAAAAAAGCTTTATAACAGTGCAAAATGTAGTAGATTAACTGTATAGCACAATTATAAGCGTTTCAGAAGTGCAGTTCAGTGAAATAACTGTAAGAAATGACTTATCCTGCTCTTGGAATCTTAAGGAATTTCCACTTAGTTTCAGTAATGAAATGCCACCTACAGCCTGATAAAACAAGCCATCAGCAGACTTGGTCAGCCACAGTCCTTTAGTTTTAGCCTGTACTTTGGAGAAGTAGATTATGAACAGTGGGGGTCCCAGAACTGATCCCTATGGAGCACCAATGGTTATGGGTCTGCTGGAGGAGATGGACTCCCCTATTTTGACTGTGTAAGTTCTATCAGTGAGCCAGTTTGTAACCCACCTGACAATATGTGGGTTGATACCCAGCTGGGTGAGTTTATCAGTGATGCCTGAGTGGAGGGATTGTGTCAAAAAGCTTTGGTTAAGTCTAGGTATTCCTTATGTTTGGTGACTGCCTCGAAGAAGTCCACCAAATTTAACAGGCATGAGCTCCCCTTGGCAGAGTCAGACTGGGTGGGGTCAAGCATTCAGAAATTTCCTATATCTTTGTTAATGAGGTCCATGATTATTCATTCCATGATCTTGCAGATAAAGCTGGTCAGGCTAATGGGTCTGTAGTTCCTGGGTTTCGTGGATGCACCGCCTTTGTGCAAAGGCGTGACGGTATCTTTGAGGTTGTGGATGTAACTAAAGATACATTGTTGTTATCCTTAGTTAGTGAAGCTAATTTGGATTAGTAGTTAGCTTTGACGGACTTCACTAGGAGTCTTATTTGTTTGTTTAAGTTGAGGAGGGAGTATTTCCAGTTTTGAAACCGTTCCTTCCTACTGTGACAGGAATTTTTCCCCTATTGTATAGCCTATTATTGGCAGTTGTCCACCAGACAGGTTTGTTTTTCCTTGAAGATCTTGCTTTGGTTCTATCAGGTGTGGCAGAGTCACTACAGTTGTACAGGTGGTCGTATAAAGCATTGGTGTATAACTCAGCATAGATGTGTGTTCCATTAGTGAAGGGAGAGGCTATGAAGCTATTTATGCTGTCACATAACAGGTTGTAGTTAGCCCTGGAGACTTTTTTTAGTCTAGTTGTTGCTAAGGGGGGGTCTTGTGTTAAAGTTACTTCTAGTGAGACTGATTTGTGGTCACATCTCACAAGGGATGGCCACACACTGGGGGTGATGCAGTGGTCCCCCATGTTGGTGAGCACCAGATAAAGGATGTTTGTGGATGTGTCAGTCAGCTAGTCCAGGACATTGAAGTTAATAAAGTCCAGGAACCTTTGGGCAAGTGAGTTAGAACACGTATAATTTACCCAGTCAATGGATGGGTAATTAAAGTCACTGAAAACCAGGGTGTTTGATTGTATCTTGATTGATTCAAGTAGATCCAAGTAGGCTGAGTGTATGTCTTAATATTCATGGAGAGGGTCCTATAGCTGGCAGTGACCTGAAGTGGGGTCTTATCTACAATCAACTGTACCTGAAGTAATCCAAGGGAATCATGCTTTTTAACCAATGTAGAGGTATATTTATCTTTAATGAATATTGATACACCACCTCCTTTAGTTCTTATGCCTTCATTTTGTGGTCTGAATGTGTGGTACGAAATGTAACCTGGTATAGCTGGGGTGCTGTCCGCAGCCTTAAACCAGGTATCAGTGACTGCACAAATGTCAGCATCTTCCAAGGTGAGGACTGCTTCCAGTGAGTGTAGTTTCTGGTTTAGACTTCTAGTGTTTAGCAGCAAAATCTTGGGGTTGTTTTTAGAGGGTATTTTTAGATTGGGAATGTTGTTCTTGTGACATTGCCTAAAAAAGACACTAGGGGTGGTAAGAATCTTACCCAGTAACCAAAATCCCAGGGGTGACAGATGAAGACCATCTCTTGCAAAGCATCGAGGTTTGTCAACCATGTCATCCCAAGCTGACAGATACTGGATCCCCTTTGAATGACACCAGAAACTATGCCAGTTGTTGAAGTCACGCTTTTTTTTGTTTGTATTTGGGTATCATCCTAGACGAAGGTAAAATGCTTCTTAAGGATAGGGACATACCTGTTTGAGACACATAATCAGAGAGCTGAGTCATGTCTGTCTTCATATAGTCCGGTGAGGTACGTCTCAAGTCGTTCACACCAACATGGACTATGAAGGAGTCATAAGAGTGCATGTTTATGAGAGACGAGTGTGTGTGTGTGTGTGTGTGTGTGTGTGTGTGTGTGTGTGTGTGTGTGTGTGTGTGTGTGTGAGATGTGGCAGATCTTGGCACCTGACAGACAGCTGACAATGACTTTTTCCTCATCCAGACTGGTGAGCGTGACATCTGTGTGTTTCAAAATTGAGTCGCCTATGACTAAGATGCTTGTTTTTGTGTTATGCCTTAGGGGCTTGACTGGTGAGACACTGGTGTGTGATACATTATGATAGTATGTTCTGCAGAGCATGTATTATGTGAATCATGTTTGTGTTTGGGAAGTTTCTGATGTTTAGGTATGCTTCTGGTAAGGACCTCTGCATATGTAGGTTTATGTGTTATTGGTTTGGTAGGTAGAAGACATGAGGTGTGCATGCTGACAACCTGCTTAGTATCAGTTGAACTGACTGGTGAGCGAGAGAGCCTGGATTCTAGGTTCTTGATATAGGTGCATCTCTCACAAAATGAATTTGTGTGGACTAGAAGAATTGGATTGTCAGTGTACATGAGGCAGCAAGCAGATGGCTTAGTGGTTAAGGTCTTTGCCTCCCATGCACAAGGTACAAGGTTCGATCCTGACCTCCGAACAGTGCCTGTTTGGAGTTTGCATGTTCTCCCTGCATCTCCGTGGGGTTTCTCCTATTTCCAAAAAACATGCTGAGTGTTTCCTTCTCAAACTCACCAATGAATGGAGCTGTGGGCAGCAGCACAGACTCTACATGGTGCCCTATAGGGGGAAGAATTGTACAGACCAACCACTTTGGGCATCTACTGTGGTGTGCAGTATCCTCAAGATAGGAGAACACGGATCACAGACTGCACCCCGTGGCAGGGCTAGCCACTCAATGGTGTAAAATGTGGCTCTAGGTGATTCGGTCATGATGACTAATTTCGCCAAAAATGGGCATGGGTAGTTACCAGTGATAAGTGGGTTGAGGACCCGGCCTTCTCTGACCCACGGCAGGAACCCATGCTAATGGTGGGAGGGATATATGTGCCTCTCGGC
The DNA here is from genome assembly GCF_019279795.1 of Protopterus annectens. NCBI lineage: Eukaryota > Metazoa > Chordata > Ceratodontiformes > Protopteridae > Protopterus > Protopterus annectens. The sequence goes on from NC_056751.1 coordinate 830,695,136, forward strand.
CAGTGTGTGCCCGCCATAAAGCCCAGCAGCCCTGGATCAATAAGCTACTGGCTGGCCGGTGTCTAGTTTCCCAGCCTGGGTTACCTGGGATAGTTCTGTTGAGCGAAAGCTGGACATAAAACCAACCAACCTGACAAACATGAACTGAGAATTGCTATGCTTAATGTAGTTTCACTGACAGGATGCAGCTTGGAAGTGGATGACTTGATTATACGGAGGAGGCTGGACATCCTATGTTTTCAAGAGATGAGATCAAAGGGCAGTGCAGCAAAGCCACTTGGCTTGGGATCCAGAATCTACTACTCAGGTGGAGGGCAGGCTAGAAATGGTGTAGGAATTGTGGTGAGAGAGGAGCTTCAGAAGGCAGTAAGGGATATCATCAGAATTAATGACAGACTCATGGCAGCCAGACTCCATTGTAATGATAGGGCAGTATTCACAATCTCAGCCTGTACCCCACAGCAGGGTTGTGATAATGAGGAAAAGAATGCATTCAGACAGCAGTTGCAGGACCTACTAGATAAATCAGGGCAATGTGAATTGGTTCATAGGTTCATAGGTAGGTACTAGGCTATCGGCCCAAGGGCCTAAGTAAGGCTAGCCAACAAGGTTCCCTGGTGTACGCCACTCAAGAAAGCTATTTTCCTGTGCCCCTGTCGAGCAGAGCCACAGAAGTAATCCTCTGGGTGTATTTCCTATTTCCCATCCACTTATATAGGTTCATAGGTAGGTACTAGGCTATTGGTGTAGATAATGGGTGACTTGAATGCACATACCGGGACAGACAGAACAGGATATGAGGACTGCCTGGGTCCACATGGATGGGGCAACAGGAATAAAGAATGAGAAGCCATTCTAGACTTCTATCTGGCAAATGGCTTGATAGTAGCCACTACATAGTTCAGAAAGAGAGACAGTCAGAAGATCACATATAAGATTAGTCAACATGCAACACGGGTAGACTTCCTCCTAGTAAGGAAAAGGCATTGGGGCAGAGTCCATGATTGTAAAATCATCCCCAGTGAAACAGTTGGCCCACAACATAAACCACTAGTTGCCACAATCAGCTGCAAGCAGTGGTCAGAGAAGGCTCTAAGGTCAACAGAGACCAGGCCGAAGACCTGGAAGTTGACTGGAGGAAAAAGTACAATAGTTCAAGGAATTACTCACGGCTCTAGCACCCCAAGAAGAGAAGGAAATAGGTGGAGTTGAAGAATGGCAGTGCCTAAAAACAGCATGTGGCTGAGCCAGGTATGAAAATAAGGTACATAAGGAAAGTTGGTGGTGGAATGCAGAAGTTCAATAATTCATCAGAAGAAAAAAGGAGTGTAGGAAGAGGTGGGAGACAGAAAAGACTGACCAGGCTAGGAAGGACTACTGGTTGGCTAACAAAGAAGCTAAGAAAGAAGTTGCAATAGCAAAGAATAGGGCATCGGAGGCACTGTACCAGCTTCTGGAAAGTGACTCAGTAAGGGGCACAAAGAAACGTTATCAGGTTGGAAAGCAAAGACAGAGAGATGAAGAAGATAGTCAGACACCCTTCATAAGGGATGCCAGCAACAACCTGCTCACCACTCCAGAGGACATCACTGGCAGATGGAAGGAGCATTTCCAGCAGCTTCTGAATGAAGAAAACCCTACAGAAGCTGTACTGCCCCAGAAACAGCCTACAATGAGAGAAGAAGAGAATCCCACTGCAGATGAAGTAAGAACAGCACTAAGGAAGGTGAAGTCAGGGAAAGCAGCAGGCTCAGATGAGGTCACAGCAGATATGATAAAGATGCTGAGTGAGATGGGGAGAAATGGCTCCTGAGGGTACTGATAGCAGTGTGGAGAGAAGGGCATATCCCAGATGACTGGAGAATAAGCATATTCATGCCAGTGTACAAAAACAAAGGGGACATCCACAACTGTGGGCAGTACAAAGGCATCAAACTCCTATCACATTTAATGAAAGTTCTGGAGAGGGTGACTGATAAACGGATACGCAGAGTTGTAGAATGTAAGTTGGGAGATGAGCAGTTTAGATTCAGATCAGGCTGCAGCACAATTGACCTATGTTTGCATTGATACAGATACTTGAGAAGAAGCTAGAGATGAGGAGAGAGTCTAACTGGGCATTCCTAGACTTGGAGAAAGCATATGACAAGGTCCCAAGAAAGCTGGTCTGGGCAGTACTGTGGTTGTTTGAAGTCCCAGAAACATTGGTAGAATTAGTGCAGGCTGTGTACAAAGACCCAATGGCTCAAGTACGAACAGTGTTCTGCCCCATAGAGGGGTTCCCAGTGGGAGTGGGTGTACATCAGGGTTCAGCTCTGAGCCTACTGCTGTTCATACTGATGATGGACTACATTAGCAAACAGGTTGGAGGGGATGGATCAACAAAGCTGCTGTATGCAGACGATGTGGCAGTACAGGCAGACTCTGAGCTAGAACTTCAGCAAAGGGTAGGAGAATGGAATGCAAATCTGAAGGCACGTGGAATAAAACTAAGCATAGATAAGACGGTGGCAATGGCAGTAAATTGGGGGAAATCAGAAGAAACTGAGAATAGAGATAGAAGGCAAGATAGTGGAACAGATAAACAGTTTCAAGTATCTGGGATGGGTGGTTGAGGAGAAGGGTAGTCTGAATGAAGAGGTCAAAGCTAGAATCAGAGAGGCTGCAGCCAGCTGGTATAGAATATCATGTGTAGTCTATGACAGAAGAATGCCAAGAAGCTGAAAAGTAAGGTGTACAAGACAGTGGTGCAACCAGTACTACTGTATGGTACAGAAACCTGGGCAGTAAAAGCAGAACAGTTGAAGAAGCTAGAGGTGAGGGAAATGAAGTGCCCGAGAAAGGTGGTAGGATGCACACTGTGGTACAGACGAAAAAATGAGGACATAAGAGCAGAAGCCAAAGTAGCTCCAATTGCAGAAAAAATCAAAGAGAACAGATTACGGTGGTTTGGGCACATGTGTAGAAAAGCAGAAGACAAACTGGTGAGGAAGATTTGGGACAGACAGAAAGAAGGTAAGAGGAAGTGAGGACGTCCAGCAAAGAGGTGGATGGATTGTGTTAATGAAGATCTGCGACAGTCAGGCATGAGTGTTGAAGAAGGCAGGAGTGTGGCACTGAATCGAGAGAGTTGGCGACAGTTAACACAATACCCCAATCCCATGTAGAAAAATGGGGGCGAAAGGAGCTGATGATGATGTACATGAGGCAATTGCTACATTGCCTCACAATGCCCATGTTGACCAGGCTGGCTGGAGAAACTGTGGGAAATTGTCTGCCCATAATACTAGGTAAGTTGATGTGGTCAGAAAACATAGAGAGGACAGGAAGGACCAGGTGAAGTAGAAGACAGGAGAAGTGGGCAAAAATATGAAGGGCTAATGGGTAGTATCTATGCTAGTACTACAGCAGCTTCACTGAATGTATCGCCTGTTAAAGAGGGACAATCGCAACAACTCACTGAAAGAGCACCAACAGAGTACTAGGGAAAATTTGCAGGCAGAAGTGCTTGCATCTATAACTGCCAACATCACCCACTCCTCAGTAGTGTGCGATGTGCAAACAAGCACAAACCCACGCAAACACGGTGCTTATGTAGGAAACAAGCGCAAACTGATTTAAATAAATTAACCAATAAAAGAAGCTCAAAACTGAGCCCTTTTCCAGAAACCTTCAATCAGATGAGTTCTAACTGCACACTCCTGCCACTAAGGTGCAGTGGAACCCTCTCCAACAAAAGATGGTCTGGTTTAGTGCTCAGGTTATACAAACAGAACTAGATTCAGCAGGTCTGAATCTAGCTTGTGCTACAGCAAACAAAGTGCAACTATTTAAAAAAAAAAAAAAAAAAAACGGTTGAAATAAGTAGGCACAATAAGCCTTCAACCAGCAACTCCCAGCACAGATGGGCAGAGGCTACCCTCTCCTCCCACAAGGGTGTAGACCACAAACCTTCGTAATGTAAAATAACTGTCCTGAAGCCCAAGTGCTTAAACCAGTACTAAGACACTTTTAGAATAACGGACACACTAAGACTTCAACCAGCAATTCCCAACTTAGAAGGATGTAAGCTGCCGTAACACTGTAGACTACAAACCTTCTTAATGTAAAACAACCGGCTTATAGCCCAGGTGCTTAAACCAAAACTAAGAGGCTTAGAATAACAATTACAATTTAATCAAGCTACTAACAAGCAGTAATAAAGTAATAAATGCAGCGGAATAAATGCAGTTGAACACGTTTAAGAACAAGCACCAAAAGCAAAATAAAGTAATAAAGTAGGAAGAAACAGAAATACAGTAAAAGCAGGTGAATAAAGTGCATTTTTAAGAGAAGAAACAGAAGATAATTTAAGGTTACGAAACTAAGGGTGTGGGCCTTCCCAAATCATCTTTCTGTACTCATTAGAATGAGCTGATGAGATGGGACTGGGAGGAGTGTTCAGAATCAGATTCATAGTAGGGGTGGGCAACTCAAAAGCCACCAAGTTTAAGAATGCAGCAGTAGTTGTGAGGGTGGGTGGGAAAATAAAATGCAGAATGATGATTAGCAGTATTCAGGCAGAATATAGCAAGCAAGCCAAACAAGCAGTCCAGCTAAATAGCGATATTTCTAGCTAAGTGAGGAATACTGTTTCCAAGCACCTCCCATGACTTAGCTGATGTTATTCAGTTTGCAAAGGAACTCTGTGCTAACTTTTCTAACTGACCCTAGCCAAGACCTCTTAAAACTCTAACAGAACAGAAAGCTTAGAACAAAACAAATCTAATAGATTAAAGATTAGATTAGTTCATAGATTAGTACAAGGCTAATTGTCCTTGTGGGCCATTTTAAGCTAAGCCAATTACCACATGTGAGAATCAAACACTACCTTGTGTGTCTATAAGGTAACTATCTTAACCGTTATGCCAACATCCCACCCTAATACAAGAATAAGATAGAAAAATAGAAGTAACCAAACCTTAAATGAAAAACTTCAATTCAAAATAAAATGCAGACACATCAGCAGTATTCAGACAGAATACAGCAAGCAAGCCAAACAAGCACTCCAGCTACTCCAGCAAAATAGGGATATTTCTAGCTAAATGAGGAATGGTATTTCTCAGCTTATTGTGGCACACATATATTTTGTTGTATGAGTTGATTGAATATTTTGTAAAGGTGATTGTTTAAATGTGAGATCAGGTTAGGAGTGAGATTTTCGCCTGGCTCTAATCTGAGCAGGACAATGTAAAGGATGAATAGTATACATTTATAATTTCAGTAAGTCCAATTGCCTGCCCATCTCATAATATGTTTTCTGCTAAAGTCTCTAACCTGCAGACTAGAATTCCAAAGATACTTTGCCTTTAACCTGAAGTACAAATCACCAGCATACGCACAAAGACCATTTACACTAGATCATTTCATCTGCAATATCCCCTTCCCTGGAGTAGTTGAAAGTGAAAAGGCCTTCACTAAGACTGCACCCAAATTCTTTGCTGTACAAGGTGAGACAGCTGCCAGAAAAATTGTACGACTACCTTGGAGAGAGAGCAAATAACAACTGTGTTCAAGATAAAAGTTAAGCAGGTAGACTAATGTATTGGACACCGTGTCCAACACTGAGTCAAAATGTCTTCACAGTAAAGAATAACAGTTACATGTAAATATATAATTTTGTTCTATGTACTTTTGTTTTGTTATTGCCCTTGCTATCTATGCACATCAAATTAATTATTCCATATCATTTACAATGTAACTACTGTGTCTTTGCCTTGTGGCCTGGGTTAGGGTTAAAAAAAAAGAGTCCCTGGACCAGCCCAACTACCTGCTTAACAAGTAAAATAAACAAACTAAAAGATGTTGGTGAACTATACCACTGGAGTGTCTGCTGGATATAGAATTGCAGGATGAAAAGAAACTGGGAGAAGATGAGCTTTATGATTCCTAGCTGAGCAGTCAAACAGACAAAATAGGGTACTTATGTATTATCACAACCACATTCCGTCTAATGCAACCACATTCCGAGCAGGACAAGTGGATCTTTTCCAAGCGATCGGTTCCGAGATCTTACTCACCTTATTTTTCTGCTCGACAAATGGATGGACCACAAATTTAGAGAGGACAATGTTACCATCCGTGTCACTAGCACATACTTTCAGAGTTTGATTGATGAGACGATCATAATTATGTGTACTGCGTGGGGCTTTATGTGCTCCATGTAGATGTTCATCATGCATACAGCTGCAGTCATAACAGATGGGTTCTCCTGCCGAAAGAACCAGCCGACACCATTTTCTTCAGTCTTTCTTTCTTGCCTCAGACCGATGTCAGGCAAAGTTAATAATTGTATTTCATGTGGGAAGCAGGATTTTCATTCCTCTGCATTACATTATTTTGGCAAAATGTAATTACATTATGTCTTTTCCATCAAGGCTTTCACTCAGCCATGCATTCTAAGAGACAAAACAGATACTCAAAATGGCTGAGGATTTGATTAAGAGCACTCTGATGAACAGGAACATTCATACTCCTTTGAAGATTCTGATGCAGAGGAGTCCATTCCCTCTGTCTGGAACTCTACCACTGGGAAGGCCCCTCAGCACAGGCCTCTGGCTATACCTCCTGTCTTAGACATTCTAGATGTGTTACCTCCAGCCCCAGTGACCCAGAAACTATCTCACAGGGCCCCAAGGGAATTAAGGCCTCCACTGCTAAAAATCCATTACCTTCAGAGATTCCAGAGCTTTAGAAAGGTGGGGAAAAGGTATACACCTCGCCACCTTAACCATGAGGGCATTAAACTGCCAGTTCCATATGTTAAAGTACCAACAGTTTCTGTTATCACAGTTGAGAAGCAAAATGTCACAACCTGAACAACCAGACTTGAAGGAGTTGCAGGATTTGATGCATAGTGCAGAACAAGTGGGTAAACATACAATGTGGTTTTGATGCTCTAGAGGCCTCTTGTAGAGCTGCTGTTACAGGATCAAAAGATGTATTATTTGGTGTTAAAGCTGAGGAGGTATTAAAGAAAATGGAGGAAAAGGCTAAATCAATGCAAACAGTGAAAGATTTTCTACAGGTACAACCTCCACGAAATTGGTCCTTTGAGGCAGACAATGGCAAGCTCCTACACAAAGAGGTGGTGAGGATAGTTCACAGCCATTCTTGCATGCCAAGCAAGGCTCAAATGGCAACACCTTTAGGTGGAAAACTGGCATTATTTTAAAGACAAATGGATCCTGGAGATTATAAACAGAGGCTACAGATTCCATTTTCACACCCTTCCAAAAATGAGAGGCATGCCAAACCTGCCACACAATCAAAGGGCAGAGGCACAAAGACAAATTTCAGATCTCATGGACATGAAAGCTATTCAAGAGGTACCTACACAAGAACAAGGTCAAGGTTTTTATTCCAGACTATTCCTGGTACCAAGGAAGGGAAAAGATTGGAGACCTATTTTGGACCTATCCATCCTAAACACAAAATTCAAGATGCTCACATTACAGCAGCTTATTCCCATGCTGGGCAAGGAGTCTTGGTTGGTAACATTGACCCTCAAGGAGGCATACCTGCATGTCCCAATCAGACAAGATTGCAGAAGATACCTCAGATTTCTTGCAGGTTCAACCCATTATCAATTCTCTGCAAAGAAATCAAGGCTAATACCCTCTCAAAAATAATTTTCCTGGGTGCCAACTTGGACACAACACCCAGATGATTCATGGCATATTGCATCCTACTAATCCCATGTGCAAAGCTGCATATGAGGAAACTTCAATGGTACCTGAACACAGGTCTGCCATTCTGCAAGCCTCAAGCAAATCAAGTCATCACAACAAATGGTCCCAAAAGAGAAGCACCTACACATCAATCAAAAGGAAATGCTAGCAGTAATAAATGCTATTATAGCTTTCAAAGAACTTCTGCATCCAGGTCAACTATTGATAAGGACAGACAACACCACAGTAATGTGGTACATAAACAAACAGGAGGAACCCATTCATAGGAACATGGCTCTGGAATTTGCATTCTCAAGTTTTACAGAGATAATTCAAGCATGGGGAAGGCCAGACATAGATCTCTTTGCCTCTCACAAAAATCACCAATTGACAAAATTCTGCTCAAGGACTTTTCATCCTCAGGCCTGGAGAGTGGCGTGGACTCTTTCAGTTGGACAACAATGACAGTTTATGCCTTTCCACCTCTTCCTCTGCTTCCCAAAGTTCTATTGAAAACCAGAGCAGACAGACCAAAGATGATTCTCATTGCTCCAGACTGGCCAGGACAGCACTGGTACCCACTCCTGAGGAGCCCCACCATGGACCCTTCCTCTAATGCCACTTCTTCTGACTCAGCACAGCTTCAAAACTCTTCAGTCAGCTGAAAACACTCAATCTGGCCGCATGGAAGATTCCTTAACTTCACAACAGACCCTACAGGCCATCTACTAGAAAAGCGAATGAGAAAAAGGGCCAGAATCCTGGAATACTGAATTTACCTCAAATATTACAGTATCTAGCTGAGCTGCTAAGCAGTGGACTTTCATTTTCCTCCATCAAAATCCATGCCTCAGCTATTTCTGCAGAATACAACACTGATCCTCCTTTATTCTCTCACCTCTTAAGACAGTTCCTCAGAGGGGCTAAGAATATAAAACCCCAAGGAAACAACCAATACCTGCTTGGGACCTCAATTTCATTCTTTGAGCCAGCTGCCTCAACAGAGAAAACAGCCTTCCTTCTGGCTATCACCTCAGCGAACTACAAGCCCTCATGGCTGTGCAGCCTTTCATCATTTTCCATCAGGACAGAGTTTTTATGCCAAAGGTGGTATCCAGGGTAGCTTTGAGTCAGGCTATCCACTTACCCCTAATCCTCAAAACAAAGGGGAAAGACTACTACATTCCTTGGACATCCACAGACAGCTGAGTTATTATTTGGACAGAACAAAGCCTTTCAGAAAATCAGAACAACTCTTTGTGTCCTATGCTATAGGAGCTCAAGGGAAGCCAGTTTCCAAACAGACAGTCTCTAAATGGATAGCCCACTGCATACACTTTTGTTACTCTTTTCATGGTAAAACTGTGCCTGCAGGCATCAGATCTCACTCCACAAGGGCCACAGCTACCTCTGCAGCTTTCCTCAGAGGAGTTCCTACCAAATATATTTTGGAAGCAGCCACTTGGAGTTCTGTGCATACCTTCTCCAAGCACTACCACCTACCATTATACTCCAAAACTAGAGCAGGCTTTGCCACTGCAGTCTTGCAGGGCATCCTGGCTCCTCCTAGTTCCACCTAGTGCCTACCACCCCTTTTTTAGCTTTGGGATTCTACCCATCTGTTATGACTGCAGCTGTATGCACGATGAACATAGTACAGTTTTGTACCTACCATAAATGTAGATGTTTGAGTGCCCTCCTTCCTCTCTTGGGACAGGCCTATTGGCTAACACCTCCTCATACAACCTGATTGGGGTATTCATTTATGGTGTATTTGCTTGCAACTACTGTTTTTTTGATTATATTGCATTGCATTATTACATAAATTTATGTATTGCCTTCCTTCTGGGGGCACCTGACATCTGGGGCAAGAAAAACTGAAGAAAATGACTTCAGCTGGTTCGGAGAACCCATCTGTTGTGACTGCAGCTGTATTAGCACTCGAACATCTACATTTATGGTAGGTACAAAACTGTACTTTGCACTGACAGGAAAATATCAACATTTCTGTCGGCTTTTAAAGGCATAAACAGTTAACGGACGGTGTCAGCAGGGCAGTAAACAATGGGGGGTTTCTGATAAAGTACTTTGCAGTGAAGTCAGTAAATGACATTTTACAATGTCAGAGTTCGTATCCTTCAGGAAACACATGCGAAAGCAACTTCTGTTACTGTCACAACAAGCTTGTACATGTTTTACAGCAACTTAAGGAGACCTTACCGGACGTAAAAATTATAAACCATTTTTTTTTTAATTTTGCTGGTGTCAGTTGCTGTTTACAGCATGCAGATTTTATTGTCTAATGTGGAACAAGACCATAAATTTCCTACGGGGTGCTTAACTTTTGCGGAATTCTGACAGTTAATTCGCTTAATGGTATGCCTTGTAGTTTCATTCGGAATTTATGTGGTTTCGATAATACGTAAGTACCCAAAATAGTTATAGCTTTTTGTTCTTTTGGTTGTAATCATGGTATTGAGTATTCCTGTTTTTTTGTTGCAGGTTTGTTTGCGTACAGAAGTCCAAATATCATGTGAAGGCAGGGGGAATGTAAGGAGGACAAGGACCCGAGAGTTACAAGTTGATTCATTAGGTCTTAAAAATATCTGGCTGTCTAGTTATAGAGTAAAATGGTAGAAGATAATGAAGTCATTCATGATCTGTTTTACCAGTTTATTATTGGTTCCTTTCAGCTTGTTTTTCTTTCTTTTCTTTTCTTTTCTTTTTTTTACCATTCTTGTATGTCCCAATATCAAATGAATACTGAAGTCAAGATAGACTGCTGTCACATGAATTTATTGAGACCTACAGAAAGCTTTTCAGCCTAGTACCTAGTGCAAGCACGTTGTCAAAACCATTTGGTAAAATATTTTTTCTTTGTGGAACATAAACCTTCTTCATCCCACCTCCAGATTAATAGAACTTTTTTTTTAAAAAAAAAATTGTCTGTAATAGATAAAGCAGAGTCTTTAACTAGTTGTTTCTAAAATTCATTTTTCATAGTTAGGATACGGTCAGTTATTTGTTTGGTACAGTACTTATTTTTACACTGTTGGTTTTACAGTTCAGGTTTTCTCGTGCCTTAGGAGCAGCAGACCTTATCATTTCTGATTTGCCTTTCAGATTACCAGCGATTAATGACCGTGGCAGAGACCATCACAGCACTCATGTTCCCATTTCAGTGGCAGCATGTTTATGTCCCCATTCTCCCAGCCTCTCTCCTTCATTTCCTGGATGCTCCTGTTCCTTACCTCATGGGGTTGCACTCCAATGGGCAGGATGACCGGTCCAAACTTGAACTGCCACAGGAGGTGAGATCAATTGTACAGGAAACACATAGTGAATATTACCGTGCTTTCTTAAAACAAGATGTACAAGAATGTGCATAAAGTTAAGCAAAGTATGCAGAATGATGATTAATGCATAGATTAGTGAAATAACTTGCTTATGCTTGTTTTGGACTGCATTAATGTTGAGTGTTGACTTATAACAGTGTGGTAAGATGAAAGGAGAGGGATATTAGATGAGCCATGGTGCAAAAATTAATTAATTTGATTCCAAAATTTAAAAAGTCATCTGAAGGTGTATTGCATGCTTATCTTTAATATACATATTTTTTGAAAGCCTCTGCTTCCAGATAAGTCCAGTGTCAAAAAGTATGCATCTGGCTCTGTGGAACTACTAACTTGTGTCAACTATCCTGTTTATATTACCTAAAATGAAATGCCATTAACAGTACAAAACATCTTAAAAGTGTTAAAAACGTTTCCGCACCAAACTTAAAAAAAAAAACTGTGATATGTTTTGTTATTACTTGAGAAAGGTGAGAGCCTGTCGAGAGCAAGTTTAGAATAAACCTGTATGACTAGGTACTGCGGTGAGAGTGGTTAGTGCACAGATTACTGATAGAATGTTTTCCCAGGTCAGTTTTGTTCTCATGCCTGCCAGCCATCAAGCCTCCCTCTACTTGACTTGAGTCCATTAGTTCCCTTGTACTGGAAAGGTTACCCAAGAGATGTACAAGGGGGAAAACCATCTGGGCAGTTGTCATACAGCCACCCTCAAGAGTATTTTGTGTCCTTACTGACATCCCAACTCTGAGGACATCTCTAATAACCCTAACCCTGTAAACCTGTCTTGGGGGGGGCCACAAACTATTGGCATCATCATGGAATCTCACAATGCCGCCTTTTTGTGAGTACCTGCTACTGTAGACTTGCTTTGAAGGCTGTTACCAGGCAGTGCTGTGTTGAGACAAAAGCCCACCTCAGTAAATGCATTTATGGAGGGGTTGTAGCAGTACAAGTTTTGCTCCACCCAACCTTCCCACCTGCTTTATCAAGAGTATGAGGGTCAGTTGGATTTTTTTTCCCTATGTCACTAGCACTGGCTACAGATTAGTAAAACGCTAGTTAAAATATTGGTATTGACATGTTGCTAGCAATTGATAACTGTTTTATTTAGCGGAGACTTGCAAGACATTTTTAGCAAGTATGTCTTTTCATTTACTTGTCAGTGGTTTAAAAGGTCGTATAGAATGATGATGTGATCTTGCGCCCAAGTTGCTGAAACTTTTGACACACTGAGTGTGTGATAGTTTGACATTATGTCATGATAGGACATATATTACAACAGTACTAAGCACCACCAGCTACTTTGGTCGTGCCTGTTTACCCATAACCAGAGTGGTTTCACCTAAGAGAATGAAGTCTGGGTGGGAAGACAGCTGGAAATGTGTGAACCAGCAAGACTGAACATGGTAATAATTGCTGCAGTTTTGCACAGCAGTTATTTAAAAAATAATTTATGCAGATTATAGGTTACAGAAACTTTTCAGTGAACTGTGAACCTTGCATACTCATATCAGTGGAAGACTGCATAAGTGCCACTGCCTACAGTTTCACTACCTTGTTGTAATATTACCTTTAATATCTAAATGATGTTTGTGGGAGAAATGTTCTTTTGTGTATAATTTGGCTTGTTTGCACTCTACATGGGAAGGTAGTCTGTTTTGTTCTTACAAATTTGCTACCCCGTTAGAATGGTAGCTAGTCCACATAGTTAGCACTACTTTCTGAACAGCTCTTTTCACGGTAGTAGTTGTAATTTACCATGACTAAGAAGGTTTCATTTACCCGATTAAATATCCCAGTATGAAGACTGTGCTTTAGAAGTGGTGTATCATATGTCATAGCATGACCTTGCAGTGGATCAAAACAGGAGTTAAAGCTGAATTAGATTGCTACATAGTAATACAGCTATGGAGTGCCATAGTGCTGTTCTATTAATTGTGATTTTTTTTTTTACGTTGACTTGGCTCACCATTATGATATTTATGATCATCAGATAGGTTGAATTCACTTAGAAATGGTACAGTTAGGATTTAAAGCTTTAGAAAGAATGTTGAATTTAACTGCTGGCACAGAGGCAAGGTATCTACTCTGGTGGTGAGGAAGATTTGGAAACTTGACCATGTCATTTTAAAGGTTGAACGTAAAAGGATGAAACAGCTTTAGTCTTGCTGTTCTGCATCATATGGGAACAAAGCATCTGTCATTGACTGCATTAGTTAGTAGTAATACTTAAAGGGGGAGGGAAGCGTAAGAGAGAAGGAAATGTCCTGTACACTGCTTTGGCAATGCCTTCTGCATTTCATGCTTCCATAGCATCAGAGATCTTGACCTTTTGCAGGAATTAATGCTAATACCCTTCTTGCCTGCCTACTGAAATTTCATTCTGTGGCCGTCAGTAAAGAATACCTGAACAGCTTTGCACTGCTTGGAAGAAGTGGTCATTATATTACATTTTCTTGTTGGCAAAGGAACACAGCCTATGTAGTCTGCATTTAAGTGAACTTACTACTGTGATTCCCCTCCCCTCCATTTCTCCCTTTCTCCTCCCATCGATCTTCTCCACCCGTCTCAAGTCTTGTTGATAGTCTCCATGTATTACCTTTTTAGCAACCATTCTAGTATCCCATTCTGTGGGACTACAAGTATGTATATGAAGAAGTGCTTTCACATATGTAGAAGATGTTTGGTTGTTACAGTTTATTGCCGGTGCTTCTTCTTTCCTGTGCTTCCTGTTCAGGATGATCCCTTTCACATCTCCTAGACATGATTTTGTGCAGCCATTATCATTTTCCCCTATTCCTTCTGATGTGTACAGAGAAGAGCCTCAGCTCCTCTTATTGGTCATACTCTTTCCTCTTCATGTAGAAGTCTACATGGTATTCAACTGTAATGTGACCACAGCACATTAGAGTGCAAGCATTACTTCTTTGCTTTAGAACTCTCTCTCTCTGTGGTAGACACACCTGAGCAGTCGGTTCACTGCTGCTATAGCCCTCTCACTGTACTGTTAGCCCAGTGCACATTTGATGAATACTGTAGGATGTTCATCGTGTTTCACTGCTGCAGTCATTACACTTGGGTTATCCTGCCGTCAGGCGGTCCCACAGTCGGCCAGAATTCCAAAGTCTTGGTCCGGCGTCTGTTGCTGTCGCTTCTTCCCTGACATCAGTGCGCCAGGGGTATATAAGATGCCGCCGACGACATTTTCTTCAGTCTTTCTTGCCGCGCGGTTCCCAAAGCAAAAGCAGTTCACAAGTGCCGGTCGGCCGACTCCTGAGATTTTCAATTCGAATTTCAGAACCAAAGTCTTCAATAAAGCTAAGTACCCGTTAGAAACTTTTTCTTGCCTCAGACCGATGTCAGTAAAAGTTAATAATTGTATTTCTTGTGGTAAGCAAATACCTCATAAGGATTTTCATTCTTACTGTATTCCATGCCTAGGCCCAGACCACAACGTCACTAGTTGTTGGTTTTGTGCTAGATTTAACAAGCGCACTATTAAATGTCAGTTTGACTTTGTTCGCCATTACTTTGGCCGAAGGTTCAATTATACCATGCCGTCAGAACAACCGACGACCGGAATACACAAAAAACGCAAAGACAAGGATAAGGACAGGCATCCGAGGCCCAAAACTGATGATGAAGCCTCTTCTAGGCCAGTCACCGGTTCTCAGTGAGGCGCTTATGCAGCCCCTGACACCCGCTACCTCAGAGCCACAGGCCGCCTCTGGAAACTCAAGGTATTGGGCCTACGGAAACTAACCCCTCAGATGGGTCCGGAGCCGCTGAGCAGGCATCGGCTTCTGAGGGTGTTTTCAGACCTTCACAGCTTACCATCAAAACTACAGCCAAGTCTAAAACTCCATTAAAGACAAAGAAGCAAGTACAGCATTCATCTGGACAGGCCTCCATGCCTAAAAAAACAGATGCTCAAAATTGCCGAAGACTTAATTACTCTGATCAGGGGTTCCCATCCCCCTCCTGATAAAAGGCCTAGGCAGGATACAGACTATGATTCCTGTGACCAGGTTTCCATTTCTTCCGAATCCTCTTCAGACCAGGGATACTCCTTACCCCCCTATGAGGATTCTGATGCTGAAGAATCAATTCCTTCAGCCTCTCCTCCTGAGGATTACTCTTTTGGGGAAACTTTACATACCATGAGGGAGCATTTCCATTGGGAGGGCCAGGATTACTCAGAATCCAAGAAAAGGCTCAGAGACTTTCTTTTATTGCCTCAGCACAAGCCCCTTGCTATTCTGCCAGTGTTACATATTGTGGATGATGTGTTCTCTGAATCCAGTTTAAATCATGGTTCTTTGCCCCCTGCTCCAGTCAAGGTCCCTGACTCTCACAAATTTCTTTATAAAAATCCTGTTGCTGACCCAGAAACTATTGGGTCCCAAAAAAATCCAGTTCCCTCTGACAGGGATTCTAGATTATTAGACAGATTGGGGAAGAAAGTTTACACTTTTGCAACTTTAGCAGTGAGGGCTTTAAATTGCCAGTTTCACATGCTTAAATACCAACAATATTTAATGTATCTGTTAAAACAGAAAATGCTTACAAGTTTAGAACATCCTCACTATAAGGAAATGCAGGATTTACTGCATGCAGCTGAACAAGTGGGAAACATACTCTGCAATGTGGTTTTGATTCATTAGAGGCTTCTTGTAGAGCAGCAGTTACAGGATCTGTGATTCGAAGGCATGCTTGGTTAAAAGAACAAGGTTTACCTGATCATGTTAAGGCAAAATTATTGGATGCTCCTTTACAGCAGGATATTTTATTTGGTGTTAAGGCAGAAGAGGTGTTAAAGAAAATGGAGGATAAGGCAAAATCTATGCAAACAGTGAAGGATTTCTTACAGGTACAGCCACCTCGATTTAGCAGAAATTGGCCTTCAAAAAATTGGTCCTTTCCAGTGTCAGACAGACCACAAAGAGGCAGGTACAGACGCCAAAGAGGCAGATCTCAGCCCCAAGGCTCTTACAGACGGGTGCTTCAACCCAAGGAGGGGAAGACAAGTCACAACCTTATAGGAAACAGTCCCAGTGACTTCCCTTCACATGCCAAGCACTTACCTTTTGGCAGCTAAACTAGCACAAATTGGTATATAATCTCACAAGACAAATGGGTTCTGAATATTGTGTCTCAAGGTTACAGGTTCCACTTTCACACAAAGGAATGCCAGACCTGCCACAAAATCAATGAGCCGAGGCACAAAAACAAATTACAGCCCTCATGGACATGAGAGCCATTCAAAAAGTGCCACAACAGGAACAAGGACAAGGATTTTACTCAAGACATTTCCTGGTCCCCAGAAAGAACAAAGCCTGGAGACCCATACTGGATCTTTCTACTCTAAATACTTACCTGGATATTCGGAAATTCAAAATGTTGATACTACAGCAGCTTCTTCCCATGCTGGGCAAGAAGGCTTGGCTTGTTACTTTGGACCTCAAAGGGGCATACCTGCATGTCCCTATCAGACAAAATTCCAGAAGATACGTCAGATTCATAGCTGGTTCAATGCATTACCAATTCTCTGCACTGCCCTTTGGCTTATCTACTGCACCCAGGGTCTTCACAAAATGTCTGGCACCAGTAATTGCATTTTGCAAACAAAAAGGAATTCAAATATATCCATACTTGGACGACTGCCTTATTCAAGTAGAGAGCAAGGACATTCTTCTAAAGCATCTGGCATTTGTAAAAAGATTGCTAATTTGCCTAGGGTACACAGTAAACGAAAAGAAGTCAAAACTAGTGCCCACACAAGAGATAATATTCCTGGGTGCCAGCTTAAATACAATGGCCCAGATGGCTTATCTCATGCCAGACAAGCAAGGACAACTGACTCAGTACTTTCAATTGATGGCAACAAAAACCCAAGTCCCTGCAAAAAAAATTCTGCAGGCCTTGGGGTTCATGGCATCCTGCATACTACTAATACCATATGCCAGACTGCATATGAGGAAATTACAATGGTACCTAAAAAGTGTTTGGACTCAACACTGTCACAGTTTGGAAGCAGTAGTACCACTTATTCCCTGCCTACAACAGGAGTTTCGATGGTGGGCACAGGCATGTCACCACAACAAGGGACAGCCTTTCACTCTACCCATAGCAAGGCAGACCATAACAACAGATGCTTCGGATTACGCCTGGGGAGCACACATGGCAGGAAAATGTATTCAGGGAAAGTGGGCCGCAGACCAAATGCATCTTCACATCAATCAAAAAGAGATGCTAGCTGTACAAAATGCCCTAACAGCTTTCAAGGACCTTCTGCATCCAGGACAACTATTACTAAAAACAGACAACACCACAGTTATGTGGTACATAAACAAGCAAGGGGGCACTCATTCTTATCCCCTCTGCAGACAAGCCATGACCTTGTGGAACACAGCTCTAACCTATCAAGTCCATCTGCAAGCACAATTCCTGCCAGGAAAGAAAAATGCACTGGCATCATGGAAATTAAATCCACAAATATTCAGCATGATAACACAAAAATGGGGAAGCCCAGACATAGATCTTTTTGCCTCCCCAGTGAATTGCCAACTACAGAAATTCTGCACAAGGACTTAACACACATAAGCATGGAAAATGGATGCTCTCTCGTTCAGCTGGAAAAGCCTAAAAGTTTATGCCTTCCCACCACTGCCTTTCCTTTCAAAGGTACTCCTAAAAGCCAGACAAGAAAAGCCAAAAATGATCCTGATTGTCCCAGACTGGCCACGCCAGCACTGGTACCCAATCTTAAAGAACTTAGCTCAAGGTCCACCACGGATTTTACCTCAAATTCTGCATCTTCTAACTCAACAAAACAATCAGATCCTGCACAGCCAGCTCAAAACATTAAACCTGGCGGCATGGCAGATTCCTTAGTCAAGCAGACAACACCTCTCTCTAAAGCTGTTATGGATGTCATTTTGGAGGCCAGGAGGCCTAGCACCAGGAAATCTTACTCAGAAAAGTGGAAGAGATTCTGTGCCTGGAACCAGGCTCAAAGTTTTGATCCTCGTGTCTCAAATATTCCTCAGATATTACAATACTTAACTGAGATGCTGGACAAAGGCCTATCCTTTTCATCCATTAAGATCCACGCCTCTGCCATCTTGGCTCATTACAACACAGATCCTCCTATTTTCTCTCATCCATTACTAAAACAGTACCTCCGAGGGGCTAAAAACATAAGACCGCCCCGGAGAGCACCAACACCAACCTGGACCTCAATTTTGTCTTGGAAAAAATAACTTTACCTCCTTTTGAGCCAGCCAGTTCAGCAGAATTAAAATATGTGTCATGGAAAACTGCTTTGCTTCTGGTAATAACCTCAGCATGAAGAGTCTCAGAGTTACAGGCACTAATGGCAGTGGAGCCTTTCATCATTTTTCACCAAGACAGGGTTTCTTTAAGAACAAACCCTTAATTTATGCCAAAGGTGGTATCCAGTGTGGCTCTTAACCAAACTATTCACTTGCCAACTTTTTATCCAAATCCCCAGAATAAAGGGGAGAGACTTCTGCATTCATTGGACATACACAGACAGTTACGTTTCTACTTGGACAAAACAAAAGTTTTCAGGAAAGCTGAGCAATTGTTTGTAGCATATGCTGCAGGATCACAGGGAAAGGCTATTTCCAAGCAGACCATTTCAAAGTGGATAGGACACTGTATCCGTTTCTGCTACACACAGCATGGGAAAACTGTACCTAGCAACATTAGGCCACGTTCCACCAGGGCAACAGCTACTTCCACTGCCTACCTTAGAGGAGTACCTACTAAAGATATCTTGGAAGCTGCAACTTGGAGTTCAGTGCACACCTTTACCAAACATTATCACTTGCCTCTTTATTCTAAATCCAGATCTGGCTTTGCCACTACAGTGCTGCAGGGCCTCATAGCCACCCCAAATCCTGTATAAAACCAGCCACCCTACCTCTGCTTTGGGGTTCAACTCAAGTGTAATGACTGCAGCAGTGAAACACGATGAACATAGTACAGTTTTGTACCTACCATAAATGTAGATGTTCAAGTGTATTCACTGCTGCAGTCCAGGTTACCCTCCCACCATCCCCTCTTTCTTAGCTGGGACTTATCTATACCTTTCTACCCTATACTACCTATGTGGTGTATTTGCTGGCAACTGAAGGTTTTGCTTTTACTTTTTATGAATGTTTTATTAGCAATATGTATTGCCTACCTATTTGGGGGCACCTGACATCTGGGGCAAGAAATACTGAAGAAAATGGCGTCGGCTGCATCTTATATACCCTTGGCGCACTGACGTCAGGGAAGAAGCGACAGCAACTGACGGCGGACCAAGACTTTGGAACTCTGGCCGACTGCAGGACCGCCTGATGGCAGAATAACCCAAGTGTAATGACTGCAGCAGTGAATATACTCGAACATCTACATTTATGGTAGGTACAAAACTGTACTTTCTTTCCCTGCTCTGTCACTTCCCACAGCTGATACTTCACATCAGGGTGGTCATAACATAAGTGAATACTTTGTACTGAATCTCAAATGCTATATTTCTGTCTACTTGAACAGCTTTTTCAAGTCCTTTTTTAGACTTGCCACCCTCATCCTTCACTGCTGAATATGTATTTGTGTCATCAGAATGATAGGCAAATTAAGGAAGTTAATGAAAGCAATATGATTGACAGAGGTGGACTGGAGAACACGTGGTGCTTGAAAGGATTATGTTTTTATAACACCAGCATTAGTTATGGAGTTCTTTAAATGAACTGATACAGATGCACCTTTTATTTATACACAGTGAGATATTCCCATAATATCTTAATGTGCTTCTAATTGCTCTTACAATAGAAAATCAGTGTTTACAGGATTTGTGGTATCAGTCACTAGGACCAAGTAAGACCCATTTTTGGTTTCCATGTCCTCTGGAACTGTCTCATAATCCTTAAATGACATTCTGGCATATGTGAACAATCCTTTTGTGTTTCCTCCAGTTCTTTTCTGCTATTAAAAATCATGTGCAAAGTGCTAAAATACAAGCAAAGTCTTTGTAAAGATTTCATTAAAGAGCTGTTGCACATTTACATACTCTCCATGGTAAGCTGTGTATGTGTGTCCACTGTCTATTAGCAGACAATAAAAAATGAACTTTAAAATAGCTGAGACATAGCTTGCATTACCTGATGTTGGGGTAGATGTTGTGTTCACATCAAATGTAGTGATGTCACTGAGTGGCTTCTGCTGTGAGCTCACTTTGAGTCAGACATTCTGTTTGCAGAAATGAAATGCAAGTCAGTCAAAGTACCTACCTGTTTAAAACCTCTAGTTACTTCACCATTCTGTCTTTGCAGGCATTTGACACCATTCTCAGTTCACTTTCGTATAAGTCAGAATTGCCCATAGGATCCAAAGTTGTCAGCTTCATTTACCTAACAGAGCATGTCTTTAAGGCACTGCAGACGGTTTCATTGTATAGGATGCTATAGGCTGAATTCAAAAACGTTCAACTTTAAAGTTGTTTGTCCAAAGACTGGGGAGTGCTCTTGTTTGCATCACCTAAGATGCTTGGCATGATGATACATGATATGTTCAGGAAATGCAGCAGCGAAAAAAACTAAAAAAATTGAGATTTCAAATGCAAAGTCTATGGAACCAAAATGTAAAGAAAGACAAGAAGTGCTGTTTAAAGGTAAGCATCCCTTTGCAGTTTATCTATAAAGGCTTGGTCTCAAGCTTTCGTCATAATGTTTGTTTTACTATCCATTTTCACTCATAGCTTTTGCATTTTTCAGCCCGCAACACCATCAGGTAAGTGCTTTCCTAAGAGACTTGTAATAGTGCCTCACACCGACAGACAGATGCGCACGCGTCCACGCGCACACACACACACACACACACACACACACACACACACACACACACACACTTACTCTGCTTAATATGTCTTCCTCCCCAGCATGATATACAACATCCTTATTGTCGGTCATTCATTGATGATACCTACAGGCAGCATTATAATGCTAAAGAACTCTATGTGGACCAAGATGCCGACTAAGGTTGAAAAGAGAATCAGAGAGACTTCAGAAGCTAAACATACATCTTTCATTTCTTTATCCAAGTATTTTTATCAGTTTGGACCAAAGAATTAATCACAAAATAGGACTCACAAAACATGAGAATTCTAACAAGACCAGACCAGTCCAGTCCTGTTCTTCCTTTCAGTTGCTGGAGGCTGTCCCAACATTTTCATGGGAATCTCCCAGACATCTGTGAATCTACTCCAGCCCATTTTACTACCTTTGCTGTTTTCAGTCATGATTTGTTAGAATCTGACCTTTTGACCCTTCAGGCTATGCTTGTGTTTTTTGAATCTGAAGTAGTACATATCTTTAGTCTTTTTGACAGTAGCAGGATATAATTGTAGCACCACTAGCATTCTTTTGACTGATTGCATGAATCCCGTTCCAAATCCTGTTTGCATACATTGCTAGTAACTGATACAAGTTTCTACTTGTGTTTTTTGGTTACACAAATACTTTCATCCAGGAGCAGAAATACTATTATATTCTGTCATTCTTCCTTAATGTTTCTTCACAGTTGGTCTGAAGTGGAAGGTCAGCCAGCTAGTCTTTTCTCTTTTGCCAGCCTTATAGCGCTTGGTATACTCAGGCAGTGTAAAAATTGCCTGATGCTCACAGATGATCTCTCACTCACCTTGTCATTGTTTGTGAGAGATACAAATACCTAATTCAAGGCCCCACTCAGGCAACCACATTCTGTGAACATTACTCACTTACACCACACTCTGCACATAGTCATACTAAATTATTATAATTTGTCAGTTAAAAATCCTTCCTGAAGTCTCAGTCATCTAGTAGGAGCAAGGCCCAGTATAAACCAAGCACTTCAACATTGATTAGTGATAACACAGCTGGAAGACAACAAGAAACAGCACATCCTAAATCCATTACACCAAAGCAATCTACAAACACAAATAGAAATTTATTAGTGATTGTTGACGCCATAGTTAGACACACCAATTCCACACTCATGAGGATGGATAAAAACAGGCTGACAATGAGCTGTCTCTTAAGAGCCAAGATTGCTAATGTTATATGGGCTCTGAAGATCCTTAAACCAGACAGATGAGAATGTGATGTGGTGTTCCATGTTGGAGTGAATGACATGACATGCAAAACCCTGGGTATTTGCATAGAGAGATGACAAACCTCTCCATGCATGTCACAGATGCAGGAAAGACTGTAGATTTGAGTAGAATTCTTCCATCACCAAGAACGATCCTGAGGTATAAAGAAAAGGAGATTGGCTTTAACAATTTGTTAATCACCTGGTGTCATTCTAGGGGGAATCCAGTACTTGTCAGCATGGGATGATATGCTTGACAACTGTATATCTTCACCAAGGAAAGTTTGCTCCTCTCATTCCAAGGCTTCTATATATTAGTGAAAGCTTTTGCTGCCCCCCATTTTGACTTTTCTTAAGCAAAGTCCAGCTAATGGACCTCCTAACCTAACTTCCAGAACAAACCAACTACTGGACTATATTAGGGTGGCACTACTTAATGCTAGACGTCTAAACAACATACTGCCAGAACTTGAGGCTGTCTTGAATTTGGACCACATCCATATGTGTATTTATTTATTTTATTTTATTTTGAATTTGTTAACTGGGGCAGAGCACTAATCCCATGTGTTAGAGAAACCTGGTTTAAGAGCTCAGAGAGCACTCCCTTGGTACCTGGGTTTTGTGCTCATCACTCGTTTAGATCTGATGAAAACTGAGGTGCCATATCTATTTGTTAGAGACCATCTTACCTTGAGATAGATGCATAGAGACACACAAGCAAAGTTTTTAGAGATTCATGTCACACTAAATAGGATCAGCTGTCTGATAACTGACATGCTAAGGGGCTCCCTCCGTTGCAGAAAAATCTTAATATTCCAAAGTATTCTGGATGAACTCCTTTTACATAGGAGTGATATTATCCTAGGTAATAAAAAAAAAAAAAACAGTAATAAACCATACCACCATCTCAAGATATGCACAAAATTTCTTCAGTTTATATTAACAAGAACTCACTGGACCAGATTGTTATGGAAGCCACTAGGGGAAAGAATGCAGTTGACCTGGTCCTAACAAACTCGGCGTCTGTATGTACCATTCATAAGATGCCCTCCTCACTGGTCAGGTCAGACCACAAACACGGAGCCTTATCCAACAAAATCTCCAACCCATCAGAAGCAAATATTACAGACTTCAAGGACTTAATCATACAATTGCAGGAGATTTGTACATTTGAAGTCTCCAAATTAGAGTATAAGTGTCGCCCAAAATGTTGATACTACAAAGGATTATAGAGATAAGATCTACTTGCACCTGGACAAATGCATTAACCTGACAGTGATTGACTAGATATAAAAAATGGGGAAGTTTAGAAGCAAGCCACCATGGTGGCCCACAAGCATTAATAAATTATTTAATAAAAGGAAACCACTCCTTAAGCTATGTTAGACTAGCTACAGAAACCAAAGACAACTCCCAATACTTCTTTTGTTACCTCAGGAAAATAAGAAATAACACTCAACATTGCTCAAAACTGTTTCATAATGGTTCCTATTCCAACGTAGTGAATATTGCCACCATACCGGCAAATAAATTTAGTGTCAAGTTCATTCCAGATACATCTATTCCCAGCCCACTTATCCCAGATAGAATCAAGCAACCAACCATCATGAAAGAATATGTACTGAAAGTACTCTCCAAAACGAAAAACATCTCTTCCATAAGGTCTGACAACACACCCAGTTTTACCTAATTCATAGCAAAACAAGCATTGGTAAACCCACTTCTCAACTGTTTTAATGTTAGCTTAGTAACTGACTTTGTCCCACAGGTGTGGCGCACAGCTTATGTGATGCCACTGTATAAGGGTACCCCACCATTGATCTGGGAATTACAGACCTATCAGTCTAACAAGTCTTGTTTACAAAGCAATGGAACATATAACTGATGACGTTAGCCATGATATTAAAAATCTTACAAGACTCCAGCAGTTTGGCTTTATCAAGGGTAGATCTTGTCTTGTCTGATTAATCTAGTGAACTTCTTTGAGAAGGTTGCACAAGCAGTAGACTGCAGGCAGGTTGTTAACACAGACTACCTTGACCTCTGCAAAGCGTTTGATACCATACTGGTTTGCATAGCTCCCTCACATTTGATCATCACATTAGTCCAGCGGTTAGGATAGCCTTTACCTTGCACAGTTCATAGCAAAAGCTGTTTCCTCTACATCAAAATGAGTTCTTACCTCTTTGTAAGCCACACAGATTAAATTTCTTTTAAGTACAAAGCTCCCTTTGGGATGTATCTCGCTAAGCATATCAAGCAGTTGGAAAAACGTACTGGTTTTTAACTAGAAAGATTTTTTTAAACATCTTTATTAAATGTGACTTACACTGATAGGAAAGAAAACGAACCATAATAACATTCCCTTTATTTTCATGCAGTATACATTTTAACAGTTTTCATTCACTCTAATTTTAAATTGCTCAATTCCTGCCTTCGTTTACATTTCTGCATGTATTGTTCCCACAAATTCCATTTATTTAGAAAAACACACTTCCTTTTCCAAAGATCCCTTTTCCAGTTTTATTATCTTTTTTACAATATTCAGTACTTTAGTTACATTTACTTTCAATTTTGATGCCCATTTTCTAATAACGGCTATTTTGCAGCCAGTAGCATTAGAATTGGGTGATTCAGATCCTATATCCCAGCACAAAAGAATCATTTACTTAGTTACAACCATTTAGAATTGGGCGATTCAGATCCTATATCCCAGCACAAAAGAATCATTTACTTAGTTACAACCATTTAGAATTGGGCGATTCAGATCCTATATCCCAGCACAAAAGAATCATTTACTTAGTTACAACCATTTAGAATTGGGCGATTCAGATCCTATATCCCAGCACAAAAGAATCATTTACTTGGTTACAACCATTTAGAATTGGGTGATTCAGATCGTATATCCCAGCACAAAATAATCATTTACTTAGTTGCAACCATTTAGAATTCGGCGATTCAGATCCTATATCCCAGCACAAAAGAATCATTTACTCAGTTACAACCATTTAGAATTGGGCGATTCAAATCCTATATCCCAGCACAAAAGAATCATTTACTTAGTTACAACTGTTTGCTTTCTCAGCATTACTGACAAAGTACTCTGTAGAGAATTCTTAAAATCTAGCCATCTTTTTATATTCCTAGAAACATGTTCCCAGTTGTCTCTCTATACCATCATACATCAAGCATTTGCTGAATTCCTGAAGAAAAATCCGGTGATGTCTGTTTGGGTGTACAGTGTAGTGTCTATGCGGACACTTCCAAGCAGAAATCCTAAACCTTCTGGACTTTGTTGCATGCATGGGATCCCTACAGATGTCCTCCCACTGTTCTTTCATATATTGCCTTTTCGTTCCCTCTTCTCAGTCTTTTCTAACCATTTCTGATTGATTTTTATAGTTATCATGCATTATTTTATATGCCCACTTTTTATTACCCCTCTAATAGCAATTTCTGTTCTAGACTTAACTAGAACACAACTAGAACAGGTCATTCAGTTAACAATTCCCTGTCCCTTTCTATTTGCCTGTATTCCTATTAATCTGTGGTAGGAAATGTAGTTTCTAACCTGTCGTCATTACTTCTATCTAGCCTAATACCACTGAATTACATTTCCCTCTCTAAGCTCCTAAAACCTTGGTTCCTGTGCTAATTGTCTCCAGTAAATTGCAACCTCCTCTTGCTTGCTTCTCTGTACCCTTGCTTGCGTCTGAAGCCATCACTGACAAAGAAAAAAAAATAAGTATTATTTTGCACTTGTATTGCATTATTTTATTTGCATTCTTAAAGCTTCCTGTGCTATTTATTATTTTTCCTGCACTTGCTTAAAAAGGACTGCTGTTCTGCAATTGTGGTACTCTTTACATTGTATCTGCTGTTTTCACTGCTTTTGGGCATTTGCTTTTGTGGTTCCCTAACACCTGGGCTCTACAACAGTCCTTTTACATTAAGAAGGTCAATGTCTGCACTCCTTGGCAGGAGAGGCCTGATTTCACATATCTGAGCTTTGGAATTGTTGGTGGAAGCTTATTACATGCTTACCTGATTGGCCTGTGGGCATACCTACTTTAAAACTTGCTTATTTCTTCTTGTATATAAGCTTTGCATTTGAGAGACTCTGTGTTTTGTGCAGCAGCAGTTAGTAGTGCCCTGCAGATACACAGTCACTAGAAGTTGTACTTTTCTGTATAAAAACTACCTCTGAAATTTTCCACAGTTCATGCTACTCAAGGAGCAACTAGTTTGCACACTGAGCAGCATTGCTATATTTAGTTAACTCTAGATCACATTATTTATTAAAGCACTCAGAACTGTCGCTACTCAAAGAGCAGTATGTGAGAGATGTATTTACACAATGTCATTGGAGGCAAGACTCTCACATGCAAAAATAAAAAATGCCAAACAGGTTGTCAGCAACACACACAACTCTCACAGCACTTTCTAAGGACCAGGCACATAGACCCACATTTGTGGAGGCGCTCACATGTAACTTGACCAAATGTCAAAGACCTCTGCGACGCAGATCTCAGAAACTCCGGATCCATGCAAATAAGACAACTCCCACCACAGCACATAAAATTACATCTCATAGTGTCTCGCCTGCCAAGCCAGTAAGGCATAACACCACACAACCCAATATTTTGTTCATAGGAGATGCCATTGTGAGACACACTGATGTCCGTCTCACCAGGCTGAATAAGGAGAAGGCTACAGTCAGCTGCCTTTCAGGGGTCACAATTCACCAGATCACAGAAGCACTCAGGTCACTAAACTCTAAATACCAGTGTGACTCAGTCATCATCCATGTGGGCATAAATGACCTGAGAAGTACCTTTCTGGACTATATGAAGAGAGACTTAAGAGTGGTCAAACAATGTGACATGCTTGACCTACTCCATGTCCAATTAACCACAGGAAAATTCTCTTACCCTATCCTTGCTAGCTGCAGGCCCCCCACCAGGAACCAGGGAAAACCATGCCTGAATTTACTAGACTCACTTACTATTCAGCCTTATACCATGTTCATGGGAATTTCAACTACCGCTCCTATACCATATTCATGGGTGATTTCAACTGCCCCTCCTTTAACTGGGAAGCATAATCAACAACTAACATTCAGGCTCAAATAGTTCTAGACTTTGTCAGTACAAATGCCCTGGAAAAACTAGCCGGTCCGCTAATGATTGGCAGTAGATTTTTACGTGATGACTGCAACAGTGAAGACACTCGAACATCTACAAAAGTCTGGGTCTGGCGTCGACTGTTCAGTCATGCTCCCTGACGTCAGAGTGCTAGGATATACTTTGGGATTCAGGCCGACCGAGGACTGTCTGCTAGCAGGAAGAACCCTACAGTGATGACTGCAACAGTGAAACACGATGAACATCAGGATAGTCTGGCTTGTAGGATGATAAGGAATTCCTGAATAAGGTGAAGGGATTCCCACTTCCACATGCACCCCTGTTAGTTTCTTTCTGCTATGATCAGGAGGAAGTGGGATCTTCAGTACCTACTCTTGATGATTTGGTGTCTGAGCATTGAACAGCAGTGCAGGAGGAAATACAGCATTGTCCCAGATCAAGTATGTTCATCTCAAAGCAGACTTCACAAGGATTACCAGGGCCATAAGTAAACCCTTAGGTAGTTCTGCCCTTAACAAGCAGCTGTTTGAGGCAACAGTGGTGCTTCTGCTTTAGCCTTATGAAAAGAAGAAATCCTGTTAGACAGGTCTCAGAACTCACTTGTCTGAGATAATCTAATGCCAGAGGAGAAGACAGAGGCCTAGCTATAGGGAGACATTCGTATAATTGCCAAGGTGGAAAGGTGGGGGGGCCTGAGAAGCAATTGGTCATTCACACTTTCTGGACTGTCCTTGGTTCTGGAAGGCTCCCCCTTTCTTTGAGTATCCTTGCCACTGCTTTTTGAAAATCAGCTTGTTAGAACTTTAAGGAAGCTGCTTACTCAGTTTCCTGGAAGATGATTGTGAAAAAAGAAAGCATTTTTAACTAAAATTTGAAAAGAAAGGCTGAAAACCTGAGTAACCTCTCAAATCAATTTCCATCTTTCATCAAATCTTTTAAAGACCTCAGCGGTAGAGGGCCCAAACAGTACATCTTTGTCCGGTGTAAAATTTAATACATCAGCTTGAACATCTTCTAAATTATATATATATATATATATATATATATATATACACACACACACACACACACACACACACATTTTTTTTTCATTTGTACACATTGTGCATAAATGACTTCTGTATTAACAATTATTCCGTTTAATATTAAACAAATTGTTGAAGTCCTGCATTTCCTCAAATATCATTCATACTGAACATTACTCTTAAGTTTTGTTCTCAATATTTCTATTTACGTCTATGCAGTTTACTTCTTCCCTTTTCAAATAATTCTACCTCCAGGTCTTTTATCTCTTTCACAACATTCAACAATTCTGTCATAGTTGTTTTTTTTTTTTTTTTATTTATTTCCATTGTTTAGTAACTGTTTTTGGCAGCCAACAGCATTAAAACTAGTAGGGCCTTACTGTGCCTAGGCAATTTAATTTCTATATCCCAGCTCAAAAGAATCATTTCCTTGGTTAAAATAGTTTTTTTCCCAACATTTCTGACAATATACTCTGTAGTAAATTTCTAAAAACTATCAGCTCATTACATTCTCTAAAAACATGTTCCTATGTACCCCCATAGTTTTTACGTGCTGAGTTGCTAGCCCTGACGCACAACCTTCAACGAAGGTACAACAATTTATGCATGTCTCCAGACAGAAGACGCTATAGCTGAGAATCGAACGGGACAACATCTTATTGAGAGGTGACAGTGCTACCGCAGCACCACCACTGCAGTAAGAGGTCTTAATTCAAGCAGATCAACAGAAAAAGTACAGTTTTGTACCTACCATAAATGTAGATGTTCGAGGATATCCATTGCTGCAGTCCTGACATATGGGTATTCCGCTGTCCACCATCGGCCCGAATACCAAAGGGCTAGAATCTGGCGTCGGTCATGGCGCTCGAGGCTGACATCAGTATGTGCCAGTACAAATGCGCATGACCGACGCCATACCCTCAGTCTTTCTTGCCTCAGACGTCAGAATGCAAAAAACACCACCCAAAACCCAAACCCAAATAAGGGGGTAGGAGGGAGGGAAACTTGGACTGCAGCAATGGATATCCTCAAACATCTACATTTATGGTAGGTACAAAACTTTACTATGTTCTTCGTCTACCATTGCTGCAGTCCTGACATATGGGTAGAATCCCAGAGCAACGGAAAACAGGGAGGATGGCCAACTAAATAGAATTAGGAGCTGCTAACATGCCCTGTAGAATAGCAGTGGCAAACCCAGCCCTAGACCTAGAATAAAGAGGTAAATGATAATGCTTAGTATATGTATGTACAGAACTCCAAGTAGCTGCCTCCAAAATGTCCTTAGCAGCTACCCCTCTCAAAAAAGCAGTAGAGGTGGCCGTAGCCCTAGTAGAGCGAGGCCTGATCCCAGCAGGAACATCTTTCCCATGATGAGAATAACAAAAAGCAATACAATGGCCAATCCACTTGGAGATAGTGTGTTTTGAAACAGCTTTCCCTTGTGAAGTCAAAGCAAAAGAAACAAACAACTGTTGAGATCTTCTGAACTCTGTGGTTCTGCTCAAATAATATCATAAATGCCTATGCACATCCAAGGAATGCAAAACTTTCACCCCTTTATTTTGGGGGTCAGCATAAAAAGCAGGCAAATGTATAGATTGGTTCAGTGCCACATTTGAAATTACATTAGGCAAAAAGTAGGATTAGTAAGGAAACTCTGTCCTTGTGAAAAATCAGAAATGGTTCTACTGCCATGAGGGCCTGTAATTCAGAGACCCTTCAAGTAGAAGTAACAGCCAACAAAAAAGCAGTCTTCCAAGACAACAACTTCAACTCAGCTGTAGCTGCAGGTGCAAATGGAGGCAGAGTCAGCTTCTCCAAAACAAAATTAAGATCCCAGGCTGGAGTGGGAGCTCTTCTCGGGGTCTTATATTCTTTGCCCCTCTAAGAAACTGTTTAACCAATGGATGAGAAAACAAAGGAGGGTCACATTCATAGTGAGCAGAAATAGCTGCAGCATGCACTTTAACAGAAGAGAAAGACAATCCCTTGTCTAACAAAACAGTCAAATATTGCAAAATACAACTCATGTTAGGCAATTTAACATCAAAGCCGTGAGCTGCACTCCAAAGAAAAATTCTCTTCCATTTATCAGCATAAACTTTCGAGTAGTAGGGCGCCCGGCTTCCAAAAGAACATCCAAAACTTGTTGTGGAAGCTGCAGGCCTTCCTTCCTCAAAACTGAATTCTCCAGGCTGTCAGGTAAAGAGATTGCACCCTGATATTGAGAAAATGATTGTCCACCTGAGTCAATAAGTGAGGAATCTGTGGTAATGGCCAAGGTGTCCCATGAATTAAACACCTTAAGAGAGGGTACCAATGTTGTCGAGGCCAATCTGGTGCTATCAGAATCATGCGAGGCATTTCCCTCCTGACTTTCAACAATACCTTTGGAAGAAGAGGCAAAGGAGGAAAGGCATACACGCAGCAGGTTTCTCCAGCTGAAGGATAGTGCATCTATTTTCCAGGCTTTCGGATGAAATAGCCTTGTGCAAAACTTTGGCAGTTGATAATTCAGAGGAGAAGCGAACAGATCTATGTCTGGAGTTCCCCAAGCCATGGTCAACTGCAGAAACACCTGATGATCCAACTTCCATTCGCGAGGATCCACAATCTGTCTGCTCAGAACATCTGCTAAAGAATTTTGTGCTCCTGGCAGAAACTGTGCTCAAGAGTGATGTGCAGTTTTAAAGCAGTTTCCCATACTAGCATTGCTTGTCTGCACAATGGATAAGAATGGGTTCCCCCTTGCATGTTGATGTACCACATGACTGTTGTGTTGTCTGTTCGAATCAACACCAGTCCTGATTGAAGTAGGCTCCTGAATGCTTCCAAAGCAAATTGAACTGCCAGCATCTCTTTCATGTTGATATGTAAATGAAGTAGCTCTGGGGCCAAAGGTCCTGAATCCATTTTCCTTGAGATGAGCTCCCCAGGCCGACTCGAGGCGTCTGTCGTTAATATCTGACATGCCTCTGGCTGGGTCACAGAGAGTCCCTTGTTTAGGTGACATTCCTGAGCCCACCACAGAAATTCTTTTGTATGCAAGGGAGAATCTGAATGACAGTGTCCAAATCGTGGCTGTGTTGAGTCCACACGCTTTTGAGATACCATTGTAACTTCCTCATATGCAGTTTGGCATTGGGAAGCACCAGAATACAAGATGCCATGAACCCTAAGGCTTGAAGGACTGTCCTTGCAGTCAGCCTGGACATTACTGAAAGCTGTTGGAAGTATTGATGAAGATGTCTTTGTTTGTCCAGGGTAAGAAATGCCATCTGGGTTGCTGTATTCAGTCTCACACCCAGAAAACACATCTCTTGTGAGGGTACTAGACTGGACTTTATTTCGCTCACAGAATACCCTGGCATCTTAAAACTGTCATTACATAGTGAAGATGTTGAAGAAGTTCTTGCTTGCCTTGAGCCAGAAACAAACAGTCGTCCAGATAAGGATAAATTTGAATTCCTTGTAGTCTGAAAAAGCAATTACTGGAGCCAGGACTTTTGTGAATACCCTGGGCAGTAGACAAGCCAAAGGGCAATGCAGAGAACTGATAATGCAAATTCCCATTCCGAAATCTCAGGAACTTCCTGGAACTGGGCCCGATAGGAATGTGAAGATAGGCCTCTGTGAGATCCAGAGTTACCATCCAATGAGCCCTGCCCAACATAGGCAGCAACTGCTGCAACGTTAACATCTTGAACTTTGGAATTTCCAAAAAGGTGTTTAGAATGGACAAATCCAGAATTGGTCTCCAAGTATTTACTTTCTTTGGCACTAAGAAAAGACGGGAATAAAACCCTGTGCCTCTTTCAGCAGAAGGTACTTCCTGTATTGCCCTCCACTGAAGCAGAGAAGAAATTATTTTTGCCTGTGCTTCCAGTCTTTGCTGATGAGGCACATCTGGCATACCTTTGAAAGGAGGGAAAGTGTGGAAATAAAATTTGTAGCCTCGATTTACAATGTCCAATACCCATTGTCCTGGGTAACCAAATGCCAATACTTTGAAAGTCCCAGTTTTCCTCCTAGAGGAGCTGCCAGCATGGCAGAGTCCGGCAGCGAAGACGAGGTCATTGAGTTTGTTTCGAAAGGACTGACCCCTGCCCTCCCAGCAGAAGGGGTAAAAGAACCCAAAGTCCTTGGAGTAGCAGGGCCCTGAGAGGAAGCTCTACCCCTACCTCGCCTAGACCTGCCCCTAGACTGATAATCTGAAGAGGGAAAAGACCACCCTTTAGTAGGCCAATTCCTACTGAACTTAGGGGGCTTAACCTGTAAACAATCCTTAACTGTCTGCATAGACTTAGCTTTTTCCTCCATTATTTCAAAACTGATTCAACCGAGGGCCAAAAGAACATCAGACTGCAAAGGAGCAGCCATAATCCGAGCCTTAACATGCTCTGACAACGTCTGAACTTTTAACCAGGCATGCCTGCGAAGAACTAAACTAGTAGCAGCCACCCTGGAAGAAGCCTGTAAAGCATCAAAACCACATTGCAAAGAATGCTTACCAACCTGGTCTGAAACATGCACTAAATCCTGAAGCTCTTTACATTCAATACCTTCAGATAAAGCATCAACTTTACATTTCAATTGGCCCAGCAAACAATTTTGACAATGTAAAGCACTCATAGCTAAAGTGGAAGAGGTATACAACTTCTTACCCCACCTATCCAGAGCTCTAGCATCCATGTCCAAAGGAACTGGATTCTTAACCACAGCAGCCCTGACACCCTTGGGGCCTTGAGTAATGGTGTCTGGGTCAGCCCTAGGACTCTTGTATAAATACTAGTGAGCTTCCGGTACCCTGCAGTATCTATCCGTGTAGCAGGGGCAGGAGGCAAAGAGTCAGGGTTAAGAGAAGCCTCAGAAAATACATCCTGAACAACATCCAATACAGGGGGAATAGCCAAAGGCCTATGCTGAGGCAAAAACAAGAATTCTCTAAGCCTTTTACGAGAATCAGAATAATCCTGGCCTTCCCATTTAAAATGCTCCCTCATGGAATGCAAGGTTTCAGAAAAAGAAAAATCTTCAGGAGGGGACGCAGAGGGAGGAGAATCCTCAGCCTCTGAATCAGAGTAGGGAGGGAAATCCTGGAGCTCTTCCACAGAAGAATCAGGGTCATTGGAAGACTGAACCAGACCCCTATCCCTGGCTCTACCCTGGGCCTTTTCTTAGGGGGAGGCATAGAACCCCAATTAAAGTAATCAAATCCTCCGCCACCTTTAACATGTGCTTTCTAGGAGCTGGACCCTGTGGACAGACACCAGCAGGGGCAGAATTAGATTTAGAAAGGCTTTTACTATGAGAAGGGGGAGGCCTAGAAACTCTGTGAGGGGAGGGAACCACCGACACATGAGAAGCCCCTGCAGCCTGGCCTACAACAGGAGAAGCCACTTCCTGAAGTAGCAAAGGCTCCCCTTGAGACTCCGCTAAACTGTCAGAAGGAGCCGTTGAAGTAGTCGTGGCTCTACCGAACCGGCGTCCGAATGGACTCATCTTGTTTGGACCGCAAAGGATTACTCTTTTTTAGTGAACTGGCGGAGAATCCGAAGGCATGTTATAATTGCACCGTTTACCAAACACTAGCCTAGCACAGTCCAAGCGGCGTGTAATAGTGCTCATCAAAGGCAGCACAAATGCGACACCCAACAACGCCGTGCTCAGGCCCTAAACAAGGAATACAGAGTAAATGGTAATCCCTATGAGGAATCTGTTTCCCACAAGAAATACAGTTATTAACTTTTTCTGACATCCGGTAATACTGAGGCAAGAAAAAGACAAAAGTGTCCCCAACGGGGTACTTAGCCCAGCTTGGTCTCCGGTCTGAAACACGAAAACCGAGAATTCCAGAAAGCCGAACGGCACTTGCAAACACTGCTTCTGCTTAGGACCACGCGGCAAGAAAGACTGAGGGTATGGCGTCGGTCATGCGCATTTGTACTGGCACATACTGATGTCAGCCTCGAGCGCCATGACCGACGCCAGATTCTAGCCCTTTGGTATTCGGGCCGATGGTGGACAGCGGAATACCCATATGTCAGGACTGCAGCAATGGTAGACGAAGAACATCAAAACGGTATCCAAGTGTACCACTCCAAAATCATGTACTTTAATTACTTTAATGTTTCTGTTGCCAAAGAAAAAGAGAATTTTGTGACCAATCCTTGACCTCTGCTTTCTGAATCTTTTTGTTAATTTTCTAAAATTCTAAATGTTATTCCTTCAAACCCGGTCACTTCTCATACCCTCCTGCAACTTCATGGTAACATAGGACCTAAAAGAGGCTCACTTATTATGTTCCCATTTGTAGGGAATTCAGTTTTTTTAAGATAGTCTATATCTGGCTCACATTTTCAGTTCTCTGTCTTGCTCTTTGGCCTGTCTGGTGCACCAAGGGTATTTACAAAGTATCTGGCTCCAGTAACAGTTTACTGCTGGCTTCATGGCTTCTCCTCTTTCCATATTTGGAAGAGTGTCTTAAATTTGCAAACACTTTTTCTAGGTCAGTATTCCCTGACATGGGTCTTGAAACTCTTTGCTCAGTCTAGGATTTCAACTGACCTTGCAGAAATCATTTCTCATCCCTTCCCAGCTACTAGTTTTCTTCTGGGATCTCTTCTGAATTTGTTCCTAGGAAGAGCTTTTCTTCCTTTGGACAGAACAGAATAGTACAAGGGAGTCGTCCTGAATTTCTGCAACCAAGCTCAGGCTTCTGCCAGAGAATTCCTCTGGATTCTAGGTTTCATGGTGTCTGTGATTATCATGATACCTTTAGCCAGACCTCACATGACAGGAACTTAGTGGTACCTCAGATCACTCTGGACTCTGCGTCAACACACTTCATTTTTTCAGATTCCAGTTCTGGGATTCGGTAGAAGGGACTTACTGTGGTGGATGGACCAGCTCTGTCTCAACCCACGTTTGCATTTCTCCCTTCAGTCCCCCTCGCTGTGTGTCACAACAGATGCCTCAGATTTTAATTGGGGAACAGTTTCAAAAGGGGTAAAAGTGCAAGGTGTATGGTACTCACAGGGCAGACAAATGCACATAAATGTTGGTAGTAGTAAATGCTTTAAAACCTTAAATCATCTCTGGCCTCCGAGATCTGCAGAAGTTATCATTGACCCTCTTTAAACCCGGTTTAGATCAATGAATGGAGAATTGTAAATTCACTCCTGGGGTGTCCCTATGTCCCTCATGGACAGGAGCAGTCTGTAAAATACTCAAAGGCAAAGGCACAAACCTAAACCATCCTCTAACAGTTAGGATTGAAAATCAGTAAAATATGTGTAGTAATGGCTAAGCTTGTAAGTGCTCTTGAGACATTAGCCTACTAATCTCTTGTGAAGTTATGAACCTTAATTGCAGTCATCCATATTAATAAAATCTTTGTCCATTCCCATGTTGGCTTAGTTCTTGGAATACTTTTTGCTATTTTATGAAGATAACATTCTGTACGGTTGTTGTTCTTTCTCCTTAAAGACCTGCATATAAAATTCTTCTGTCACTTTATTTATTGAATTCCTCCCCACCAGTCATTTTCATTATCCTCCCTTTCTATTTCGATTTATAGCCTTTCGCTTTTGTTATGTATATGAGCCTTAATTACATAGTTCTTAAATATCACTTCAAATTATGTAATCCGAAACCACCGTGTTCTCTAAGCCAAATCAATTTATCCCACTTAGCTATGTGCTCTTCCCCTCTCAGATAAATTCCTTCAACCCTTTATTAATTATGGTCTACAGCTTCTCCTCTGGATGATAAAAAATATACCTGATTTGTATATAAAACTGAATGGACCGGAAACATGTTTTCTGAGCTCATATCTTAGTGTCCATATCCTTAATCAAGAGCTTCCAGCTTCTGTTTTTGTATTGCCTTTTGTTTGGCCTCTTTCCACATATCTTTAGCTGCCCTAATAGAATCCTTTTAATGCATGCACCTAAATACTTCATATTGTCATAACTCTGTAAATGTGGGCAGTTAGTTTTCTTCTATAACCTTTGTTTTATATTAATTTTAGATTATGAAAACACTTGGAACTGTCTCAAAATGTTCTGTAACACAGAGATATAATTTTCTGGAATTATCAGGTACTAAATAATACTTGTGAATAAATGTTAACTTTTCTTGATTACCATACCAGTTTTATGCTTGGATGTGAGTCTTTTATTTTCTTAGCTAATGGATCTAATTATAAATCAAATAAAAGGAAAAGAAGACACCTCATCCTTGTTCCTCCGTTCAAATGCAGGTTGTCCAGGAGAAACCTTCCAACCTTAATTCTTGCTCCTGAGGCTTCACAAATCCACCTTATTAACCCTGTTATTGTGTCAGAGCATGCAGATGTGTCCATTGCACTACTCCTAAAACTTTTATTTATTTGAAATTTGTTTACCAGGAAAATCCGACTGGGCACAAATCCTATTTTCAGTGGAGGCCCAGGAAGAAAAGCTTCTTACAGTTTAAAATTACAAAATTAAAATGTTATACAATACAGTTCAGGCTCAGGCAGAAAAACAAATATGTGTAATTAGGTTTGCGGGTGGAGACAGAAACAGAGAGAGAAAGAGAGAGAGAAAATATAGTCATAGTAGTACATTGTGTGCAGGAAAGTACATTTTAATAGGAGAAGATAACAGTAAAGGAAAAGAGAAAGGTATAGGAAGATGAAAGAGGTTAGTATTATATTAAGCAAAGATTAGGATAATAATAGCGGAAAAGACATAGGAGAGATACATGTGCAGAGCCAGGATAGGGAGACAGAGAGAGAGTTTTTTTTTAAGGAGTATTTAAAAAGATGAATACTTGATAGTGCTCTGATGTTCATGGGGATGTTATTCCAGTGCTTGGCAACGGTATGTGAATGTAGTAAATGTCTTATAGATTTATTGGGTTTGTAAATCAAAACTATTTGCTGTGCATTGGAATGTAATTTACAGTTGAATAAATAATGATTTAAAATGGAGTTGATGGCTAGGCACGGTGCTTGGTTATATGTTATTTTATGGGCTTGATGCAGTTGAGTATACTGGAGGTACTGTGGTAGTTCTAGTTAGTTTAATGGATTTCAGAGCTTAACAGTGAAGTGAATTATAGAGTTGATTAGCTGCAAATTTAGCAATTTTGTTATAACAGTTCAGGTTTAGGTTTGAGATTCAGTTATAGGTTAGTAAGGATAGTTGCAGTAAGGATAGTTCCAGCACACAGAAGGGAAGGAGGTGTACTTACCAGTGTGCCTCTAGTTTGTGCATTGAGGTATTTTTAGAACGGTAAAGCATGCCAGGTTTTTGGTGTTTTTATGAAGTTTTTTATATGTAAGTCAAATTGGAGTTGATCATCAATTGTTATACCTAATTGTTTGGTATTGGTGATGACTTCTGTGATGGTGTTATTTAGAGATGTTATGCTGACAATTTCTTCCATATATGTTATGGTCCTGAGGATACAAAGGAGTAATTTAGTTTTCTTTGAGTTGAGTTGAAGTTGATTGTTACCCAATTTTGTACAGGGTTGAAAGCATTGTGTGATGGATTAGAAGTGAGAAAGGGTATCTGATATGCAGATGAGGGTAGCATCATCTGCATACTGTATTAAAGAAGCTAATGACCGTATCAAATGCTTTTTCTACATTAAGACCCTCCAGCAGTAGAGGCATTTTCTTACATTCTGCTTCACTCTGAATCATCACTGTTTTGTTAGTGGTGCCAAATTATTGCTTCCTCTCCATAAAACCCAATTGATCCATGTTTTATTAATTTTGGCAACACCTTTGCATTTTTCTTTGTGTAGATCTAGGGTTTAAAGTTGAAGTGGGTCTATATCAAGCTGTGTACTCACTTTGGGTAATACAGCCACCACAGCTTTCATCCAAGATGCTGCCCCCACCTTTAAAATATTGTTGAACAAAACCTTTTAGAACTTTATCCTTTCAAACTTCCTCAGGACTAACACATGTTCCTGTGGACTTCACCATTGAGTAACTACTCATATATCGTACATCGCCATTTTTATGTAGTCCCTTCCTGTCTTAGCTATGTTGAGCCTCATCTTCCTCTCACTTTAGCATAATTAAGTATTTCATAAATATTTTTTGTGCCCTTTCTTGGTATTCACATTCCTTTGCTTTATGCAGATTTTCATAAAAAGTTATGAAACATACCTAATACCTCTATAAGATCTCTGATTGTTTTTCTTTTTATGGGTTGCCTAAATTTGCTGATAACCCTGTCTACTTTCTGTTGCCTAACTTGTTGTGCTAAAGGTTTTGTGCTCTGGATTTGTTACATTTAACAGTTACTCAACAGCAACTTCTCTGTACTGATTCATATTATCCAAATACTCCCTTATTTTCCCTTTGCACTGTGCAGTTGGTCTTGTTCTTGTTCTGTAAAATTCTCCTTATTCTGTAAGACTTTAACTCTCCTATTACTTTTTAAACGTCTCTCTCATTCCTGCCATGTTTTCAAAATCTGTTTTTCTTTTTATACTCATTAGCAATCCCTTGTGAAGAAGTTATAGTCTTCCTTAATAACTTTCAAATTCTCTTTCATTAACAGATAGGTTGGAAAGCAGCAGTGTCTCATTTTTATTTCATTGTCCTGCATCTTTATCATAGTTTTATTGGTGCATGATCTAAAATAGTTCATGGATGCCTGCTGAAGCTTTCAATTAAGTATACATGCTGCTGTGAGATATAATTTCTGTCCAGTCTATCCCATTTCTAGTACTGTAAAGAATAATATGTAAATTCCACCTGAGTTTGTACCACTGAATTATTCTCTTCCATACCAAACATTCTCATATGTGTCTTCCGAAATCTACCCACTTTTGTCATATTTCCCTTCTTGTTCCCCCTGAAACAGACCCCCTTCAAAACATCAAATACTTACATTATCGAATCCCACTTCATCGAGCCTGACTTTATTGAATCTTCATTAAATCAAACTCCCAGAACAACAAAAATGAACCCTGGGAAAGGAACCACTTGGCTACCGTGGTGCAGTTGCCCTTCCTCCACTGTAGTGCAATCTCTGGGTTGGTGTATTTAATTAGAGGGGTGTGGGGACGAACCTCCCCCACTTGGAGTTTATTTTTGTTTTGTTTGTTGTTTTGTCCTGGTGGTCGAATGGTTCCTTTCCTGGGGTTCCTTTTTGTTGTTCCAGGAGTTTGATATAATGAAGATTCAGTGAAGTCAGGCTTGATGAAGTGGGATTCTATAATGTGAGTATTTGTTGTTTTGAAGTAGACTCCCTGAAACATCATCACTGTTGTAGATCAACTTCTGAACCCACCTGTAAGTAATGTTCCCTGCTGAATGCTGATTATTTCTCCCAAAATTTTCTTAAGCTACATAATAGCAGTTTTAAGTGGAATATTAATGCATGCCAGTGTAATCATTTCCTCTGCTTATAACCCCTTACTATATCAAGTCTACTATGTTTGTCTTCTTTTCCTCTTGTGTCTCTACTGCAGTCTCTCTATCAGTTAGTATTATTACTCCCTTTCCTTTGTCCCTGCTGTTATACAGCTGAATGCCCACACTGAAATCCTTCCTTTGACAAATTTACGTGGTCATGTCTATCCAAATGTGTCTCCTGCAACACTGCTATTTGCACCCTACACGTCCTAATACAATTCATTACTCTTTGCTTTTAGCTTGAAACATGACCTATCAGAACCACTTCAGTTACTTTTAAACTATAGCCTCAAAACAGGCTTTGTGCCATAAGAATGGAGGACTGCAACTTTTATCCCACTTCACAAGGTTAGACCATCAACCGACTCCAGAAAGTACAGACCTATTAGTCTGAATAGTCTACTATGCAAAACCATGGAATGAATTATTATCGAAATGATCATCAAAGACATAGGCAACCTTCAAACACTGGATCCAATCCAGTTTGTCTTTGTCAAAGGAAGGTCTTGCCTACTAAACCTTGTACACTTCTTTAAGAAAGGCACCAGGGCAGTGTATTATGCAGAAATGTTCATATCACCTACCTGGACCTGGCTAAGGTGTAATTGACAAACTGACTGAACTGGGCATAAATCCCTATGTAACTCACTAGATTGCCATCTGGGTCAAAAAACAGGACCAAGGAAGGCAGTATTGGTGATACCACCTGCAGTAAGAAAACAATTGATCAGCAACGGGGCAACTCAGGGCTCCATGTTGGGACCACTCCTGTTTGCCATCTACTTTTTGGAGATAAAGGCTAATGTCAAGGGCTTTTGGCTGACCAAGTTCACAGATGACTGCAGACTGGAAGGTATCATAGATCCCCCCATTGACACACACATTTTACAAGAAGGATGTAACACAGACAAATGACTGGTGCCAAAGTCATGGATTAAAACTCAATACCAAGAAATGTGTTATAGTGCCTTTTGGGAAAACTGCCACCCAGGCTAAGTACTCCATCAGTAAGACACCCCTAAGATTTGACACAGTAGTCAAGGATCTGGGAACATATGTAGATAGCACTATAGTCTTTGACCAACTTGTAGCCAAGGTAATAAGAAAACCATTCTGTGTCACCTAAGTTATAAGTAAGGGCATGGCATCCAGGTCCAGGGAAGTCATAGTGCCACTTTATTTGGCCCTTATCAAACCCATCATTGAATATAATGCCCCCCTTTGGCATGTACCTGATCAGACATATTCAACAGTAGGAATGCCCATGAAGGTTACTTACCGGGAAAATCTAGGATATAAACACCTTGTCTTATATGAATCATCTTAAAGCCCTAACTCTATACTTGGTCTGCTACAGGTTACTGAGAGGCAGTCTATGCCTGGCATACAAGGCATCCTCAGATCCAGCTCTGATGGACGTTTTGTAACATCCATGACATGAACAGAATCAGAACCACTACATCCAAGGGTTTAAATTTTGCTTGTCACATTAATAAGTCATGTTGGCGAGACAGATATGTGTCTCTGAAGTTCCCCATACTCTGAAATGGGCTCCCCATCCATGTGAAGCAGAGTCCATCTCTACCCTTATTTAAGCTTAACCTTGACCAATACATGGGAAGTCAGAAGTTTACCCCAGGTCTGGCCTCCTTGTCTCTGATAGACAGAGGCAGACAGTAATGCCCAAACTACCCCTCCCCCACATAATCTGTAGAAACTTCCTAACTAACATACCCTTTCTTAATAAATTCCCATGATACATAGGTTCACAGTTGGGTTACATTGTAGGGATAGGCTTATAAAGGCCATGGTATTTGTTAGCCTAGTATATACCTATAAACCTATATCTGCAAGTCTGTTTACATTCCATGGTAATATGGACAGAGTAGTCATTATAATAGTAAGCTATTATTTTCTTGTATTGTGCGGGAAAGTGCCTTTGAATGTTTATTTCCAGCTTTTAACTTGCATGCAGACCTTAATGTTTGTTTGACTGATCTCTCCTCTGTTTCAACCTATGTTACATTTTCAAGACTTTTTGATTCATGTAAAACCACTCAGAAAATAAGTAGATTTTCAGAACTTTCATCCCTTTTTACTTGTAACAAGAAGACAAAACTAAGTACATTTTCAAAAAAAAAAAAAGCTTACCTCTCCAGATAGGAGCAATTGTCCCAAACTGACAAGTGCACCAACAAGTATTTAAAGTATTTAATCTAAAATTAAGGTTACCGATGCTAAGTTATCTGTTACAGCCTGTAAGTTATCTGTTACAGCCTGTGTTCCCACTTACACTAATTGCTTTATGTTCTTTTCTTATTTCTAATCCCCTCCCAGATGTGAAAATCACTGTGAATGCTTTCAATAAATATTCACTTTTAGCCCTAAGGAAAAATGTTTACAGTAAACCTTTAAATAATTAAACTAAATTGTACATCATAATGTTAAATGCATAAAGTAATAAGGCTGCTGAGGAGTCAGCTACTTGTATAACTTACATACTTCCCACAATTAAATCTTCTTTTTTTCACTGAATTATTTGCTAATGTACCTTGAAATGATTTCAGTGTACATTTTACACTTCACTGTGCAGATAATGTTCATGTTCACACATCTCATGATTACTTGTTTGAACCTGCAAACTTCTGTTCTCCAAGTAAAAGCAGTAGTTGACTTTGCAGATGCGAAAGAATCTTTGTACATTTCACTAGGTTTGGATGGCTCAGCATTCTCGTGAATAATTGTACCTGTAGATTTACTCCCATTGAAAGCCTGTGTTATTGGAAAAAAAAAACTAATGACTAAAATACTAATTATTTTACAAATGCAAAAAAGAACTAGCATTTTCCATGCAATTTATATTTTATCTTCTATTTTAAGCCTCTTCTCTTATAAAAGCATTTATCACTTAAACTAATGACATGATTCTAGATATCCACATATGTAAAAATGGGAAATATCTTATCTTAGTCCTACATGTACTGTCATCAGTACACTTTTATATCCCCATCCTAGCAGCCCAAAAACACATATTAACTTTAATTAGTTTTTGTCTTATTACAGTGCAGATAAAGCCTGAAAACCTTACTGGTAATAAAAAAGTACTTTCTTTCTTTATTATCTGACATATTCAGCATTCCCTGATAAGACATCCCCGCCTCACATTTAAAATACACCTGGCTGCACACTGTACAAGAGTGCTTAAGGTATAATATGTAATTTACATTATGTTTTTTATACATGTATTAGTAGAAAAGAAAACTGTTTTACTTATGGTTGCTTCTCCAGTTCATTCAGTGTCTTTTAAAGATTAAAGACATAACTACCAACATGAACATTTCATGAAAATGTAAATTAAAGGTCATGCTGCTAAACTCTATGAGTCTAAACATGAAACTGCACTTATCACAAGCATTCTTAACCCTGGAAGAAGCTTACATTTGTGCAGTCACAGAAACCTGGTTCAAAGCTGCAAAGAGCACTCCAGCCATACC
This sequence comes from Protopterus annectens, assembly GCF_019279795.1. NCBI lineage: Eukaryota > Metazoa > Chordata > Ceratodontiformes > Protopteridae > Protopterus > Protopterus annectens. The sequence goes on from NC_056751.1 coordinate 830,738,431, forward strand.
AGGTTACTCATCCCATTATTCATTCAGACCCCAAGCCTTGGGTAGCAAAACAAAAGGAGGTGGAGTTGCAATATATATAAAAGACATACACACTTCTAGGCTGGTCAAACAGTATGATGCACAGGAAATAATCCAGGTGCAGTTAACAATTGACAAGACCCCTGTTCAAATCATAGCTAGCTACAGGCCTCCAACTCTGACTCAAGATGCCCACTCCACCTATCTGGACCTCTTCGAATCTATCAAGATTCAACCCTTTACCCTGATCCTGGGAGACTTTAACTATCCAACCATAAATTGGAAGAAATACTCATGCCAAAAGACAAATGCCCAGAGATTCCTTGATTTCGTCAATGCAGATGCATTGGACCAGTTGGTTGACACCCCCACAAGAGGTGAAAATATCTTGCACTTGGTATTAGCCAACATGAGTAACCACTGCAGCATCCCTACAGTGTCATCATCCCTGGTAAGATCCGACCACAAAGCAGTCACTTTTGAAGTTACCATCCCCCCCCCCCAGCTAGGGTCAAACAAAAAAATTCTCCAAAGCTGATTACAACCTCCTGAGGGAAGGTATAAACAGCTTCACAGCCCCTCCCCCTCCACAGAAACTGGCACATATGTCCAAATTTACACCAAAGTACTATATGAGCATTTATATAGCTGCATGGAATCAGGAATACCAGACAGGATGAAATCCTCCTCCTCAAGGAAGAGTAAACCTGTCTGGTGGACATCTACAATAAATCAGCTCTATAATAAAGGGAAAAAACTGCTGTCCAGGACCAAGAAGGAGCAGGTGTTGAATTGGAAGCAGTCTCTCCTTAGCCTGAACAGGCAAATAAGAGCACTAGTGAAATCCTCCAAAGCAAACTTCGAGTCCAAACTGGCCACATCTACAAAGACAGTCATAAAGCTTTCTTCACATATGTCCGCAATCTCAAGGGAAGCACCCAGATCTGCTCAAAACTGGTGGTCAAGGACACCACGTACACAAACCCTGTGGATATAGCCAACCTGCTGGCAGACAGGTTCAGTGAAAACTTCACTCCTCTGTCCTCCCCATCAGTAAAACAGGACATCCCCAGTACCTGCCCCCTTCCCTTATCTTTAGGGAGCAAGTCATCACCGCCCTCTCAAAGTAAAAAAATGCAGCCTCCGTGGGACCCGATAACATCCCAGGCTGTATCCTACATGAACCCAGGCAGGAACTTGCAGCACCATTAGGCACCCTCTTCAACCAAAGCCTGAATACAGGCTTTAGCCAAGTAGAGGACAGCTACTGTCATCCCTTTGCACAAAGGTGGAGCATCCACCGATCCAGGAAATTATAGACCCATCAGTCTAACTAGCCTGATCTGCAAGGCCATGGAGCAGATTATCATGGACCTCATTAACAAGGACATTGGCAACCTTCAGATACTTGATCTGACACAGTTTGGTTTTCTCAAGGGGAGGTCATGCCTGTTAAATTTGGTTGACTTCTTTGAGACAATCACCAAGGCCATAGATGAGGAGAAGACTGTGCACAACGCCTACCTTGACCTGGCCAAGGCTTTTGATACTATTCCCCACTCAGGTATAATAGATAAACTCTCTCAACTAGGCATCAATCCATATGTTACCAGATGGTGGCAAACTGGCTTACTGATAGAACCCACCTAGTCAAAGTAGGGGAAGCCACCTCAAGTAGTAGACCAGTAGCAAGTGGTGTACCCCAGAGATCAGTCTTGGGGCCTCCGCTATTTGGGGATATACTTCTCAGAGGTGTAAGCCAAATCTAGTGGGCTATGGCTGACCAAGTTTGAAGATAACTGCAAGCTGGGTGCTGTCATCAATTCCCCTATTGATGTGGACAACCTCCAAGAGGGTCTCACCCAAACAAATGACTGGTGCCAGAAACATGGCCTCAAACTGGATGCCAAAAAATGCATCATCATCCCTTTGGGGAGAATGATGTCCCCATAAATTATCACACTGATAATAAAGCACTAAGCATGCAGTCAGTCATGAGGGGCTTGAGAACCCAGGTTGATAGCAAACTGACTTTTGACCACCATATTGTCTCCATTGTACGGAAAGCTTTCTACATGGCCCACCTCATTAGTAAGGGTATCTCATCCAGGGACAAGGTGGTCATAGCATCCCTGTATTTTTCCCTTATAAGACCGATTATTGAACACAGTGCCCCTTTCAGCATGTACCTCGCAAAGCACATGCAGCGGCTGGAGAGACCACAGAGATACCTCACCCGCAGAATCCAGGGCCTCAAACATCTACCCTACACAGATAGGCTAAAAGCCCTATCCCTCTACTCAGTCTGCTACAGACTTTTCAGAGGTGACCTATGTTTGGCATACAAAGCAATCTCAGACGCTGCTCTGATGTGACTGCTGCATACCCAACTCAAGCTCCACTCGAGTAACCTGCACGCACGACCTCAACCTAGTCTGTGACATCAATAGGATTTATTGGCAGGACAGATTTGTGTCCCAGAGACTCCCCTTTTATAGAATAGATTGCCTCTCCACATAAAGCAGAGTACCTAACCTTTTTAAGCACAACCTGGATAACTGGATGGGGAACAGAAAATACACCCCTGGAATTCCACCTGTGTCCCTGCTGGACAGTGGCATAGGGTGCTGACTTGTTGGAACATGGGCTAAATTCTTGGCTAGGCTTGTAAGGGCCTCAGGGCCAATAGCTTAGGAACTTCCTATAATCCTACTTGCTTTAGAGTCTACCCACCAGTCAACAAAATCCCAGTCTTTCTTTAGCCAGTTCTTGCAAAGCCACATTTCGTATGTCCATTCCTGTATTTAGTAAGATTGATGGTTTATAGTCTTGGATGTATTCAATAATTTGACAGTTTTGCTGGTTTTCTTCTTGATTCTCCCCAGCACTACTTTCTGGTTTAAGTCCAAGGTACTCCAGGATGTTCTTCATGTTTCACTGTTGCAGTCCTAACTTGTGGGATTTTATTTAATATATTTTGTTTATTTAACATTTGTTTACTGGGAAAGTCCGACCTTGGAGTGAAGCCAGTTGTCAGCAGCAGCCCAGGGAGAAATGCTCCAAATGCATGTCCTTGTATTTCCCGTCGTGGAAGCCCAGGTAAAAGAAAGAGGCACCCCTCCAGAAGATCTCTCTGATTCCTTTGAGTCAGATTAGGACTTTGAGTAGGAGTGTATTCTACCTTTGAAGAGGGTGCTTCCATGGTTTCCTTTGGGGATTCGGACTCAGAGGAGAATCCTCATTGGCCTCCCCTCTTGAGGATATTTCCTATGGGAAACTCTTCTTACCTTGAAGGAACGCTTCAAGTGGGAAACATAAGACTACCCACAATATAAGAAAGGAATGAGGGAGTCCCTTAACCTCCCTGAACACAAACCCCTCGCCATTCTTCCTTTCTTAGAAATGGTAGATGGTGTTTTCCAGGACTCCTCTTTCAAGCCAGACTCCCTGCCTATTTCACCTAGAATGTCAGACAGGTGTTACCGGGTTCTGATTCACACAGTCATCTCTTTAAGAACCCTGTTGCAGACCATGAGGTTGTGACCCCAGGCCCTAAGCGAGCCAAAGCTAGCTCATCCAAAACCCCCTTTTTCCTTATCTTTTTTTTGCCTTGGGACATCTGCCTCAGCTCAAACAGTGGGCGCCATAGGATGCAAATGGCCTGATGACTCACTAAGATATCTTGCTAAAATGTCAGCTGTATGCCTAATGGTTCTTCTGTTAAAGCAAGCTCAAAAATTACAGTTGGTGATGTTGTGTTCCACCCCCAAGCAAGTCACACAAAAAGAGTGGAAGTCCCGGTCTGGTATCTGTGGTTTGGTATTTGTTTGCCACAACGGAGACAATTATTAATTTTCTCTGACATTAGTCGAATGATAGATAAAAGGTTCCCCAATGAGATACTTAGCTTTACAGAGTCTTATTTCTCTGGTGTGGACCAATAGGGACACTGACTGGCACTCTGCTTTGGGCTGAGATGGCAAGAAAGAACTGAGATCATGACGCCGGCCGACTCCCCTTATACCCAGGCATTGTGACGTTGGATAGGCATCCTCCAGCTCTGAAGGAAGGAAACTATTGTCTGATAGTCAGGCCAGCCAGGGGCTTCCACGGTGGGAAATCCCAGAAGTTAGGACTGCAACAATGAACACAATCAAACATCAACATTTATGGTACGTATGCACAACTGTACTTACTTCTAGTCAGCTCTTGTGTTTTTCTGTCTTTCAAGCATTTTTCTTTGGAACAATGGAAAATGTTTCACTTGTAAAGTGTCTATATAGGCTTTTTTACTGTCAAAAAATGAAAATCAGATTCCCCTCTACTTGTTAGCTCACTTTCTGTTGGCTAAATGCTTTTGTTTCCTCCTTAGCCAGTTCTGCATCCAAAAATGTCTTTGATCCTCCTGAAAAAATATTCTAAAGAAAGCTGGATACAGCAGCTTGAATCACATGCCCTGCCTCTTAATGTGCCCTGATTTCTGGGATAAACTCTCTTCTCTTTTGCCTTTTGTACAGTGACTAGTCATTTTCCACAAGCACTGTACTGTTCTCAATTTGTAATACTTTTCCCTTCTGCCACATTTTTTTCAGGAGCAAATCTTCATGCTGGTATGATTGCATCTTTGCTAGTGTAGGTCTTGCCTGGATTCCCATGGTAACATTTGGAGCATGCCTACAAAGTGCCTTCTCACTTAACACATCCTGCTATAGAACACTAATCCAGTTGTTTGTTTGTATTTTCATAAAGTGAATGCAGTCTCTTCCTTCCAGTTTCTCTGGAACAACAGAAAATCTCAAGTTTTCTCTGTGTTGCCTTGTCTTCTAATTCTTTTTTAGAACAGCTGTTACTGAGATGCCTCCTGCTTTGCCAGGCTTTTTTTTTAATTTCCGACTCTGATTTTTGCAGTTTTGTTAGTTCATCTGAATTTTCTTCCATTTTGTTAAGCACAACCTGGATAACTGGATGGGGAACAGAAAATACACCCCTGGGATTCCACCTGTGTCCCTGCTGGACAGTGGCATAGGGTGCTGACTTGTTGGAACATGGGCTAAATTCTTGGCTAGGCTTGTAAGGGCCTCAGGGCCAATAGCTTAGGAACTTCCTATGATCCTACTTGCTTTAGAGTCTACCCACCAGTCAACAAAATCCCAGTCTTTCTTTAGCCAGTTCTTGCAAAGCCACATTTCGTATGTCCATTCCTGTATTTAGTAAGATTGATGGTTTATAGTCTTGGATGTATTCAATAATTTGACAGTTTTGCTGGTTTTCTTCTTGATTCTCCCCAACACTACTTTCTGGTTTAAGTCCAAGGTACTCCAGGATGTTCTTCATGTTTCACTGTTGCAGTCCTAACTTGTGGGATTTTATTTAATTTATTTTGTTTATTTAACATTTGTTTACTGGGAAAGTCCGACCTTGGAGTGAAGCCAGTTGTCAGCAGCGGCCCAGGGACAAATGCTGCAAATGCATGTCCTTGTATTTCCCGTCGTGGAAGCCCAGGTAAAAGAAAGAGGCACCCCTCCAGAAGATCTCTCTGATTCCTTTGAGTCAGATTAGGACTTTGAGTAGGAGTGTATTCTACCTTTGAAGAGGGTGCTTCCATGGTTTCCTTTGGGGATTCGGACTCAGAGGAGAATCCTCATTGGCCTCCCCTCTTGAGGATATTTCCTATGGGAAACTCTTCTTACCTTGAAGGAACGCTTCAAGTGGGAAACATAAGACTACCCACAATATAAGAAAGGAATGAGGGAGTCCCTTAACCTCCCTGAACACAAACCCCTCGCCATTCTTCCTTTCTTAGAAATGGTAGATGGTGTTTTCCAGGACTCCTCTTTCAAGCCAGACTCCCTGCCTATTTCACCTAGAATGTCAGACAGGTGTTACCGGGTTCTGATTCACACAGTCATCTCTTTAAGAACCCTGTTGCAGACCATGAGGTTGTGACCCCAGGCCCTAAGCGAGCCAAAGCTAGCTCATCCAAAACCCCTTTTTTCCTTATCTCTTTTTTGCCTTGGGACATCTGCCTCAGCTCAAACAGTGGGCGCCATAGGATGCAAATGGCCTGATGACTCACTAAGATATCTTGCTAAAATGTCAACTGTACGCCTAATGGTTCTTCTGTTAAAGCAAGCTCAAAAATGACAGTTGGTGATGTTGTGTTCCACCCCCAAGCAAGTCACACAAAAAGAGTGGAAGTCCCGGTCTGGTATCTGTGGTCTGGTATCTGTTTGCCACAGCAGAGACAATTATTAATTTTCTCTGACATTAGTCAAATGATAGATAAAAGGTTCCCCAATGAGATACTTAGCTTTACAGAGTCTTATTTCTCTGGTGTGGACCAATAGGGACACTGACTGGCACTCTGCTTTGGGCTGAGATGGCAAGAAAGAACTGAGATCATGACGCCGGCCGACTCCCCTTATACCCAGGCATTGTGACGTTGGATAGGGCATCCTCCAGCTCTGAAGGAAGGAAACTATTGTCTGATAGTCAGGCCAGCCAGGGGCTTCCACGGTGGGAAATCCCAGAAGTTAGGACTGCAACAATGAACACAATCAAACATCAACATTTATGGTACGTATGCACAACTGTACTTACTTCTAGTCAGCTCTTGTGTTTTTCTGTCTTTCAAGCATTTTTCTTTGGAACAATGGAAAATGTTTCACTTGTAAAGTGTCTATATAGGCTTTTTTACTGTCAAAAAATGAAAATCAGATTCCCCTCTACTTGTTAGCTCACTTTCTGTTGGCTAAATGCTTTTGTTTCCTCCTTAGCCAGTTTCATAGTTTCATAGTAGTGTACTAGGCTATCTGCCCGGGGGCATTTATAAGCCTAGCCAACAGTGATGTGGCTTACGCCACCCCATACTATATAGTTGCGCCTCTCTAGTAGTGACACATGTGGGACCCCATTATTTAGTAAACTATACCTCTGTCTAGTAGTGACACTGAGGTGACTCCAGGGGTAAACTTGCGATCTCCCATCCATGCATCGAGATTTTTCTTGAACAGTGCCAATGAAGGGCTCTGTCTCACATGAACTGGGATTTTGTTCCAGAGTATGGGTAACCTCTGTGTTATGAATCTATCCCTCCAGCATGTCCTATTCATATTTGTGCAGAGGTTGAAATCTTTAGCTCGCGTGGTTCTGGTGGATTTGGATTTTTGAGATGGAGCATGTCCATCAATTCCTGGTTGGACATGGCCCTATATGTTAGGCACAAATCACCTCTGAGCAGGCGGTATGCTACTGAATAGAGCTGGAGTTTCTTTAATCTAGCTGGATAAGGCACATGTTTGAGACCTATGATCCTCTTGGTGAGGTACTTCTGGGGTCTTTCCAGTTGTTGCATGTGCCGGGTGAGATACATCCCAAATGGAGCATTATATTCAATCATGGGCCTGACAAGGGAGGAATATAGAGGTACAATGACCTCCTTTGATCTGGATGAGAATCCCTTCATGATGAGATGGGCAAGGTAGAATGTCTTTCTGACCACTTTGGCAACATGGTTGTCAAAGGAGAGGTCACTATCGACTTGAGTCCCCAGGTCTCTGATTACTTCTTCCGTATTCAGTGGGTTATTGTCTACGTGATAATTTGTGGGTACTTTGTTTTTCCCAAAGGGGATGACTATACATTTTTTGGCGTTAAGTTTGAGGCCATGATTCCGGCACCAGTTGTCCGTTTCAGTGAGACCTTTCTGTAGGATGTGTGTGTCAGCAGGTGAATCAACTATGGCACCCAGTTTGCAGTCATCTGCAAACTTTGTCAGCCATAATCCTCCCATATTTGCTTTCACATCTGAGAAGTAAATGCCGAATAAGAGTGGACCCAAGACTGAGCCCTGTGGGACACCACTGTGACTGGTTTTGAGTCTGACATGGCTCCAGCAATTTTAACCTTATGGGTTCTGTTTTTAGCCAGTTTGCTACCCATCTTGTGACATATGGATTTACATTTAGGCTGCTGAGCTTGTCAATGATGCCAGAGTGTGGTATCGTGTCAAAGGCCTTAGCCAAGTCCAAGTAGGCAGTGTGGACAGCCTTGCCCTCGCCGATGGCACTAGTGACTGTCTCAAGAAGTCAACCAGGTTTAAGAGGCAGGATCTGCCTTTTACAAAACCGAACTGGGTGGGATCAAGGGTCTGCAGATCCCCAATGTCGCCATTTATGAGTTCCATGATGATTCTTTCCATAGCCTTACAGACCAGGCTGGTCAAACTTATGGGGCGGTAGTTACCAGGGTCAGTAGAATTTCCCCCTTTGTGGAGTGGGACCACTGTTGCTGTGCGCCAGTGTTCAGGTACATATCCTGTAGTGAGGCTAAGATTGAATAGCGTTCTTAGGGGCGGGTTTAGTTCATCTTGAAGTTCACGTAACACGCAACCGGGATACCATCGGGTCCCATAGATGCTGTGTTCTTTGCCTTGTTGAGTGCTGATTTCACCTGTATGTCTGTGATGACAGGTAGGTTACATTCAGCAGGGATAATTACTTCATCTTTAGGGGTGAGGGAGGGAGAAATTTGCACTGAACCTATCTGCCAGAATATTGGCAATGTCGGTAGGGTCAGTGAATTTTTTGTCATTGTGTACTAACTCAGAGCATATCTGAGAATTTCCTCCCAAGGTTCTGACATAATTGAAGAAGGCCTTGTGATTGTCTTTGGTATCCTTGGCAATCTTTTTCTCAAAGTTTGCTTTAGATGTTTTTATGAGAGAACGTAGTTCTTACTTGTGCTGATCAGGGAAGCCTTTCCCTTGTGGGATTTGGCTTTGTCCTGCAGTAGCTTCCTTCTTTTGTTGTACAGTTTGTTTATAGCCGGGGTCCACCAAACCGGGCGTTTCCCTTGGTGGAGAGGGTCTTGGTTTTAGTTGGGATTGCTTGATCCATGCATTCTTGGAGATGTCCGTAGAAGGCTTTTGTGAAGGATTCAGCATTTTGGGATGTGGTTTCCATTAACCCAGTAGGCTTAAAGGATATCATTTCTGACTTAAGGAGCGCAAAGTCAGCTTTTGAAAAGTTTTTCACTGTAGTCTTTTGTTCTGGGGTGGGGTGGGATATGTACATCCAACGTGATCAGTTTATGATCAGATCTTACTAGTGAGGGGTTTATATCCGGTGCGGAGCATTTGGACCCCATGTTTGTGATAATCAGGTCAAGTATATTATCTCTCCTCGTAGGAGAAGTGACCAGTTGCTCCATAGCATTTGAGTTTATGAATTCCAGGAATCTTTGGGCTAGGGTGTTAGGGCTAGAATAGTGGGCCCAGTCTATGTTGGGGTAGTTGAAGTCACCCAATATGATGGTGTTTGGTGTGACATTCATATCCTCCAGTGTTTTCAGGAATGCTTGATGGGATTCCTGGGATTGGGAAGGTGTTCTATAACATGCGACCAGTTGTATGGCAGTTTTGCCTATGGTGAGTAAAACTTGTATGGTTTCTGATGCTTCATGGGTAGCCACCAATCGAGAGGTGTAGGTGTCCTTTATGAAAATGGACACTCCTCCTCCCTTTGTGGTACGGCCTGGAACTTGAGGCCAAGCATGATATGAGGTATAGCCTGGTAGCTGGAGTGATCTCAGGAGCCTTGAACCAGGTTTCAGTTACTGCACAGACATCGATGTTCTCCATACTGAGAAGTGCTTGAGTGCCTGCATCTTGAGATTTAGACTTCTGGCGTTGAGCAGCATTACCCTTAATTTTTCCATTTTTGTTTTTATGGAGGTTGATTTGTCCTTTGAGCATTGCCTAAAAAGGCACTATGGGGGTGGCAAGAGCCTTGGCTAGTATCCGAAGCCCAGTGGTGACAGGTGCAAGCCATCCCTTGGCAACGTGGCTTGTCCAGCATGTCATCCCAGGCTGACAGACATTGATCCCCTAGAATGACACCAGTGATTAAGCCAATTGTTAAAACTGATCATTTTGTCTTTGTACTGAGGCATCATTCTTGGTGAAGGCAGGATGCTGCTCAGGGTCAGGGTCATACCAGTCTGGGCTACATAATCGGAGAGCTCCTCAATGTCTCTTTTCATGTAGTCCAGGGAGGTACGTCTCAGGTCATTCACACCCGCATGGACAATGACTGAATCATACTTGTACTTGCTTTTGAGTGACCTGAGTGCATGTGTAATGTGGCGGATCCTAGCTCCCGATAGGCAGCTCACCGTTACCCTCTCCTTATTCAGCCTGGTAAGTGGAACGTCGGTGTGTCTGACTATAGAGTCACCTATTACTAATGTCTCTGGCATAGTGTTTTGCCTTAGGGGCTGTGATTGTGCGACACACCTGTTGCTTGAGGTATGTGTTGTAGGTGTTGCGTTTTGTGGGGGTGTATTTCTGGGTGTCTGCTTTGGAGGCCTCTGTTGTTTTGGTAAGTTTTTTATAAGAGCCTCCGAGTATGTCTTTGTGTTCTTATGTGTTTGGTTTGTAGTAGTGGTGGTTTTATGTGTGACTGGTTTTGCTTTGGGTGTGGGTACCATCTCCTCCTGTCTGGTCTTGCCAGTCCTGAGTTGAGAGAGTTCAGCCTCCAGTCTGGCTATATAGTTGCATCTCTCACAAGTATATGTGTTAGTAGGAAGGAGGAGAGGGTTGTCTGTGTACATGAGACAATTGTAACATTGTCTTAAGATTCCCAGATTAACCAGCTGAACAAGAGAGGATGCTAGTGGTCTACCACCCGACATACTAGAATATTATAAGGAGTGCTGTGCCTTTAAGGGAAGTGGGTATTCACAGGGGTAGTGGATGCCTGTAGTGCTTACTTTAGGGTAAGAGTGCTTGTTTTATTATGAGTGCTTGCTAAGGATAGAAGTTCAAACAAGTGCTAATATATACAGCTAAATAGACTGAGTAGAGCTTCTAAGGGAAAAATTGAAGAGCAGACTTGGCGGAGCCAGAAATAGTTTAAACCTGTATAACCGCTGCTGCTTAGGCCCAACCACGCAAAACGCCTGAGGCGGATTTTATACAGGGAACTTGAAAAGAGCTAGAAATGGTCCAAGGCAACCAATGATTTACAGCTCAAGTGCTGAGGTCACTTCCCCAGGGACAGATAGGCTGCTCAAGGCTCCCCACTCCCACTGGTGAGCTCAGAAACTTCCTTCTATCCAAGTAAGGCAATGGCCAACACAGGAACTACACACAGCCCAGAATACAGCAAAGCCTGTATACTGGTCTTAACTAGTCGAGCAAAGGCGGGAAAACAAGGAGTATTTTTTTTTTTTGTTTTTTCAGGAAAGCACACAGAAATGCAGTTAAGCAAACAGTAAAATCGATTTACACAGGCTAGCACACTTTAGTGTGCAGCCTCAGCAGTTAAATTAACAAAACAGTATTATTAGACCAGAGTCGACCAAAATGCTACTTTTAAGTGCAGATACTTCAGAAATCAGCAGATAGACACAAAAACAGTTATATCTAGTTAAATGAAAGCCAGAGAGGACAATGCAGATAAAAAAAGCCAAAAAATACTTAAATCTGGAAAGTGGTCGCTTCTTTCAGTTCTCTGTTGCCAGGACCTCTCTGCAGGACCACGTGGAGCTCTGCTTGGGTATATAGCCAGAAAAAATGCCCTGAGGCGGATTTTTATACAGGAACTTGAAAAGAGCTAGAAATGGTCCAAGGCAACCAATGATTTACAGCTCAAGTGCTGAGGTCACTTCCCCCAGGGACAGATAGGCTGCTCAAGGCTCCCCACTCCCACTGGTGAGCTCAGAAACTTCCTTCTATCCAAGTAAGGCAATGGCCAACACAGGAACTACACACAGCCCAGAATACAGCAAAGCCTGTATACTGGTCTTAACTAGTCGAGCAAAGGTGGGAAAACAAGGAGTATTTTTTTTTGTTTTTTGTTTTTTCAGGAAAGCACACAGAAATGCAGTTAAGCAAACAGTAAAATCGATTTACACAGGCTAGCACACTTTAGTGGGCAGCCTCAGCAGTTAAATTAACAAAAAAACAGTATTATTCGACCAGAGTCGACCAAAATGCTACTTTTAAGTGCAGATACTTCAGAAATCAGCAGATAGACACAAAAACAGTTATATCTAGTTAAATGAAAGCCAGAGAGGACAATGCAGATAAAAAAAGCCAAAAAATACTTAAATCTGGAAAGTGGTCGCTTCTTTCAGTTCTCTGTTGCCAGGACCCCTCTGCAGGACCACGTGGAGCTCTGCTTGGGTATATAGTTCTGCATCCAAAAATGTCTTTGATCCTCCTGAAAAAATATTCTAAAGAAAGCTGGATACAGCAGCTTGAATCACATGCCCTGCCTCTTAATGTGCCCTGATTTCTGGGATAAACTCTCTTCTCTTTTGCCTTTTGTACAGTGACTAGTCATTTTCCACAAGCACTGTACTGTTCTCAATTTGTAATACTTTTCCCTTCTGCCACATTTTTTTCAGGAGCAAATCTTCATGCTGGTATGATTGCATCTTTGCTAGTGTAGGTCTTGCCTGGATTCCCATGGTAACATTTGGAGCATGCCTACAAAGTGCCTTCTCACTTAACACATCCTGCTATAGAACACTAATCCAGTTGTTTGTTTGTATTTTCATAAAGTGAATGCAGTCTCTTCCTTCCAGTTTCTCTGGAACAACAGAAAATCTCAAGTTTTCTCTGTGTTGCCTTGTCTTCTAATTATTTTTTAGAACAGCTGTTACTGAGATGCCTCCTGCTTTGCCAGGCTTTTTTTTAAATTTCAGACTCTGATTTTTGCAGTTTTGTTAGTTCATTTGAATTTTCTTCCATTTTGTTAATTGACTTTATATATTGATTCAGTGTTTCACTTATTTTTTTCCTCTAAATGACTGGAAGCCATTTCCTGTACCAAAACTGAAACTTGAACAGTTGCAAGATTCTTCTCAGCCAGTGCTTTTTCTTCTGTGTTTCTGGGTGACTTCATCTTACTTTCTCCAGATGTCTTATTTGTTGTAATCAGGCAATGTAGTTACTAGCCACTAAATTAATTTTACAGTTGCAGTATTCACACTGGAAGGGCTCTAATCAATCTGTCATTCAATGTTCATCTTCCTTGGAAATCCTGTTTAAATAAAAATGTCTTAGACTTAAAAGACCTGAGCTACCAAGTGAGACTGGAAGTTTTATCTGTATGTTCTATATCATACAGGCTCCATAGGAGAGATCTGTGCCTTGGCTATAGGCTTATAAAGGAGTCAGTAGTCCAAAAACTGTTATACCACCAAACATCAAGCAGTCCTACCAACACTAGGGACAGATATCTAAATCTACTCCAACAAATAAATAAGATAAGGTGGAGGAATGTAGTTGTCATTTAGGACCTACACCTCATTTGAAACAAACTTATTCTCCAAGTAAAATAATATAACACAATGATTGCCTTTATAAAGGAATTGGACAACTGGATGGGTATTCATAAATTCACCCCAGTATGACTGGCCTGGCCATCAATATAAATGGAGGCAAGGCGTAAGGGTGAGTAGTGGCCTTATGGTCCAGTTGCCTTTTAACTTAGTAACTACAATGATCCAATATTCTTTTATACCATTAGAGTACACTGCAAGAGGTTATGGTAGTTGCTGTGCCTTTTATTATTATTATTATTATTATTTTTTGGGAAATGTCTTTGTGGGACTACAACCTCATTCTTGCAGATTTTGATGGGACAGCATTGTCATCCCTTGACCTTTTTCCCCACCTTCTCAAAACCAACTGGTCTTCTCAGCTTATGTCAACTAAAGTGATTGATTTCTCTGCTCTAGATGACCTGACATTTGTAGCTGTGTAGGTCCAAGTATTCTTTCGTGCTGCTAACATTCTTTATCATATCAGTCCACACCTCTATGGGGTCCCATCCTTGCACCTCTCACAGCGCAAATGTTTTCTTGGGTAAATCCCACTGAATCTCACCAACACATCACTGTAAGCTTCTTGCCGACAGGGAAGGTACTGGGTCACCATTTTTTTATCTGTGAGCAAGAAAAATTATCAGTCTTGGGCCTGTACAGCCTAAGTTTTTTACTCCAGAGTCAGATGACTTAAAGTAGGGAATTTTTCCTTAAACTTTCCTTCCACTGTGATAAGGAAGAGATGGGATCTTCAGTATTCCCTCTTGATTATTCAGTATTTGAGCATCTGACAGCAGTACAGGAGGAAAAAAAGTATTGTCCCCAGAGCATGTATCTTCAACTCAAAACAGACTTCACAAGGATTGCAAAGGCCACAAGCAAACAAATAGTGGTTCTGCACTTAACAGACAGCTGTTTAGGGCTGCATTGATGCTTCTGCTTCAGGCTTATGGAAAGAAAACAGTGTGTTCTAGCTTTACAGTGAGTATCCATTATTGGCCAAAATCTCACCCTGGACATCTCAGTGCCAACATATGCTATCAACAGAAAGATAGTCCTGCAGCTCAGAGTGGTCTTGTCTTCAGATAAATAGTCAACAATTCCAAACTGTCAGACTTCCAAGGTGGCTGCACATGTAACAGCTTAATTTCAGCTCTCCCAGTGTGGAAACAGAAACTCAGAAGAGAGAGCCAGTAAACTTGTAGTTATGGGTAAATTTCAGTAACTGGATAGTAAGTACACTGCCAGCAAAAAAGAAATATAGAGAACATAAAAGAAAATCAATCACAAAAGGTGAGGAAAAAACACTGACTGGGAAGAATTCTGCAGCTGGTCAGCAAAAAGCACTGCAAGGTTCAGCTTTGGTGCAAGACATGACTTCCAGTAACCTAGAGGAAAAACATAAGTCAGATGTACTCAGAGATTATTAAAATAAACAAAACAGTGATGGAGTATATCGACTCAAATAACAAAAGGCTGGAAAAAATGGAAGAAGCTTTAAACAGATATTCAGATGAGGTGGTAAAATTGCAAAAATCAGAGGTTGAAATGAAGAAAAAATTGGATGAATATGAGACTGCTCAAGAAGAGATGTTTCAAAATAGTAGAGTTAGAGGACGTATCACTTAGGAAAAACCTGAGATTTTCTGCTGTACCAGAGAAGCTGTAAGGAACAGAATGTAGTAATATTATGAAAGCACAAATAAGCAACTGGACTGGTATTCCACAGCAGGAGTTGTTAATTGAAAAGGCACATCATGTGTATGCACCAAACATGGCCATAAGAAAGCAACGTAGACCTCTAATAGTAAAAATGAAATCCTACCAGCAGAAGGAGTTTGTTCTGTCAAAACTGTGGTAGAAGGAGAAAGCACTAAAAGTGGGAGACAGTAGAGTGTTTGTGGAAAATGATTACTCACTGTACACCAGGCAGAAGGAGAGTAAATTTATTCCACTGATCAGGGAATGTTGAGAAGCAGGCATGAGAGTCAAACTGCTGAAGCAGCTATGTTAAAAATATTCTTTCCTGGAGGGACAAAATCATTTTTTCATTCCGAACATGCTAATGAGGAAATGCAAAAGTTTGTCCAACAAAAAGCTGTGAAACAGAAAGAGATTTTGCTTCTTGTTCTTTTGGTAGTGACCACAGAAAAATTGTGCCAATGAAACCTTTTCTAATGATACAATGGAATATGCTTGAGAGACAGAAAAAAACACAACAGTTGACTTGAAGAACTGAGAGTACATTAGAAATGAGGCAGGTACTGAATTTGGGAGATGGAGATAAACAGGAATAAAACCAGCAACTCAGAAATGATGAATGTGGAATTACAAAGCATTAATTGTATATGTGAAACATGACAGAACAAGAAAACCTAAAAATATTTAACTTTTTTGACTTTATTAAACTTGTAGGCATATGCCCTACTTCATGTCATTAATGTTTGGAAGAACACTTGGGAGAGGGGAAGAGGAGGGAGAGAGATAATTGTAAGTAAAACAGTATTATGTTCTTAACGGTAGTATTTTTATAATGCATGATATAATCTGCATGCTAGAAAGTAAAATTTTCTCAGTTATTTTCAAGTATAATGGGGATATTAAACAGGTGCCCCTTGCTTTTTTTTCTTTATTTTCTCTTTCTCCTTGTTCATTTTTAAGAAATGTAAGCAATGCAACATGAAAAAAAGAAGAAAATCCTGGTCAAAAGAGCATGATACAAGAAAAATTTGTGTGCTTGTTCTCATTCTTGCATAGTGGAATGACTGGATTAAAGCCCTTGGCTTGATCTATTAACAAGTTTTAAGAGAAAGCAAATAAATAAAAAAGAACATTCAGTATAATAAAGATTTCCTCTAGCAAATAAATAAATACTTGCAGATGCAACTTTGTGTCTGGTTCTCATGTCTCCATGGAGACAGTCTGATAAAGAGCAATAAAAAAAGAAATTTCTTTCTTTCAATGGCTAGGTGGTAATGTTTTTTGAAAGCATTCAAGTCTTTTTCTAATCTGAGAGAGCAAGAAAGGTAAGACTAAAACATACAGCGCTTAGTAGAAGCACAGGCTGTACCAAGCATATTAGCATGGATAACTTTCCTTTTAGGTTAACCCAAGTTTGTGAGTATGGCTGTCGGTTTGGGACAATTGTTTCTTTTAGGAGGGCAAAACTTCAGTATTTAAAGATGTATATAGTTTTGTGTGTTAGGATTAAGTTAATAGGTTTTAGGGGTATATGGGGGGGGTGCATTTTTGAAGGTGTTCCATAAAACAAAAAGTTTTGTAAGATGGGACATAGGCTCAAATGTATATGACAAGAAACAACTGTATAAAACCTCAACCTGCCAAACAGTGTATACATGTAACACAAAAGCTGGGACTAGATACTTAACAAAAAACTGTTACACTTAAAGGGTGGGAATACTTTATTAACATAATGTCACTTTCTATATTGTCTTTAAATGCTTAGTCTCATTGATATATACAGAAAAGAAATAGAGAAATGTATTAAAAATGTAGAGTGCAAATAGCCCAGACACATTACAAATGTTTCAAGAAGGTTATTCAGTGGAATACCTGGGACAAAGGAAACGAGTAGTACTTATATTAATTGCAAGCTGAGCTGATAGAAGAGGATAAAAAGATAATAATGGTAGATAATAATGGTAGATTTGTAGTACCAAGGGGCTACTGGCAAGAGTGGAGGATTACACTGGCATGCACTTATAGTCCACCTAAAACTGCTATAATGGAGCTTAAGAAAATTCTGGGAGAAATAATCAACTTTCAGCAGGGAATATTACTTATCCTTGGGGACTGGAATTGGATTTGTAGCATTGAAGATGTGTCTGGGAAGCCCATAAGGGAAAATATAACAAAGAAGAGTAGATGTTTGAAGAAATTTATGAAAATATTTGGCATGGAAGATGTGAATTCACTAGTAGGAGTTTGGAGTGAATTTGCATATTATTCCCCAAGATATAAAAAACTGGGCTAGGCTAGACAGAACTTACATTTCACAGGAACATATGCATTTAATTGAAAGTTTTGATACGCATCCAGCAACTATTTCAGATCACACACCTGTAGTAACTAAAATAAAAATGCAGGGTAATGAAATAAAAATGAGACACATTGGCACTATGTTCTTCATGTTTTCTTGTTGCAGTCCTAACTTCTGCTACCCTGGCCATGAGGGGCCCTTAACTGCCACTTTGATATGATAAAATACCAACAAAGTACTTTAGATAAAATGAAGCACAGGAAGACAAGAACATTTCCAACTAATTGTTGGAACTTTGCCATTCAAGTTCTCAGGTGGCTAGACACTTATAGCACTGTGGCTATGATGATGTGGAGGCCTCTAGCCGGGCTGGTGTATCTGATTCTGTCATTAGGAGGCATGCTTGGCTTAGGGAACAGACACTACCAGACAATCAAATACAAGCTTCTAGATGCTCTCCTAGATAAGTACTTCCTTTTCGGCCAAAGGCTGAGATGGAAGATAAAGCAAAATCTATGCAAACTGTCAAGAACTTCCTCCAAGTTCAGCTTCCTAGGTTTAGTAGGAATTTTCAAAGCAACCAACCTCAGCAGGTATGGCAAGGGCACAGCACCAAAAGAAGTATCAGAATGCAAAAAAGTAATGCCAGCCCAAAGTGATGTGTAAAAGATACATTTTAATGTGACATAAACAGACCAGCTTTGAACCAAATGTTCTACTTCTCCTATAACCAAAAGGACATCTCTCTGATAACATATGGGCAAGCCTAACATCTCCCATCAAGAGGTAGAACATTGGGTTCTTTTTTTGCTCATCATAAAACTGGGTTTATGGAGGCCCAGTCACAATGTCAAACAACACTTATGGGGGATCCCCTGGTTGGGTGTTTCCCATGTGGGCACTGTACTCATTGTATCTGGATGGATAAGACCAAAGAATTTTCTAGCAGGAATACTGGCCAGGTCTATAATATTAAGTTCTTTGCTAATTGCTCTGGTGAATGGTTGGTTTACCTGGCTACCTGCTCATGTTCTGCGTTTTGTGTAGGACAGACTTCGAGACCTGTGAAACTCCGTATTAGTGAACACATTAGTGATATTATAGGTTCATAGGTAGGTACTAGGCTATCTGCCCGAGAACATTTATAAGCCTAACCAGAGTGTGTCGGCTTTCGCCGCCCCATTGATTAATTAACTGATCCTCTGTCAAGCAGAGCCAGTGAAGTGATCCCAGGGGTGTATTTTCTGTTACCCATCCACTCGTCAAGGTTTCTCTTGAAGAGTGTTAGTGAGGGGCTCTGCCTGATGTAATTTGGAATTTTGTTCCAAAGCATGAGGAGTCTCTGTGACAGGAATTTATCCCTCCAGCATGTTCTATTTATTGTTGTGGCGAGGTTTAGCTCACTAGAGCACGTGTCTCGCATTGACTCGGATTTCTTTAGGTGGAGCATATCCATCAATTCTGAGTTGGACATGGCTTTGTAAGTCAGGCAGAGATCACCTCTGAGTAAGCAATATGCCACTGAGTACAGCCGGAATTTTTTCAGTCGGCTGCATAGGACATATGTTTGAGGCCAGTAATCCTCTTGGTGAGGTACTTTTGTGGTCTTTCCAGCTGTTGGAAGTGTCTTGTGAGATACATCCCAAATGGGGCATTGTACTCTATGATGGGTCTAATGAGTGACGAGTAGAGGGGCACTATAACCTCTTTATTTCTAGATGTGAGCTCTTTAGTAATTAGATGGGCCACATAGAAGGATTTCGTAACTACTTTGGCAATATGATTGTCAAAGGAGAGATTGCTATCTACCTGGGTCCCCAGATCTCTTATTACCTCTTCTGTATTAAAAATAAAAAAGCAAGAAGTGCTCTTTACAAGCATGTTTTAAATCACCCTACAGCCAATTTCAGATTTACTGTTATAGAGTCACTGGTAAGAGAAGCAACAAAGCTGGTTGGCACAATTTATTAAACTTGAAAGAAAGGAGGTGGATTATTAAATTGGGGGGTTATTCCCCCCTGGGCTTAATGAGCAATTGTGACCAATCATGTTGTCTTACCAATCAACTGTTGTGTATATAACATGTGGCTATTTGTGTAAGTTTTGTTACACTGAGGAAGGCTTGGTAATTTGTGCCGAAATCAGTCTGTTTATGTCACATTAAAATTTATCTTGTACACACCACTTTGGGGTGGCGTTACTTTTTCTGCATTCTGATACTTCTTTTGGTGCCGTGCCCTTGCCGTACCTGTTGAGGTTGGTTGCTTTGGACGTACATTTGGTTTCTCGGCTGTTGGCATGTGGTGTTGGAGCAGCTACAATACTCGTGCTTTTTTTGGATCTGTTTAAACAGTTGGCTGGCTTATCTACAATTATTTTTCTTCAGTTTGCGAACGGATTTTCTGGTTGAAGGTTGTGTTCCTGTGCAGATTGACACTCTGGAGTCTCTTTTTGAGTTACCGCATCTAGAGTTTGGTTCTCATTGTTTTTTCTGTTCGGATTGGAGTACATATTTTGGGGGAAATCCAGCTTACTTACAAGATTTTGGCATTTCGGATGTTGGCGTGTGGTGCAGGAGCAGTTGTGACACTTGTGCTACTTTTGGATCTATGCAAATTTATGTAAACAGTATAATGTTTTTTTTCTAATTTTTTTTCTACTTCACTTTACTTGCTCAAGTGTTTGCTAACGGACTGATTGGCTGTGTTTACTTTACGGATTTACACCCTGCAGTCTCAGTTTGCGTCATCGCATTTGGTAATGCAGTTTTTGCTTTGAATGGGAGTATATGCATGAGGGGAATTGCAGCCTATTTACAAGTTATTGGAACTTTTGGGTTGCTAATATTGTGGTCTATGCCTTTTTCACTACACAGTGCCTATTGGGATCAGGACTGCTAAATTTCTTGGAAGCGTTGGGGATCATTGGTGTGCCGTTTTTACGGAACAGTTCCCATTTTCATGATCACAGAATTTGCAAATGACTATAGTGTTATTCTTGGGCATAAATTAGGGGGGCATTTTTTGGATTGCTCATCATCTGGCTTGGGTTGTACATCGTGGTTTGAACTCAGACCCATTGGATGAGGCCTGATAAATGCAACGCACATCACTACTCTCGTTGCAGGAATTTAGGGTTTGGACACCATCTTTTTTACAGAAGCTGAGTGACTATACATACTGTATATGATTTTTATGTGACTGTTTTTAAGTTTTGGGACTGTTGGAGCTTAATATGTTTATTGTTTAACAACATGGCATACAGTATTTTGTTCTTGTTTCATGTGTGTCAGTATTGTGGTTTTGTTTGAAAAACACTGTACGGCACATATACTATTAAGCATTTCTGGTTCTTTGTTATGCAATTTTGTTATATTGTTTAAACTTATAGCTGTATATTTTGTTCAGTGTTTTGCAAATTACAGTTTGGGATATATTTTACCAATATACCAAAGGCTAGGTACATTTGGAATTGGGCCCTAGATTTAACTGTTATGTTTTGATGCTGCAGATTGCAGGTTATTCTTTTTGGCCCTTTTTCTAATCTTTTAAGGTTTAATGGTTTCATTCCTTATTATAATCATGGATTTTCATGGATAATTGGAATGTAGGTATATTTTTGGGTGGATTAATAGCTTTTTCACCCTTTTTCTATCTGCATTTAAGCTTTTTG
The DNA here is from genome assembly GCF_019279795.1 of Protopterus annectens. Classification (NCBI taxonomy): domain Eukaryota; kingdom Metazoa; phylum Chordata; order Ceratodontiformes; family Protopteridae; genus Protopterus; species Protopterus annectens. The sequence goes on from NC_056751.1 coordinate 830,759,456, forward strand.
ACTATACATCATTAAGCTGTTGGGGTTTCAGTTTCTGTGTCTGCTTTTTACAGCAACTGTCTATTGTGTTAAGCCCTAAGATGTAATGGGATCCTATCTCGCCTACATTCATGACTGATGGGTTCGGAGCCGATCCATCGGCTCCGACTCGGCCAACTAGTATACTAGAACGAAGTCTCTTATTGGCTGGGCTACCCTCTATCCCAGGATGCACCACACCTGCTTCCCCAGATCTCGTTTGCCGCTTTACAAGCTAGACGTGGTCTCGACTTGGCTGGAGCTAAGTGTATTTTTATTACTTTTCTGGTCTTTTGACCTGGGGTTTTCTTCATAAATTCAATCAACAGCTGTTTTAACAGCTATTTGTGTATTGTTGCGTGTTATTGGCAGTTTTTTATATCTGTTGGTATTCGGGCTAGGCCCATTTAAGTTAGAGGGCCTTTGCCCTTCTTAGTGGAGTGAGTGTGTTCTCCTTTTTCTCCCTTTCTTTTCCGGGCAAAGCCCGTTTAAGTTAGAGGGCTTTTGCCCGTTGTTGTGTTCCCTTGCTGTTGTTGTCTCCGTGAGGTAAACCTTGTCTTCAGAGGGCTCGCGCCCTTTTTTTCTCGCACTCTAACAGTTTGGTCAGTTCTGTTCCTTGTGTAAAATTAGATTATTGGATAGGGTTATTCATACTAAAATGTCTAAAGAGCAGAAATCTGCGTTTAAAAAGTGCACTAGGTGCAGTTATAAAATGTCTATCACCGACAGTCATGCTATTTGCGTGTATTGTTTAGGGCCAAAGCATTTACAAGAGACATGTAGTGTGTGTCATGCCTTTTCTGCTAGGGTTCTTCAAGAACGTAAAAATAAATTGATCCTGAAGGGCCTTATTAAGCCCTCCTTTGAAGAAGCTTTGGCTTCATCTCCTGCTACTGCTTCTAAAAAGAAAAGGTCGTCGGCTCCGACCAGTCCGTCGGAGCCGACTACTAAGAAGCATAAGTCGACCTCTTCTTCCTCGGCTCCACTGACTTCGGAGCCGAGGGTCGAAGGGTCTGCCTCGATGCCTCTTTCCTCGGCTCCATTAGTTTCGGAGCCGCAGGTTGGAGCATCGAGAGGCGAATCACCTCCCTCGGTTCCATTGGTCTCGGAGCCGGTGGAGGTGTGCAGCTCAGACTCTTCCCCCTCGGCTCCGAAAGCTCCTTCGGCGCCGATCCTTATTCATGCTGTGTCGGAGCCGGCGCCGATAGTGTTGGAGCCCTTTCGGAGCCGGTCCCCTACCTTGTCTGAGCCGAGAGAGAAGTCGTCTCGACCCCTTTCTACTTCCTCTAAATCCTCCAAATTATCTGATTCAGATTTGGATAGGGTTATTCAGAGGCTTTTCCAGTCTCCGGTTTTTGCAAAAATGGTCTCGGCTCCAGCCCATTCGACCCCGGAGCCAATCCCCCCCTCGAAACTTTCGATTCCTTCTCCAACCTCCTCGGAGCCGTTGGAGTCGGTGATGGTGGAGCAAGGCGGAGCACAGTCGGAACCGAGACCCTTCGAGGTTTATCGGTTCCGACCATTGTTCCTACCCTGTCCTCGGGTTCGGGTTCGGTATCGGGACTTCCTCAGCCGGGCCGAGGGAACATCTTGGAACTAGGTGCCTCGGTGCCTAGTCTCCCCTCGGGCATCGGCTGGGATTCCTAGTGCCGTCGTGGTCTCGCCAGTGACCTCCATGGAGTCTGGAGGTCCGGCCTTTGAGGCCATGAGGAGCGCGCTGGCCATGTCCTTGCCGGCTCAGCAGGTTTCCATCTCACTGTCCCTAGACCTGGAGACTGGTGCCTCTGGTGTACTGCAGTCCCATGACAGTGGGGCCCCAGGGCCTGAGGATACCCCGGGGGTTCCCTTCTTCCGGGGTCCGTCCGAAACCGCTTCGGATGAGCCTCCACGGAAGAAATTGTGCAAGAGGAAGCACGTAGACTCCCAAGATGAGTCTGTCACATCGGACACTGACCTCGATGATGCGGAGGGGTCCCCAAAATCATCTTCGGATGATGTCTCTTTCTCGGATATCCTTGAGATTCTGAGACAGAGAGGAGATTGGCAGGCCAAAACCCCTTCCGCTGAGGAGTCAGTCTTCCTCAAGGCCTTCGCTGCCCAGCCCTCCGCCTCCTCGGTGTCTCCGCCCGACGAGTTACTTGATTTAATTTCTCGAAGGGCTTGGGAGCACCCTGATTCTGTGGAACCGGTGCCTGCAAGACCCAACAAATTCCTTTCAGCTCCTCCTCAAAAGGAATTTTTAACGAAAGGAGTTCTGGTAGATGCGATGGTGGTGGCATCTGCCACACAGCAGGACGTGGCAGAGGCTTCAACGTCTATCCACCCTCCTAATAAGGATTCCAGGAGCATGGATAGGTACGGGAAGCGTACCCTTTCTTCAGCGGCCTTTACCTTACGGTCGCTGAATTACCTGTCATTTTACTAGGCTCCAAAGGGACCTCCTTAAAGAGCTAGGTGAGTCCCTCACAGGTAATCTACCTGAGGCGTTAGCCCACACTGTTGGCGCCCAGATGACTACCTTATCATCCATTGTGAACTCGCCCATGAGGCTCATCTCAGATGCGGCCGAGGCGAGTAGAGCAGGAACAGGCGTGGCCCTTAGGAGACACGCCTGGTTACGCTTGTGTTCCTTTATGAGGCCTTCAAGTCTTCCTTCACCGACGCCTTTGATGGGTCCTCTTTGTTTGGACCCAAGGTGAAAGACACACTGACTCGGTGCGAGCAGGAGGGCAAGACCTTGACTGCCGTTGGGGCCCGTTTTCCGCTCCTCTAGGCCTTACCCCAAGGCCCAGAGAGGAGGGAAAATGTGGTTCAGGAAAACTCAGAGGTCTTTCCCTACTCCACCCAGTGATGCCCCTCTAGAGGCAGGGGGGTTCGAAGACGCCCTAGAGGTGGCAGAGGCCCCGTAACTCTGGAGACCGCGATTCCTTTCGTGGTTCCTCCTACGCTCAACGCCCCTGAGTTGGTGCCCGACTGTGCAGCTCCGAGCCAGTCGGGGTCGCTTTTGGAACACCCACAAGCTTGGGAAGCTATTACCAGCGACCAGTGGGTGCTCCAGATTATTACCGGAGGCTATATCATTCCCTTCATCAAGCCCCCCCTTCCCTTCAGGGAAATCCCGGACGTGCCACCCAGTCAGCGGGATCAAGCAGCAATAGAGATTTCAAAGCTGCTACAAACGGCAGTCATCCAGCCTGTCCCCGATCAGATCGGATCAGGAACTTACTCAAGACTATTTTTGGTGTCAAAAAAGACAGGGGACTTCAGGCCCATTTTGGACCTCAGTTCATTGAATCGCTTTGTGAAAAAGTCCAAATTCCGAATGATCACTCTTCAGTCCATTCTCCCACTATTGGAGAAGGATGTCTGGATGTGCTGCATAGATCTCAAGGACGCTTACTATCACATTCTGATAAGTCAAGAGTCCAGGAGTCATTTACGCTTCCGCCTGGGAGACAGTCATTTCCAGTTTTGAGCACTGCCCTTTGGTCTCACGACAGCCCCCAGGGTGTTCACCAAGTGTCTGGCAGTGGTGACTGCTCACCTGAGAAGTTTAGGATTCCAAGTATTTCCATACCTAGACGACTGGCTCCTTACTGCCACCTCCAAGCATCTACTAATTCAGGCGCTCATGGCCACAGTCAGCTTGGGCCGTTTCCTAGGAATCACTTTCAACTGGCAAAAATCTGTGCTACAGCCATCTCAGCGTATTACCTTTATAGGCGCAGAGTTAGACACAAAAAGGATGCGCGCCTTCTTACCGACAGCAAGGATTCAGGTTTTGCAGAACCAAGTTCGATCCTGCCTCCCCTATCAAGAGCTCCGGCCAATCTGATTCTGCAGGTATTGGGCTCGATGGCATCAACTATTCTCCTAGTCCCCTTAGCCAGACTGCACATGCGAGTGCTGCAATGGCTACTTTCGGTTCAATGGTCCTATCAGGAACTCCCCCTGAACCACTTGGTTATGATTACGGAAAGTTGCCGTCGAGATCTGCGTTGGTGGCTCCTCCGATCCAATCTCGACCAGGGGCGACCTTTATCCTTCAGTCCCCGTTGCCACTGTGACCACGGACGCCTCCCAGGTAAGGTGGGGGGGTCATTATCTGGACAGGTATGTCCAAGGCACATGGCAACCCCAGGAAGCGCATTTGCACATCAATATCCTGGAAATGAGAGCGGTACTACTGGTACTACAAGCTCTCCATCACGCTCTCCCGCAAGGTCTGATTGCTATCCTATCCGACAACATGTCGGTAGTTTGGTATATAAACAAGCAAGGTGGGACCAGGTCGTACCCACTGTGCAGAGAAGCCATGAGACTTTGGCACTGGTAGCTACCAACCGCTTCCTAATGGCAACGCATACTGGGAAATCCAATGTGATTGCGGACAGACTAAGCAGGACTATCCTGTTACCCCACGAGTGGTCCCTCAACCAAAGAGTGGCTGCGAAAATCTTCGCCAACTGGGGTCTCCCTTGCTGCGACTTGTTTGCCAGCCCCACAATGCTAAGTGCAGAGAGTTTTTCACTCTGACCCCCTCTCAGGGACAGATTCCCAGGGACACTCTAACCCACATTTGGCCCCGGTCTCCTTTATGCCTTCCCTCCTTCCCTTCTGCCGAGGGTGATACAGAAGCCAATTTACCTGGGGAGCGACATGATTTTGATTGCCCGCACTGGCCTCGTCAGGTTTGGTTCCCTTCCTTCGAGGTATGCGGTGGAAGGTCCATGGTTTCTGGACCCGTGCCAGACCTGTTGACTCATCAGTCAGGACAGTCTCACCCATCTCTCAGGTCCTTGAGGTTGGCTGTATGGTTACTCCACTTCCATCCTTAGTCAGGGACAGTTCCCTCTCCGGAGGTTATCCACATTTTGTCTTCTTCTCACAAACCTTCCACTATCAAACTGTATTCCAGCAAATGGAAAAGGTTTGCCCTTTGGGCACAGCGATGAGGTATAGACCCTCTTACGCCCAGTACCGGAGGTCTTGAATTTCCTAGCCTCTCTTTTTCAGTTGGGCTCCTCAGTTTCCACGATTAAGGTTCAGCTAGCGGCCATCTCTAATTTTCATGTTTCTTTTGAACCTTCATTAATGGCAAACAAGCTTTGCAAGTCTTTCCTTAAAGGAGCGTGGCTCCTTAGGCCCCCAATATCTCATCCTGTCCCCCCTTGGGACCTAAATTTGGTCCTGGCTGCCTTAACTGCCCGCCCCTTTGAACCGGCAGCTACCTGTGATATGAAATTCCTGTCCTGGAAAACCGCTTTTTTAGTGGCCATAACTTCGGCCAAGCGGGTTTCAGAGCTTCAGGCTCTTTGTTCTAATCCTCCTTATTTGATTTTTCACAAAGATAGAGTGTCCCTTAAATTAAATCCCTCTTTTTTACCAAAGGTAGCATCTTCGTTCTGCATTCAACAGTCCCTAGAGCTCCCTGTATTTTTTCCCAAATTCTCCAATAACGCAGAATATATCCTTCATCAGTTGGACGTCCATAGACAACTGCGTTTTTATTTGGACAGGACTACTCAGACGCGGAAATCAAATCAACTGTTTGTGTCCTTTGCAATAAACAGGTTGGGTCAACCAGTGGCTAAAACCTCCATAGCCAAATGGATTAAAGATTGCATCTCTTTCATTTATTCGCAGGCTGACAGAGAGCTTCCCTTTCCAGTCAGGGCTCATTCTACCAGGGCAATGGCTACTTCTGTAGCATTTCACTCCAAATTATCAATAGATGATATTTGTGCTGTGGCTACCTGGACTTCTCCGCACACTTTCATTTCTCATTACAAACTAGATGTGGTTTCTCGAGGCAGGGCTTCCTTTGGTTCCACAGTTCTCAGGAGTGTTTTCCAATGAGCCACCCGGGATTTAGGTGCTAGGGACGCTGTCCCATCAGTCATGAATGTAGGCGAGATAGGATCCCATTACATCTTTTAGTTATGTACTTACCATAACTTCGGATGTATGGGATCCATCTCGCCACATTCCCCTCCTTCCCCTGCCATTCGGATTTAGAGGAAATGTAGGTCCATTTGGAGATCTTCTCTTGAAAAACTTTAGTTGGTTAGAGTAACTGCTATTTTTTCTGTGTTTGCATGTAAGTATGAAAGCGAACAAACAAGATCTGGGGAAGCAGGTGTGGTGCATCCTGGGATAGAGGGTAGCCCAGCCAATAAGAGACTTCGTTCTAGTATACTAGTTGGCCGAGTCGGAGCCGATGGATCGGCTCCGAACCCATCAGTCATGAATGTAGGCGAGATGGATCCCATACATCCGAAGTTATGGTAAGTACATAACTAAAAGTTATATTAGTTTGCTTACCCAATCACTTATACACACTCATGGTTAGATATTATCTCTGAATATGTGGAGTGGATTTTCATGAATTTTGGCCTTCCATCTTTAGACCAGTTTTGTTGTATGGTTTTGGTTAAGAGTATCTGAGGCACATAGCAGTACCCAAGTTTTGCATTTACTGAATTATCTTATTGGTGGCTGTTATTGTTCCCCATTTTTGTAGTCCAACACAAGGATTTTTATCTTCTTTGGGGGCACGTAGCACCATCATTTGCCTTATTTGGGGAAATTAATCATTGTCCAACAAGGGTAGGGGCTATTATTGTTCCTTGGTTTTGGCCTTAGCCACTCTTTATACATTGGTTTGATTTGCATCTGTTTAATAACAACCCTTTGGGTCTACCTTTTATTTTGAAGTGTGTTTTGGACATCATTTATACATTTGCTGTTATTCTGTCAGTCACGAAACGACATTGTCCCAATTTACAGTTTTTTATAACTTTTTTGAGTATTTTGGATGAGTATGGACTTGGGTCAACTCCTTAAAGGTCTGTCATCTGACAGGGGTAATATTGGTATATTCGGTTTAGGGACAAAGGTTCCTGGGGATTCCTTGGACAGGGGTTAATCTACACCATCTTGCTATGATGTGTTTGCTAAGTTATCCAAAGCTATGAGGACTATGCGCAATAATGTGTGGCATCTTCGCCTATTTAAAGCATATAGGGCAAGAAATATTTGTCCTAGGGGACTACGGGTACGCATACAGCCCTTAGTTTCTGGGATAGATCAAGAATTGGACCAACAATGGTTAGTGGTTCAACAACAAGCATCCGTGGGGTTTGTGGAGGTCTTATTGGCTTATCATAACAGATGTATTGATTCTAACTCAATTGAGGTTACCAAACTGTATGAGGATACCAAGTTGTTTGAGGGGCAGACCTGTTATCAAACCTGCTTACAACAGTTAAGTCAGGAATTATTGACTCTGGAGGGCCAACTCAGGGACAGGAAGATACACAAGTTTAACTGTGATCAAGCTGACTATGATAGGGGGAGACCATTTGGACCCCACAAAAGTGTTAAATTTGCTAACACTGGTTCCAAACTCAATAAGAGGAAAAGGCTAAGGTCAGTCCTGAAAAAGAATGTGCCTTCCTTTGGTAGTACCTCAGGGGAGGAATCATCCTCCATAACAGATTCTGAAACAGCACCAGTTTTGTCTTCTCCCACACCAAAACGCAGCAACTCTGACACCCCTTTAGGGTCAGGAGACACAGGGCAGGGCGGAAGCATCACAAGAATAGCCGATGTGGCGACATTATTAGAAATTATGACCAATAAGTCATCGAATATAATAATGTCCTTAACATTTCTTCACATGTTTTAACTCCAACCCAAACTGAATTACTTAATAAAGGATTGAACTTTGTCCCTGCACTTTTTGTTCATGAGGGTGTTCTTGCTAATGATGTGAATACTTTTTGTTGCACTCTGAATTTGAAATTGTTTTTTGACCAACATGACCATGAGTCTGATGATTCAACATTTCATTTTCACAGGTCTAATTTTATGCCTCTGATGAACCTCACTGTTCATTTTTTTCTCCGCAGAGTTCTCAAAGATCTACATCTCCATTATTCTGATATGGTTACTAAGTCCCATAATCTCTCAAAGAAACAACAGGAGGCCCTAACACAGCTTAAGTCTAACAATAACTTGGTTATTACACCGGCTGACAAAGGGGGTGCTGTAGTGGTTACAGACTGGGCCAATTATGATCAGGAAGCAAAGAGGCAATTGGATAGTAAGCAACATTGTATGTGTATGCCCCTGGACCCTACTGGGGGTTTCAAAAAACAGATTGATGCCTTTTGAACCTGACTGTGGAAGAAGGGATCATTACTACCTCTATTTCCAAACACTTGATGGTAAGTGATCCCAAACTACAATATATCTATTTGTTACCCAAGGTCCATAAATCACTACAGAACCCTCCTGGTAGGCCTGTTGTCTTGGGTAGGGGATCTCTCACTGAGCCATTATCGGTTTATTTGACTCAATATCTCTGGCCTTTACTTAGTTATGTTAGGGCCTGGATTCAGGACACAGCGGAGTTCCTGCAGATCCTTCAAGATACCCAACTCGAGCCGGGTTGGTTGTTATGTACCTGGATGTGTCAGCCCTATATACTAATATTCCACACTGGGCAGGCCTGTTAGCATTGGAACATTGGCTAACAGTATTAGAACTCTACCCACCAGGTTTTAACACTTTCTACTGGGATTAACTGAGCATGTACTAACCCAAGATTCTATTCTGTTATCAGGATTGTTGTTATCTGCAGATGCAGGGTACCGCCATGGGGCCTTCATTTGCCCCTGTATATGCTGATCTTTTTATGGCATATTTGGAAGAACAATTGATTTATGATCACCTTCACAATCTGTATTTGCCCGAGATTGACATTTGGCGTCGCTATTTGGACGACTGCTGGTTAGTATGGAGAGCTGATGTTGCATTTCTAAATGAATTTTTGAATTACATTAATAGCAATAAATGGGGCATTCATTTTACATGCAACTTTGATTTAAACCAGATAACCTTTTTGGATGTTCTGGTTAGTAGAAAATCCGATCACACCAATTGGACACACAGGTTTACAGGAAATTTCCAGAATATAACGCTTTGTTGCATGCTTCTAGTCACCACCCTCCCAATATCAAACGCAACATACCTAAATCCCAGTTTATGAGAATCAAGCGTATTTGCTCGGATTCTGAGACTTATGAGCATCAAAGGCGTGACCTGGTGGGTAGATTCAGGGCAAGGGGGTACAACTCTGACACCATTACCATGGCCTTGTAGGGAGGTATCTTCATTAGACAGACAGGATCTGTTGAGATATAAGGATAAAACTTCTTCTCAGGACTCCCATGTCAGATTTATTACTACTTATGGGCGCAACACACCTAACCTTTTACAAGTGATTCAACGTAATTGGAACATCTTGATGGGAGATGTTAGGCTTATTCATATGTTACCAGAGAGATGTCCTCTTGGTTATAGGAGAGGTAGAACATTGGGTTCTTTTTTGCTCGTTATAAAACTGGGTTTATGGAGGTCCAGTCACAATGTCAAACAACACTTATGGGGGATCCCCTGGTTGGGTGTTTCCCATGTGGGCACTGTACTCATTATATCCTGATAGATAAGACCAAATAATTTTCTAGCAGGAATACTGGCCAGGTCTATGATATTAAGTTCTTTGGTAATTACTGTAGTGAATGGTTGGTTTACCTGGCTATCTGCTCAAGTTCTGCATTTTATGTAGGACAGACTTCAAGACCTGTGAAACTCCGTATTAGTGAACATATTAGTGATATTAAAAATAAAAAAGCAAGTAGTGCTGTTTACAAGCATGTTTTAAATCACCCTACAGCCAATTTCAGATTTACTGTTATAAATAGAGTCACCGGTAAGAGAAGCAACAAAGCTGGCTGGCACAATTTATTAAACTTGAAAGAAAGGAAGTGGATTATTAAATTGGGAGGGGGGATTATTCCCCCCTGGGCTTAATGAGCAATTGTGACCAATCATGTTGTCTTACCAATCAATTGTTGTGTGTATAACATGTGGCTGTTTGTGGAAGGTTTGTTACACTGAGGAAGGCTTGGTAATTTGTGCCGAAACCGGTCTGTTTATGTCACATTAAAATTTATCTTGTACACAGCACTTTGGGCTGGCATTACTTTTTTATGTTTAGTAGGAATTTTCCCACTAAGCATGGTTATCTCCCTCTTGATCAAAAAGCGGCCAGAGGAAACCCCAGAGGGAAGGGCCTCAAAGGCAGCATCAATCACAGAGGTCCAGGCAGCGGTCCTCAGGAACTCCAAGGCAGGGGAGTTCTAGGGCCAGAGGGCCCTGGCAGAGAGCAGCAGTGACTCTTCCTTTCCCCTTCCCGTCCCACCTCCACCCTCTCCAGAAAAGATAGGAGAAAGGCTATACCTGTTCAAAGAAAATTGGTCCTTCATTACTTCAGACAAGTGGGTTCTGAAAGTCATCTCAGATGGTTACAGGCTCACTTTCAAAGAGCCATTATGATACTCGGGTTACCTGGATGTTCCACAAAATCAAAGGGCAGAGGCCCTTTCTCAGATTCACAGTCTATGTTCACAGCGCTCAGTGGAACCAGTAGCAGAACATTAAATAGGGAAGGGGTTCTATTTTGGGCTATGCCTAGTTCCCAGAAAGGAAAGTTCTTGGCGGCCTATTCTAGACCTGTCCACCCTCAATCAGTCCCTGCTGGTACCAAAGTTCAAAATGTTGACTCTTAAAAAGCTTCTTCCCATGGTAGCCCCTCCGGCCTGACATTAGACCTAAAAGATACTTACTTTCGCATTCCTGTAGTGGAATCTTGCAGAAGTTTTCTTTGTTTCAGAGCAGGTACCAGTCACTTTCAATTTTATGCACTGCCCATTGACTTGTCTACTGCTCCCAGGGTCTTCACAAAGTGTTTAGCTCCTGTGATCGCCTTCTGCAGAACAAGAAGGATTCAAATTTACCCCTGTCTAGATGACTGCCTCATTCAAGCCACAACTTTGTCAAAGCTCCTCAAGGAGCCGGCCTTCACTTAGAAACTCTTTACCTCCCTGGGTTCACCACAAATCTTCACAAATCCAACACAGACCCATCAACCAGGATAGTTTTCTTGGGGGGGTGGGCTTACCTGGATTCCTCCCTTCAAAAGGCCTTCCTCCCTCCAAAAATGGTCTCCTTCCTGAATGAATACTTCCAAAACATTATGAAGAGACAATGCCTCTCAGCCAGGGAATTCCTCAGAGCATTAGGCTGCATCGCTTGTATCCTCATGATCCCTCTGGCCAGGCTACACATGATGAAGCTTCAGTGGTACCACAAGAATCTGTGATGCTAGCACTCACAGTCCATGGAAACAGAAATTCAGCTGATCTCTTGCCTCAAGGAGGAAGACAGAACCAGATACAGCAGCTTGGCTAGAAGTAAAACATAGTGGTCTGGGATTACCTGATTTGAAGAGTTATTTCAGAGCTTCACAGTTAAAGCACCTACACTTAGCACAAGCAGAAACCTATAATTCAAAGAGGAAAGGAGTGATGATGAAATGGAGGGAAGCTCAAGAAACAAGGAGAGACTGGGATTTTGGTTGCAGATCCTTAAGGAAAATAACAATAATCATACAGCATATTATATTCATAAAGTAGCAGAAAGTATTCTTAAGATCTAAGCCGACATGAGAATGAAGAAAGGAGATTCTGCCAGTAGGGATGACTGCAATTAAGGATACAGACAATAGACAGGAAGGGCAGGGATTTATTGGAGAAAACTGGCAAAAGAACCAAGGTTTAGGGAGCAAATAGAGGAGGAAAAATAATAGAATGGGAATAGGCCAATAATTTATTTGGACTGCAGACTAGAGATTGCCTTCCCTGTCAAAGACTGATATCAGAATATAGACAAAGAAAAAAAATAGGGGGATCCTAAGTGAAAGACCATCACTGGTAGAATTTTTAGTAGAATCTAGAACCGAAGCTGCTGTTAAAAAAGGAATAATTAGTAGAGCATACAAAGTTTTGCATGTTAACTATAAGTATCAATCAGAGGAGGTTAGAAAGGATTGGGAAGAAAAAGGCTAGATAAGCAATTCACAAATAAATAATGGGGGATATATGTATGTCTCCCAAATATGCAACAAAATCTAGAAGATTTAGGATTTTTGCTTGGAAGCGTTTACATAGGTATTTTTATACCCCAAGTAGACTCCAAAGAATTTTTCCTCAGGTAGACAGCAAATGTTGGTGGTGTGGTGAGGAAGAAAGCGGTAATCGGGAACATATTTTCTGGGAGTGTAATGATTTGGCAGACTTTAAAGATTCCCTGCAGACTAGTCTGTCAGAGATGCAGAGTGAGCAAGTTGGTGTAACTAAGGAAATTATTTTTTGAGCTATGATACAGAATCGGAATTGCCTAGACATAGTAAGGCCTTGGTGAGTCTTAATTGTGGTGGCTGCCAAAAAGCAATTACTGTACTAGAAAATAAAAATCAAAGTCTAAACAAACTGTACTAGAAGTAGTGAATATAGTAACAGAGATGAAACAATCAGAATTGGGATCTTTAGTAAAGGATAGGAGCAAATTACATAGAAAAATAAGAATTGTGTGAAAATACATTCAGGGAAGGAACAATGTTTAAAAGAAGACAGGATTTGAATGAACTATGTAATGTTTGACTGACATTGACTAGATAGAGTATAAGTGAAATATGATGTTTGCAGCTAAAATTATGTCAGTATGGTTTCTGATGTATAATGTTTGGAACTAAAATTGTCAATATGATTTGTTTTCATTTATAAAAATGTATAATTGCCTATGTCATAGGTTCATAGGATTCATAGGTGTGTACTAGGCTAATGGCCCTGGAGCCTTCACAAGCCTAGCCCATAGGATTATCCTGGCATTGTGCCACCTGACCTTAGTTCCCAGTGCCTCTGTTGAGTAAAGCCACTGGAGTGATCCCTGGGGTGAATTTTCTATTTCCCATCCACTCATCAAGATTTCTCTTGAATATGGCCAGAGAGATGCTCTGCTTGACATGTATGGAAGTCTGTTCCATAGCATGGGCAGTCTTTGGGTTATGAACCTGTCCCTCCAGCATGTTCTATTGATTGTGGTAATGAGGTTGAGGTCTCTGGAGTGTGTGGTGGGGAGGGACTGAGATTTTTTTAGATGTAGCATTTCTAACAGAGCTGGGTCAGACATGGCTTTGTAAGTCAAGCAGAGATTGCCTCTAAGTAGGCAATATGAGAAAGAGAATGGTTTGAGTTTTTTTAGTCTGTCCATATAGGACAAATGTTTAAGGCCTAGGATCCTCTTTGTGAGGTACTTTTGTGGCCTCTCCAGTTGTTGCAGGTGTTTAATGAGGTACATGCCAATTGGGGCATTGTACTCAATGAGTGGCCTAATGAGGGAAAAGTAGAGGGAGACAATGACCTCTTTCTTCTTGGATGCAAAACCCTTAGTAATGAGATGTGCCACATAGAAAGACTTTCTGACCACAGTGGCAGTGTGGTGGTCAAAAGAGAGGTTGCTGTCAACCTGTGTTCCCAGATCTTTTATAATGCCTTCTGTGTTCAGTGGACTACCATCGATGACGACACAGTTTTTGGGCATTGAGCTTAAGTCCATGGTTCGGACACCAGTCATATGTGATAATTAATTTATTAAAAATATTTCTTGTTCAAAAACAAAATAGTTCTGAACTGTCATGGAAAGTTTGTGTGCTTGTTCACAACCTAGAGAGGGAGGACTTTGGAGGGTATTCAAAAACTTTTGCCAGTCTGAGAGCAAGTGTCTACTTTGATACCTGAAATAACCATATTCTCTAACATAGAGTTTCACATGACTTGCTTTGGCTAAACCTTTTCTTGTTGATTTCTAGGTGGCATTTATTGGGTGCCTCTGCTTTTCTACTCAGAATAAATGAGGAGGTAAAAGGACGGGACAAATAGTCAGAAACTGTCAACATTTGGTGTGCCCTCCACAATCTGAGTAGCAGTGGAAACAGTGAAACAGATGTAAGACCTGATTATGACACCCTCAGCAGGTCTAATCATAGCAGTAACAGCAGCAGGCCTATTGGGGTCTGTTATTGTCCTCTTGGCAGCTCAGGAAGTGGAGGGGGGCAAACTGGGAAGCTGAGATAAAATGTTTTCTCCAGGTACCACTCTAACAATGCTGAATTCTCTTTTTCTGGTCACATCCACTAAGATTATGATGATTGGATGCAGGCTACCCCCTTATGAATGAGAGTTGTTACCCATGGTATGCAACATGAGTATCATGTTCTGAGCCCAGGTAGAAGAGCGACAAAGCATTCTTATCTGCAAAAGGTGTTTGTTTGAAATAGAAGAAGGTACAATTGAGAGGAGTAGTCACCGTAATAGTATATCTTTGGGAGAGGAGTGTATCATTGTGTGGTTAATATTTATGGATATGTTACCTTCTGTAGTCTCCTACCTCAGTGCAAAGTTTGCCAGAAGTACCAGCAGTTTAGCTGTAGCCTTTATTAAAACACACATTATGGCACTGTGATGATGAGCTTGTCCCATCCCATTTATAGCTTTTGTAGACTGAAGTTATTTTCACTTTTATTAACTGTGAAAGTGGTCAAATGAGTGCTTTTGAAAGTAAAAGCAAATACTTACAATTTTTCATAATTCTTTAGTTACATTTTAGGATCACTTATTAGTGTGATGTCCCGTGGCACCTTCTGCTTGAAGAGGGAGGGCCCACCTCTCTAATGGGTATGACAGGATTTCCTCAGTGCCAGGGGAGAGGAAACAAATGAGTTCATTGAGGACTGAAAGGGGAAGATGTGAGCAACAGAAAGTAAGGGGGTTAACCCCCCCAAAAAAAAAAAAAAAAGGCTAGCTTGAGAACAACAGTATTAAATCAGTGCAGCAGTCCATGAGGCCCTGAAGGAACATCCGGAAATTACCAGATGGATAGTATGTGGAGACGAACCCATAGCTTGCTCCAGTACCCATAACATATTTTCAAGAAGTTTGTAGCTTCATACTGCAGCTGCCAAATGAAGAACAAAATTTTCATCCAACCAGGTTTCTGTAATAAAGGCACCAGAATCTTGCAGTGAATCTGAAATGATTCCAGCCTTGGTGAGAACAGACTTTGCAGTGGAGAAAAGTGTCTGCACAGGAAGAGTGTTACTCCGATCCATAGTATTTGTCAAGTAATGCCAGTTAGCTTTCTGTTTTTTTCACAGAAGACATATGTTCAAAGATGGTGGAATTTCACACCAGGATGACATTTGGTCACCTTAATAGTCAGCATATCCAAAAAACTAGAAGCCTTCCACCATTATTACTTTTATTACTGTTCTTCAGTAGTGCAAAAAAGTCAGCTGTATGACTGAAATTGTATAACGATGGAGAATTACATAAAGCTACCAGTCTACAGGTAGTCTTGCAGAGTAACAGAGATGCAAATGTGCATGTTAATGGGAGCTGTCCAAGAATTGCAGCATCTGCTTTTAGTAAGTAAGTAACAATTAAACAGTCACTACACTGAAAAATCAGCAGTAAAACAACAGTAAAACAAAAAAAAAATGTGTATTAAAATCCAGTGCCAGTAAGCATTTGTTATGGTCAGACTAGCCATACTGAGTCTTCCAGACAGGGATTCCTGGTTGTTGGAAGTGGTTTTAGATGATGTGTTAACCTACTGTTCATACAACTGAACTACCGCATCGGAATTACAGTCAGGAAACATGGTTAGCTGTACAGGGTGTGAAGTTCTTTTAACTGTTATTGCTAATCTTAGTGTTGCTCAAGGTGTCTTCATCATTGCTAATCATTGCTACCTCATTTATCATTTGTCAAAAATATCTGAAAATGCTGTATGTTAGGAGATTTAAGTTTGAAAGCAGTAGGGTTTAAACCTCCTTCATTATAGACAGACTGCCCTGATTAAAGTAACTGCAGACACTGATGTCTTTAAATAGAGAACACATTCTTCAGTGCTTGGGTCCCTATAACCAATGTCTGATTTGCTGTTTGGAATCATATAACCAGTCATAGTCTGTATTTAAACATTGATTCATTCATTTCTGTATTTTTATGCATTGAAGACCCCAATTAGGATGATGTTTGATATTACAGCTGTTTTGATCATGTGAAGTTTTAGACGCAGACATGTTTTGATGGTAGAAATGGTCTTGCTGAGTTGCATCAAATTATGCTATAGTCAAAGTTGAGGTTGAATACAGCATAATTTGATGTATTTCACATGCTTTATCGCGGTGCAGTTGTGGAATTAGTGTATTTAACATCTGGGGATGTGGGGGGTGTGGATCAGATCTTGCAGTGATTTCCTCATTTAAGACTTCTACTGCTAAATATATTGGGAATGCTAACCCTATTCCCTCGTGACAAGGATTGGAAAGCCTTTGACAAATTTGAGAAGAAGTTTTTTTCTTGTGCTATATTAACTTTCACAGTTTTGAAATACCAGACTCGTGTATTAAATGTTTACAAGCTTGTTTTGAGAACATGAGAAAGTTAACTGTTGACCTTCCTTCTTCAGAGGTTAAAACATTTGAATTCCTTAATTGTGTCTGGTTCTCAAATAATCGATCATTCCTTCCTTAAAATGCTCTTATGATTCTGATGATTCTGTATCCAAAGCAGTTGCTGCTTGCTCACTTACGAGAAGATTTCCTTGATACCATTCTAAAGGCTTAGAAGGTCTGTTAGAGTCATTCAGAAGATGATAGACAAAAGTGGGAAGTTAGAATGGAAGGCAATATTTTGGATATTATTAATAACCTATTAATAGGTTACAGACTTCCACTCCACCCTCTACCTACTTTACAAAACTTCCATTTCCCATGTAACTTCCACTATGTTTCTTTTCTTTAATACAGGTGTGTACATGTTCTGTAATTTAATCTACCTAATGTTTCATATAACTACTTGTCCTTTCAAGTTCTAACTCCTGCTGAATTCTTTGTTGCCTTTGCTGCCCTTCTCTGTACTTCCAGCTGATAAACACATTACATAATACATCCACTGTCTATCTGTGTAATTTCTATGTAACCAATTACCTCATGAAAGAAAAAAATGTTTTTCTTAAATTCATAGGCTGTTGTATGAAGTGTAATGTATTCTAGATGAATTCATATAATTATGTTTTATGTAAACTCAATGTATTTTACAAAGTGTACTTTTTTGTCTTTAAATGCACTTGCCTAATATGTGGAGCGTTTCTCCCCAGACTTCTGCTAAAAATGGGATAAACCCCCAGTTGGAACTTCCCATTAAACAAAGAGAAGTAAATAAATAAATATGTAAAGAAACAATGGTAAGATATATGTATGGCCTCCAAGTATGCAACAAAGTCTATAATTTACATAGCTATTTTTATACCTTAGTAAACTTCAGAGATTTTTTTCACACGTAGATGGCAATTACTGGAGATGTGATGGAAAAGAGGGGGGTACCTAGGAACATGGTTTTAGAGAATGTAATGAGCTGGTAGATTTTAGAAATTTACCACAGAGTATTTTATCAGAAATGTTGGGGAAAAATCTATTTTAACTAAGGAAATGATTCTTTTGAGCTTGGATATAGAAATTAAATTGCCTAGGCACAGTAAGGCCCAACTAGGTTTAATGCTGTTGGCTGCCAAAAAAACAGTTACTAAACAATGGAAATCAAAAATAAAAAAAAACAACTATGACAGAATTGTTGAATGTTGTGAAGGAGATAAAAGACCTGGAGGTAGAATTTTTTTTTTTTGCAAAGGAAAGAAGTAAACCGCATAGAAATAAATGGAAATATTGGGAACAAAACTTAAGAATAATGGTCAGTATGATTGATATTTGAGGGAATGCAGGACTTGAACAATTTGTATAATGTTAAACTGAATAATTGTTAAGACAGAAGTCATTTATGCACAATGTATAGAAATGAAAAAAATATAAAAAAATTTAGAAGATGTTAAAGCTGATATATTAAATTTTACACCGGACAAAGATGTGCTGTTTGGGCCCTCTACTGCTGAGGTCCTTAAAAGATTTGATGAAAGATGGAAATTGATTTGAGAGGTTACTCAGGTTTTCAGCCCTTCTTTTCAAAATTTAGTTTAAAAAGCTTTCCTTTTTCACAGTCATCTTCCAGAAAACAGAGTAAGCAGTTTCCTTAAAGTTCTAAGAAGATGACTTTCAAAAAGCAGTAGCAAGGACACTCAATGAAAGAGGCCTTCCAGAACCAAGGACAATCCAGAAAGTCTGAATGACCATTTGCTTCTTTAGTACCCCCCTTTTCACCTTGGTAATCCTACAAATCTCTCCCTGTGGCTAGGCCTCCACCTTCTCTTCTGGCATCAGATTGTCTCAGACAAGTGGGTTCTGAGACCTGTCTAACAGGATTTCTTCTTTTCATAAGCCTTAAGCAGAAGCATCACTGTTGCCCCAAACAGCTGCTTGTTAAGGGCAGAACTACCCAAGGGTTTATCTATGGCCCTGGTAATCCTTGTGAAGTCTGCTTTGAGATGAACTTACTTGCTCTGGGACAATGCTGTATTTCCTCCTGCACTGCTGTCCAGTGCTCAGACACCTAATCATAGGTTCATAGGTAGATACTAGGCTATCTGCCCTAGGGCATTTATAAGCCTAGCCAGAGTGTATTTGGCTTCCGCCTCCCTATTAGATTAGCCTACTGTGCCTCTGTAAAGTAGGTCACAGAAGGTACCCTTTTAAGATTAGTTTACTGTGCCTCTGTCTAGCAGGGACACTGGGGAGATCCCAGGGGTGAATTTGCGATTTCCCATCCACGCGTCCAAATTTCGCTTGAAGAGGGTCAGTGAGGGGCTATGTCTAACATGAATTGGGATTCTATTCCAGAGTGAGGGGAGCCTCTGGGAAATGAATCTGTCCCTCCAGCATGTCCTATTTATTTTTGTGCTGAGGTTTAGGTCCCTGGAGCATGTAGCTCTAAGGGACTTGGATTTTTTGAGGTGGAGCATGTCCATTAATTCTGGGTTTGACATGGCTTTGTACGTCAGGCATAGATTGCCTTTGAGTAGGCGGTAAGCAACTGAGTAGAGCTGGAGTTTCTTTAGTCAAGCTGCATAGGACATCTGTTTGTAGCCCATGATCCTCTTGGTGAGGTACTTTTGGGGTCTCTCCACTTGCTGCAGGTGTTGGGTAAGGTACATCCCAAAAGGGGCATTGTATTCAATTATGGGCCTGATGAGTAGATACTGAAGATCCCACTTCTTCTTGATCATAACAGAAGGAAACTAACAGGGATATATATATATATATATATATATATATATATATATATATATATATATATATATATATATATGGAAGTGGGAATATCTTCACCTTATTCAGGGGATTCTTTATCACCCTATAAGCCATACTGTTTCCTCCTATTTTAGAGCTGTTGTTGGTTCGAGAATAAAACACTGTATGCCCTTAGCTTGGATGGTAACAGGTTTTAAGTCAAGGATTTTTCTGTTGCCAAAGAAAGAGGGAACTTGGAGATCAGTCCTTGACCTCTGCTTTCTGAATCTTTTTGTTAATTTTCCAAAATTCAAAATGTTATTCCTTCAAACCCTGTCACTTCTCATACCCTCCTGCAACTTCATGGTAACATAGGACCTAAAAGAGGCTTATCATATTCCATTTTGCAGGGAATTCATTTTTTTTAAGATATTCTATGTCTGGCTCACATTTTCAGTTCTCTGTCTTGCCTTTTGGTCTGTGTAGTGCACCAAGGGTATTTACAAAGTATCTGGCTCCAGTAACAGCTTACTGCTGGCTTCATGGCTTCACCTCGTTCTATATTTGGAAAATTGTCTGAAATTTGCAAACACTTTTTCCAGTTGTCACCATTCCCTGACATGGGTCTTGAAACTCTTTACTCAGTCTAGGATTTCAGCTGTACTTGGCAGAAATCATCTCTCATCCATTCCCAGCTACTAGTTTTCTTCTGGGATCTCTTCTGGATTTGTCCCTAGGAAGAGCTTTTTTTCCTTTGGACAGAACAGAATAGTACAAAGAAATCATCCTGAATTTCTCCAACCAGTCTCAGGCTTCTGCCAAGGAATTTCTCAGGATTCTAGGTTTCATGGTGTCCATGATTATCATGATACCTTTAGCCAGACCTCACATGACAGGAACTTAGTGGTACCTCAGATCACGCTGGACTCTGAGTCAACACACTTCATTTTTTCAGAGTCCACTTCTGGGATTTGGTAGAAGGGACTTACTGTGGTGGATGGGCCAGCTCTGTCTCAACCCACATTTGCACTTCTTCCTTCAGTCCCCCTCGCTGTGTGTCATAACAGATGCCTCAGACTTTAATTGGGGAACAGTTTCAAAAGGGGAAAAGTGCAAGGTGTATGGTACTCCCCAGACAGACAAATGCACATAAATGTTGGTAGTAGTAAATGCTTTAAAGATCCAAAATAAAGTACCTAGGAACCAGCAGAACGAAGCCACTAACACAGCGTAGAAACGTATTTAACGTTGCAAAGACACCACGTTTTCGTCCTAGTGCATCTAGGACTTCATCAGAAATAAGAAGTACATTGCAGTCCCTCCTTATATATTTCCTTCCTAATTACCTGGTGGTGGTAATTAGTCCCAATTAAATAAAATGACAAAAATTTAAAGATATAGTAAAACATTAATGCTGAAATTTCTATAACATAACAATGTTATATTCCCTTTCCTTATTCCCTTTGCAGACTTTCTGTGATTGACTGGAAGGTAGCAACTCATCTCAGTTTGGCTCTTCGAGTTTCATACCTACTGTCAGAGCAAAACATTGCAGCAGTCAAGCTGGGCAGTAAAAAGACAGACCCTCACAAATGGAAACTACTGCCAGGGGTCTTCCAGAAATTGATCCCAACACCTTATAGGGAGTATACCTCAAGTAGATCTGTTGACCTATTTCAAATCAGACAGTTAAAGAAATTCTGCTCAAGGCTTCCTCTCAAGCAGCAGGACAGATGATTTTTCATTCCCACAGACAGTAATGTTCCTTTATGTTTTTCCACCCTTTTCTCTGATACGGGGAGGGTCCTTATAAAGATTCTTAGGACTCTTCAAACATAGTGATGATAACTCCCTTTTGGCCTAGACAGCAGTAGTCCTGCATTATTTTGAGAATGCCACAAACTTCTCCATAGATTAGATGTACTCACACAAGAAAGGGTTTGTTTTCAACACTCCAATCTAAATGTACTGCACTTGGCTGCTCATATGACAGAGTTCGATACCTTTTAGGCACTCTTTTTCAGAGGACGTATAGCAGGTGTTAAAGGAAGTGAAAAAAACTACTGTTGGAAAATTATAAATGTGCAAGTAGAAAATAATTTCTTGTTGAAGCCACTCTAAGAATCATGATCAAGACCCAGTTGCCTCTGTTCCTAGATTATTTGTGTGACATATACTGGCTTCTCTCACTCTTCTGTTATGATTCAACTTTTGGCCATTTCCACTTGCCTGCCCTTAGCCACCTCCCTGTTCTTCCTGTTGTGTAGTCAAGCAGTTTTTGAAAGAGGTTTTACATATCCATCCACTAGGAAACAGGTAGCTTCTCCTTGGGATCTTAATTTTGTGCTTGAAAAGGTAACCCTTCTTGCATTTGAACCAACTCAACAGGCTGACTTGAGGTTTTTAATATGGAGAACAATGCTACTCATTGCTCTGACTTCTACAAGAAGAGCGTTTGAGTAAAAAGCTCTTATGGTAAGTCAACCCTACTTCATTTTTAATAAGGACAGGGTTTCTTTGAGAACAAATCCTTTTATGACCAAAGCACTTAGTGTTATCTTAATCTGTTAATCTCACTGTAGTCTTACCAGAACCTAAAATCAAGGGTAAGAATATTACATACTCTGATTTATACAAGTAGATCAGATACTACTTGGGAAGAAAAAAAAAATCCTTCGTAAAGCTGATTGCTTGTCTCCTTTGAAGGTTAGGAAAAAGGACAACCAGTGTCAAAGTAGACAATGTACAGATGATAGTCTCATGCTGTTTCTCCTGCTATGTACACCGTAACAGGCCACTTCAAAGCAAGTTTGGGACCCATTGTGCCAGGACTTTAGCTGCTTCTTTGGTTTTCTAGAAAAGGGTGGACCCTAGAAATATTCTAGAGGCAGCAATTTGTTCTTTTGCACATACTTTCCTCTGAACATGGTTTTACAAAGTATTGCAAACTGGATTTATTTTCCAGGTCCAGATCAATCTTTGCTAAGTCCATTCTCCAGGGACACTGGGATTCTGGAATTCCTCCCTCCTTTCTAGTTTATTTGTAAGCTATGGTAATTTACCCAAGTATCTTAGGCTACTGCAACAGTGTTGTAATTTTTTTAACATGTTTGTTGAATTATCACCCAAGACAAAGCAAACATACATTTATATAAAAGAAAACAAACCATGTTAACATGTTCGCAGTTGTAAGCATTGTATATGACATACATTCTTTTATGCAATTATCATTAATCCAGCATTACATGAATTGGTCAATTCCTGCCTCCCCTTTAACCGCACTACTCCAAAACATTATTCCACATGTCTTATTTCCACAGTTTTTTCTATGTAATTTGCTTCTACCCTTTCTAAAAATCCCACTTCTAATTCTTTTATCTCAGTTACAATATTCACTATTTCAAGTAATTGCTTTTTTTGGCAGCCACCAGAATTAAACTTAACAAGGCCTTACTATGTTTAGATAATTCAGATCCTATATCCCAGCTAAAAGAAATAATTTTCTTAGTTACACTTGTTTGCTCACCCAATATTTCTGACAGAGTACCCTGTAAGGAATTTTTTTAAAACCTGCCAACTCATTACACTCCCAATAACGTATGTTCCCATTTACCTCTTTCTTCCCCATCACACCTCCAACATTTGAAAACTTCCTGAGGCAAAAATCTTTGGAGTCTTGGGGTATAAAAATACCTATACAAACACTTCCAAGCAAGAATCCTAAATCTTATAGACTTTTTTGCATGCTTGGGAGCCACACATATGTCCTCCCATTCAGGCCATCTTTGGTTCAAAAAGTTGGAAAAAAAGCTTTAAAATGCACCTCAGAACATCTTTAATCCTATGGCTTCTGGGTGCCTAGTAGCCACAAACGCCAAGCGTAATTTAGTTATTACATGGTAGTTTTGGTCATTTAGGGTATGTTGCAATGAATCTGAGAAAAGCAAAGGTGAAAATTAAATTTATTTCCTTAATCGTGTTTTTTTTCAGGCATTGTTGGACGAAACTGTTAAACAAAAAAAAATTTAAATACATCTCAGAGCTTCTAGAAATATTGTGGCTTCTGGAGGCCTAGAAGCCCCCAGTTCCCTGTCTTATTACAGTTATTTCCACTGGAGTTATTACATGATGGTATTGGTCATTTAGGGTGTGCTAGAAGGATGTAGGGAAAAAAACAAAAGTTTAAGAGTAATATTAAATTTATTTCTTTGATCATGTTTTTTTGTTCAGGCAGTCATTTGATAAAAAGGCTATTAAAAAAATCTAAAATGCATCTTAGGGCATCTAGAAACTCTTGGCTTCTGGTAGGGCCTAGCAGCCTCAAGCTGCTGGTTTAAGATAATATGCCAGCTTTCTAGAGAGATGAATTTTTGATAAGAATTTGCAAGTACTAAAATCATTCCTCTTTCAGAGGCTTTGAAGATAGTTTGTTAACAGCTCTTCAGACGCATAGTTTTTAGTATGAAAAGAGAAAGAGGTAATTGCATGTAGAAAATGTAAAGAAGAGAAGTAACAGAGTGGCAGTTTATATGTACTGGTCTCTTGGGTTTGATCTTAAAAAGTCTTTCAAGGACTAAAACCACTTGGTCTGGGAACAAAATTAAAAAAAAAACATAAATATTGCAATAGACAGTAGTGCAAAGTTGTTTTACTGGTATTCTAGTTAGAAGAGGCATTATTAGAGAAACTTTTGGTATTCAGGAGATGACACGTTAGTGTTTAGAATAGATTAACCTTGTTGCATGTTGTTTCTGATATCTAGGCAGACATCAGATGTAGACATAAGTTGTTCTCTAGTAATGGTATATCCTTATTGTTCATAGGCAAACCTCTGTTTTGTGGATATTGACAACCATTTCATTGAATTGCCCGAGGACTTACCTCAGTTTCCAAATAAACTAGAATTCATTCAGGAGATTTCTGAGGTCCTAATGGCTTTTGGAATTCCGCCAGAGGGAAACCTACACTGCAGTGAAAGTGCCTCTAAACTGAAGAGTCTCAGGTTAAGTGACGTTGCATCTGATAAAAGAAATGGGAACATTGCAGGTTCTCCTTTGAACTCTTACGAACTGCTAAAAGAGAATGAAACAATAGCACGACTTCAGGCTCTTGTGAAAAGGACTGGTGTTACTTTAGAAAAGGTAAGTTATACTTGTGTATTATGGAAGTTTTGTTAGTGTAAGATCAACAGCAATATTTTCTATAATGTCTGCTTGGGCCTCTCAAAACATCAACTACATTATCACAGCAAACCTCACAATAATTCTGTCTTTATCTTCAAGATGCATATAATTGAACATTTCCATTTTTTTGTTCTACTTTATTGAGCCAGCCATCAAACCTCTAGTTATGTCTGCACAGCTCAGAGTGGCACAGATGATATATAGTCTATGACCTTTGAGCTAGGTACATAAAATCAGTACTCTTATGCAGTAACTACTGCCTTCAGGAAAAAGCTGACTTAATTTAGCTACATTTGGACCAGCTAGCATTAGCAAAACGGATTTCTGAATTCCAGGTCCTGTTGTGTACTGCCCCTACATGATGTGTGGTAGTGGGACGTTGGCTAAAACTAGTCTGCATCTAAAATGGTTTCACCTTTTTCTCTGAACCAGCCTGTACAATTACCATTTTTCCTTTTATCAAAACAAAAGTGAAAGATATTTACTCACCCTGGATATGTACGGGAAGTTCAGATATCATGTGGCAAGAACCGAGGACATAAAAATTAGGGAAAAAAAAAAGATCAACTGTTAGTCCCCTTCTGAAGGAAGAGGCAGGGCTTACCTGTAAACCAACATACTTTGTCACATTGCATTACCCCTTTTTACATTGTCCTTTGTTATGACAAGTACAATAAAACTATGTCATACACTATGGGGATGTACTTTACTAGAATTGCTTCCACTTCTGCTGCTTTATTTTTAAACTGCTTTAGCCCATAACACATGCAGATTTGTGACCTTGTTAAATTTTGTATATTTACAAACATTACAAGCTAGATGTCCAATCTAGAAGCATGCCATACTTTACTATGGTGGAAAATCAGTTTAGCTGTCTTCCATCATTGATTAGTTTTAGAACTGTTTGGGAATCTTCCCTTATTAGTGCTACAGCAACAGTCCTTTCTGATGAAAGGAGATATGTTTGTATAAGGTGCATGCCATATCAGTAGATCTTGAAGGGAAAAAAACATGTAGATGGGCATATAACCTACGACCATCCCCATGCTGAAAAATGAATTTGTATGTAGATTTTAGTAGTTATACGTTTGTATAGTTCTGGTATGCAGGAGTCTTCCACTGTTATCACTGGCTGCTTTCAAAACAAGTCATTGGTGGGAGAGGGGGGTGCCCTGTCTGAGATGTATGAGGGGGTGCTGAAAAGTTCTAAACCCGACCTAGAAGGGAATGATATGGAGCCAAGAAACTTACAAGTTATTCAACATATTCACCCTGAAGTACAACACATTTGGCACATCATGTCTGAAATTTCTGTAAACCTGCCAAAAAAAAAAGTCTGTAGTCTGGTCACTGAAATACTGCTCCACTGCTGCAATCACCTCTGAATCACTCGAAAATTGCCATCCTTTCAAACCCTTTTTAAGGTTTGGATACAGGAAATAGATGGAACAAGATCTGGTGAGTAGGGTGGATGGTGCCAGCCTTGTGAACAGGTGCATTGTCTTGCAAAAAGATAACTCCTTTCTGCAGCTTCCCTCTCCTTTTTTCTTTCAGTGCCTCCTTTAATTGGCACAGCAAGTTACAGTAGTATTCTGCATTAACTGTTTGGCCCTTTGAAAGATAGTTAGTCATTACAACACCTTCCTGATCCCAAAACACTGTAGCCATGACCTTTCCTGCTGACTTTTGGGTCTTGAACTTCTTTGGCCTTGGTGAACCTGAGTACCACCATTGCATGGACTGTTGTTTTGTTTCAGGATTATAGTGGTGTAATCATGTTTCATCAACTGCAACTAGTTGTTACTGAAACTGGGAACCCAGACAGTAAAACAGTAAAACAAACGAAGCCCTGGAAGGTACTGTCACAACAACCTGGTTTATTAACAGATTAAACACTTTCATGATTATAACAAGACTTCTTCAGAATCACAAAACAATACTCAAACACAATTTAAATATCCCTCCTTCAAGGTCACATGATTTAAAAACACCAATAAACTCCATGCATAAATTACCTACCCATTTTCACAATATTAAAATAGCTTGAAAACAAATTTAGAAAACAAGTTATTAAAACAATTTTGCCTATTCTAGACAAACATACACCTACATAAACATTTATGTTAAATGATTGTTATTATTGTTAAACTTTATAGGACATAAGATTTAAAATACTAGAGATGGATACAGAGTCATTCAAACCAGGTGGCATGTTAGCATTCAATTTAAGTTGCCATAGGGCTTCCTTACTTTCAACTGTGTCCACACCAAAAAATACAAAAATTATGGTCAGGGTTCTTCTCCACATGTTTATACAAAGAATTTCTCAATTGTTAGTTTTTTATATCATTCAAATGCTCATAAATTGTATCCTTAAATTTACGGATAGTTTTCCCTACATAGAACCCCTCACATTTCCTTCACAATGAGAGATAAACCAAATCCCTAGATTTACAAGTACAACTAAAAGAGATGTGAACTACCTCATTGTTCACTTTTACCTCTCTTACTTCTAAAATGTATTTACACTGGGTATACGACCCACATTTGAATGTCCATTTTCATCTGCTATTCAACATCCTATTCTGGTTATCATTCTCTAGTAACACTTTCAGGGATCTCCCTCTCCTAAAAATCATCCTTGGCCTATGTCCCATCAAGTCAATCACCCCATCAAAACACTGGAAAATTTTCCAATTATTTTTTAAAACCCTCATAATACTTTCATGCTCTTGTGTATAGGCTGTAATAAGCAAACAAGGTAAATTTTTTTCTTCGCGATTCCTCTTCTTTTCAACACCATTAAACCATCCCTTGGTTAAAAGTATTGGTGTTATATGCCCTTCATTTCTTCTTCACTTGAAATTTTTGTTACCAAGTCTTAAGGGATAACCTCTGGCCCCCCATTTCCATTAAATATTTACATTCTTTTTCAAAATTATTATCATCTGAAATCATTTGAGGCAGTCTAAATAATTGCCCCTTGACTATTCCTCTTCTTTGATGCATAGGATGGCAGTTACTATAATGTAAAAAACTATTTGAGTATGTGGCCTTTCTAAAAATAGAACTTTAAATTGACTTATTTTCAAGATCTTTTAACACCAAAACATCCAAATAACTAATACTGAACCTATTATAATTATATGTAAATGTTTAAAAAAGGATGTAGTGGAGTTCATATATATAGTAAAGGTTTGTGTTTCCGTTTCCCTCCCGTCCCAAGCAGTAAATATGTCATCCAAGAATCTTACATATAATTGCCAAGAGGAAATGTTGGGCTTATTAAAAACGAAAAGTTTTTCCCATTGCAGTAACACAATATTGGCAAATAAAGGGGTGCAACATGCCCCCATGGCTACTCCCGTCTTTTGTTAGAAAAACTGACCATCCATATAGACAGTTATTTTTTTAACAGTAGCTCCAGTAAGGTTTTCAGTACATTCATTTCATTAGAATTAAAGCACCAGGTTCAAGCAAAGATTCATGAAACATTTCTATACCTTGATCTGGTGGCATTAGCACATCTATGGTCACAAAAGCTAGGCTGGGACTATATTTTACTGACCTTAATTTAGATAAAAAGTCCCAAGAATCTTTACATATATATGGATACTCATTCAGTACCCATTTTACCTTTTCATCTATATACTTGGCCATTGGATGTGTAATAGAAGTTCTTGCACAAACAGTTGGTCTCATTGAGGGGTCTAACAAACATTTATGGATCTTTGGTATGCCAAATATGGGTGGAACAACAAGAAATTTACAGTTAAAAAATCTGATATTTCCCATGTAATTTCACCCTGATCCAAAAAGTTCCAAAAAGTTGGTACCAACTCAATGAAGATGCCCCAAAATCAACTTGGAAGTGTCAGTTTGACATCTTTTCTCATCGGCATTCAAACAATTGGGCACCCATTTGGCTGACAGCTTCTACATACCAAGCTGCTCATGGATATAAACCCAACACATTCCCTGGATATCTGTAGTGTCTCAGCAATTGCTTTAGCCGATATTAACCGATCCACCAAAAATCAGGTCATGGATGTGGTCAACAATTTCAGGAGTTGACACCATTTGAGGCCTCCTAGACCTTGCTGCATTTTTGATCTTGAAACCTGTATGCTGAAAGTCCGTACACCATGTCTTCACAGTTGAGTAAGAAGGCACTTTTCACTCAATGTTTGCATCATACATTCATGGATTTCCTTTGGAGTTTTCTACTGCAGGAATAGGAACTTCATGATGGCTTGGAGTTCCACACTTGAAAATTCCACACTTTTCATTGACATGGTTCAATCAATGATCTGAAACAATGTCAAAACATAGCATTGTGATTCTGCAGATTGGCACTTTACAAGATAAAGTAACCCTCTTTTCAGCTACAGAGGCAAAATAATACTCAGAATTTAGAAAGTTGGTTAGGCTTAGAACTTTTCAGCACCACCTCGTACTACTCTCACCATGAGAGAAGTCATGATATCTTTGCCAGCACATTGTGGAAAGTCATTTACTGCTAGCTTAATCTTCTAACAATCATTTATATTCCCCACTGTGGTACTTCTCAGCCTATCCAGCAACACAGCTAGGCATTTTTGAAGTGAAGAGATAGGAACACAAGGCCATTTCATGTTGGATCTCATGAGCTTCAAGGACTCTGCAAAGGAGGGAAGTCCAAGGGGAACTTCTCATGCAAGCTTGAGAGGGAAGGAATCTCATGTTCCTCCATTACCCCCAGGAGTGAAACTTCCTGGGACTGTATATGATTTTTACGTCTGATCAGTGCCCAGTCAGTACGGATATGTTCTGTATGTGTATTTAATTCTCTACCTTGAGTGAAAGTGATATACCTATTCCTAGTAGATGATGTGCTGGACAGCAAAACACATACTGCATGTAAGGTCACCATTCAGCATTTAAGAGCTTGATTATAGCCATTCCAGAAGTCTTTGGTGGTGGTATTTTTCCAGTGGTTATAAAGATCACATTTCTTGTGAAATGTTTCTTTTTTTTTTTGGTAATGTAATCACAAATCAGTGCAGATATTGGACATGCATTACATTCCCAGTCCTGAATAGAAATCATGTACCATACCTTGCAGTAGTTGAACATAATGCATTTGGGCAACCTACTCATTGTAATGGACATTTAAGCCTGTGGGGGTTCCTAACAGTACAAAGTTGAATGCCTGAGAAAGTCTGGCATTTTGTAGTGAAATTTCATGGACAGCATACTTGAATGTTGTCTTGTAAACTGTGCTATGTTCTGCTGTTGAATGTAAATATAATGTGATGCCTACCACATGAGAAAAAGAAAAATCACGTGGATGTTTGTTTTGAAAATATTTTAATGAGTATTTCAGATTGTCAAGTACTTTTGATTGAAAAATAGGTATACTGAGGAAATATAGTAAAATGATAACTTTGAAAGTCAAAATATACATTGTTTCTTCATTTCTTCTACAAAAAGATACAAAATAGAAGTTCCAGCTTCTGCTGCACACAGGCTATCTTTCTGGTGAAGTAAACCTCAGTTGACTGTCAAGGAATCACATACATTTTTTTACAAATTTGCAGTTATTATTTTTAATATGAAGTGTTTCAACTTTCACTCACACTGATCAGTCTATATCTGGGTATGCTTGTGATATTTGATCAGGAGCAAGACATTCTGTTCCCAGTAATATGCTTCATATCAGTTTACAATTACACATTTCATCTGATGTTTCAGATCCATAGTCATTTAAGTATGGTCAGATGGCAGTAGGTTGTTGGCTTTCATTGCAGGTTGATCTCTCTTTCTTTGAATACCCATTGTTTGATTGGGCATACCTGCAATATCTTACCTGTGGCAAAATGAAAAAAAAATGCTGACTGCAGTAATGTTTTACAGCATATTTCACATATACACAGCCTCTTGACAATCCAGACCCATGTCTATTTAACTGTGGTCAAGTGGCAGTTGCAGAACTTTGCATTCAAGTACAAACTCTGCACAACCCATTTGCCACATTTTTACTGAGAACACTTCAGCTGTTTGGCAGTGAACAGATGAAAGACATTCTGCCCATACTAAAGCATTCATATATTTTCATGTGCACACATTGCCTCTCTGACAATACAGATCTATGATTGTTAACTGTGATCAAATGAGAGTAGTCTACTCCTACCTAAGAGTAACCGCTTTTTGACTGAGTACACCAACACAGTTTTACTGTAACTGTAAAATAGCTTTTACATTTAGTAACATATTTAGTTTTAGTTCTGTTGCTCGTGTGTGTGTGTGTGTGTGTGTGTGTGTGTGTGTATGTGTGTGTGTGTGTGTGTGTGTGTGTGTGTGTGTGTGTGTGTGTGTGTGTGTGTGTGTGTGTGTGTGTGTATATATATATATATATATATATATATATATATATATATATATCCCAGAATTTCTAGACAGAAGATATAGAAAAAAGATTAAGACACAAATTAGAAGAAAGAAAAAAATACTTGCACAAGAAAAACTGTCAGAAGCTTCAGATAAAAATCTGTGTTCACTAATGCAACAGATTAATAAAAAACATTATATAGACCAAGAAACCTTGGGCCGTTTGGAAAAAGAAGCTACCAAGGAAGTGCAAAAATGCAAAGAACAAAATCTACAGATTTTTAAATATGTAAAAAAGAAATATGAACATGGGAAAGAGAGAGATCTGATATGGTGCAATATTTATGCAATGGAAAAAGCCAAATTAATCAGTACAAAAAAGTACAAAAATGCAGCCCCAAAGGTATTTAAAGAGAAATACAGGCAAAGACATCCAGATAGGAAAAATTTCACAATACAAAAAAAAAAAGGTCACAAAGAGGGAATGTAGAACAGTAGAGTTGATGTTGTCTTTTTCATTCTTCCTCACTGATGGGTCCTGGATCTGAAATCAGATCTGACTCGGCTGCTTTCCAAGAATTTTGGATCCAGGTTTCGAGCTCCTCCCTCTATCCATAATGCACCATACCTTCCTCAACTCCCCAGATGTCGTTTGCCGCACTTTGTGTCCAGGCATGGTTCCAGTTTCGAGCTAGTGGTGTTGATCTTTTTGGAGGTAAGTACTGATATTATAAAAAAATTGTTTCTGTGTAGCTCTTCATTATTTCCCTTCCCTCATATTTGTTTCTCGCAGATACTAGGGACTTTAGAGTTTCTCTCAGCTTTCTCTTGTGCTGTTAACACTCTGCTATTCTGTAAAAAAAAAAAAAAAACAAAGACTTTTCTAGTTTAAAACTTAGTCAATATAGTTATCGGCTGTTATTACTGGGAACTGGGGGTGTGTGTGTGTGTGTGTGTGTGTGTGTGTGTGTGTGTGTGTGTGTGTGTGTGTGTGTGTGTGTGTGTGTGTGTGTACCTGTTGTTGTGGTTTCTCTCTTTCTTTGGTCATGTCTGAGAAAACAACAGCTTTCTTGAGATACACTTCTTGTGGGCACAACATCCCTAACTCTTGATTCCCACAAGAAGTGCATCTGTTGCTTAGGACTAGGACATCTAGATATGGAGTGCGTTGTTTGTGCAGCCTTCAATCCTCAAGCTTTGGCTGACTGCAGGAACAACATCATTTTAAAGGTCTTGCTGCCTGTGTACTCCAGTTCTGGGTCTCAAACCCCCCTTAAACATGTTGGCTCCAAGTGACCCCTTTTAGCTTCCTCAGGGGATTCTTTGGAGCATGGTCAGAAATTACCTAAAGTCTTAGATCAGTCTACATCAGATCAGAGCGCCTCCAGAAAGTCTTTGGATCCAAAGATCTGTTCAGACCTGTCGTCTGTGATTCAGAGCGTGTTGAAGCATGTGTCTGATTTGAAGGGCCTGTTGGATCCATTTTCTTCAGCTCCGAGCACCTGTAAGTCGAATACGGATCCAAGGTCTTCTACGGGTCCAGAAAGAGTGGTTGTAATCTCAGGATCTCTCACTCCAGGCACCTCCTCCTCAGATCCCAAATCTTCTGATCCGGTGGATAGGAGTCTTACACCAACCTTCCAGGTGGAACCATTATCCCCAGCTCTTCCCTTGAAGGTCCTTCCAACTCCATCCAAATTCAAGGCATGCTTCCTTGGCATAGTCCAGGTCTTCCCAAAGTTTCACTGAGGCCATTATGGACTGGATGATGTGGAAATTCCTCGGGGTGCAAATCCAGATGAGGGTCTTGCCATCTCTGTCCCATCTCGGATCTATGTGCGCTCTTTCTCCTACCTTGCAAACACCTTTTCAGGTCTGACCTCTGGCTTCAGAATCTTAGGAGCCTGGGTACCCTAGAGACTCAATGTCTGATCTAAGGAAGCTTCCTTCCTCGACTCCTACTATATTCCTGACCATTTTTGTCAGATCAGAGCGAGTCCTGGATCCAAGACGTTGGCATCAACTTTAGGGGGTTGCCCTCAGCTCTGACTTTGAAATAGTAGATGTACAATATAATAAAGTTTAAATAAACTCTAAAAAAGGACATTGTACAGAAAATAATGAAATTCATTAAAGCAGAATAAACAGGAACTGTCATAAGTTCATACTAATCTGTTGATTCAGTGGACTATTTGTAGCCTAGCCAACAATCCCACCAATTTAGTAAGATATGAAGTAATACCAGATCCCAGATTAGTTTTGGACCATTTCCAGAAGGGCTAGGGGTGTACTTATGATTGCCCATCCAGTCATCCCATATATGGAGCTAATCTGATTTACTTTCCAAGCAGAGTCTGCTCTTTAAAAGAGGTATTATCCGTGAAAGGTTTCTATCCAACCAACAGGTCCTATTTTTTCAGTGGTAGTTTCTCTTGAGTGGGTATTTAGGATGCATTAGTTTTGCAGATGCATAGGAGATTGAATAGGAGCGGATCCCTCAAGGCTCTGTAGTCAAGGAAATTATTTCCTTTTAATAGTTGATAGGAAACTGAGAAGACTGAGTGAGTGCACTTTAAGGCAGTAAAGGTAACTCTAGCGGGATATGCCCTTGATTTTGTAGTTAAGGAAACACTGGTGTAATGAGCTGGATAATATACTTAGCCAAGTACATACCAAGAGAAGCATTATATTCTATTATTGGTCCAATAAGAGAGGAGTAGAGGGGGCAATTGCTTCTTTGTATCTTTGTACCTGGTAGTCTGACTATATAAAAGGATTTCCTGACAACAGTGGTCACATAGTGGTCAAAGGATACTTTATTCTCAGTGAAGGTACCCAAGTCCCTAGTAACTGAGTCGATTTATAGAGGGGATGTTGCTTGTGTGATTGGAATAGGAGGGCCAAGGTTTACCAAAGGACACAGTGCTGCTTTTTTTGGCATTTTGTTTGAGATGACTGTGGACCAACTTCCACTTGTTAGCATGAGTTAGACCATCCTGAAGAATATGTATGTCATTTGTAGTATGTATGATGGTTCTGAGTTTGCAGTCGTCTGCAAACTTAGTCAGCCACAGGCCTTTGCTGTCTGCTTTAACATCGGAAACAGAGGTAGTAAAGAATAGTCGTCCTAGGACCGATCTCCTATGGATTATTTCAGAGTGTGCCTGCAATGCTAATATAGAGTAGATTGTCTCTATGAGCCAGTTTGCTATTCATTGGGTAACATAAAGGTTTAAATTTAATTGGATTAGTTTATCAGGGCTGCCTGTGTGTGGAATGGTACTAAAGGTTCTGGATGATTCCGAGTATGTCATTTGACCCAATTTACTCAAGTCTAATGCCTTAGTGACTTGTTCAAAAAAGCTACCAGGTTTAAGAAGTAGTGTTGTCCTTTAACAAATCCAAATTGCTTTTGATCCAAGATTTGAATACTACATGTTTCCTTGTTTAAGATTCATAATGATAGACTCCATTGCCTTACAGGTAAGGCTGGTGAGGCTGATACGTTTGGGAGTGTGATGACTACAGCAGTTATTTGTACTTCTGGCACAAATCCAGTAGAGAGGCTGAGATTGACTAGACATAGTAAGGAGTCAGCCAGGCAGTGTTTGGTGCTAAAAAGGACTTCTGGCAGATTATCAGAGCAAATGGAGCTAGTCTTTTTAGCTTTGGAGAGAGCACTTAGAACTGACTTGGAGGTGATTGGGGGTGGCATAGCTTGCCAATATGCTGAGGAGATTGGGGCTGTTATTGATGTAAAGTTTTAGCTGAATTTATGGACTGATGTGTTGGCAGTGTCCTTGGGGGTTGAATGTTTGATGTTGTTTTGTACTAACTCATAGCATTGCTAGTTATTATTTCATAGGTTTCTGACATAACTGAAAACACACAAACACTGGAGCACAGATGTATGATGTAATATATTTTTTTGGTCCAACGTAGATTTTGCAATTAGTCAAAGGGCTCAAGCCAGCTAGAAAGCTTATCAGAAGTTAAGTTACTAATGTTAGGTAAACTGCTTAAATATCCACTTGTGCCTAGAAAGGGAAGTATATAATTTGTTTACAAGTGCAAAAAAAAAAGAAAACTTGAAAAATGCTAGTGTGGGGAAAAAATTAAGCTTGGACTACACCTACGACACATACAGTGTGTGTGTGTGTGTGTGTGTGTGTGTGTGTGTGTGTGTGTGTGTGTGTGTGTGTGTGTGTGTGTGTGTGTGTGTGTATCAGAGAGAGAGAAAGGTATTGAGAGAGGGGCTAAAACTGTAGAAGACAGGGTCATCCCATGCTACAAAAATCAAAGTTTGGCATGTTCATAGGTTCATAGGTGTTTACTAGGCTAATGACCACAAGGGTCTTTTTAAGCCTAACCATGCATCCCAAATCTCTGACATTCTGGTACCCTTTATAAGTGTAAGTAGGAGCTTGGAAGATGAAACATTTATGGTTACTACTGTTTTGACCAGAAAGTTGCCTTTTTGCTTTCATGAATAAAACACAAGTGCTAAAACATAGTCCCCAGTAATCGTAACAGTTACTGTTTATATTCTGAAATACTCAGCCGTTTAAATTCAGAGTAAAATTTTAATAAATCTTGCATTACCAGAAAAAATGTTGCTCTTCAGTGTAACTTGTTTATTTCCAATGTTAGTTGCTCAAAAGATAAAGATTTGATGTTGTAAATCTTCATTCATTCCTTACTGATAGAACTTTGGTTCCGACCTCGGAACCGACTCTGCCAATATACAAGCTCACGCCACCCAAAAACTCTCGAACTAAGTCCTACTCATAGTGCCCCTCTTCTCCTTTCTTCAGATCTCGTTTGACGCATACTTTTCAAGATGTGCCAAGCCAGCTCTATCAGCTAAGTGAAAGATTTTTTGGATATTTTCTCGTGATAAGTGTTTATACTCTTTATAGTTCTTGTTTTTTCTCTTAGGATAGTTCTTTCTACTCTATTACATTTGTGATCCCTTTCCTACCCCTTTTTTGTGGTAATCTTTATACCATTGTTGGTATGGCCCCTCTCTTACCCTTGTGGTAATCTATTATACCAATGCTGGTATTCCCTTCCCTTCTAGTCCTCCTTTTCCAAAAAAAAAAAAAAACTTATACAGTATATTTCTCCTTTCCAGCTGTTTTCTGTACTAGTCTACTGTTTTCTCTGCTGTGTTGAATTGTTTTCTTTGACTCAATATGGCTGACAAAAGAGGAATCATGGGTTTCAAACAGTGTGATGTGTGGGCAAAAGATGCCTAACTCGGATGGTCATCTTTCATATGTTTACTGTCTAGGAGTTCCTCATCTCCAGATTCAACCTCCTTGCGAGATATGTAAAATTTTTAGATCTGAAGTAGTTAACTTCATTTGATCAGCAACCTGTGGGTATCGGATCCGATTCGGATCCGAGCCGGCAGCTTTCCTAGCCAAAGATCCGAGCTCCAAGCTCCTCCCCCTACCCATAATGCCCTGCCACCTCCCTCTAACCCTCAGATCTCGTTTGCCGCGGCTTCTGTAAGCTTCTTAGAATGAGCTCCTAGTGTGGTATCGTGAGTTAAGGCTTTATATATATTTTTTTTCTGTCAAAATTTCCATATCTTTGTGTGTGTGATTCCCTTCTAACTCCCTTAGTAATTTTTGTGGGTAGTTTTAAAAATTCTTAGTTAAAGTTTATTCCCCTCCCCCCTGTCTGTGTGTAAAGGTGTGTGCGTGTGGGCCTGTTCTCTTTTTTTCTTTCTTTAAAATGTCAGAAGGCCCAAAAGCTGTGTTTTCTAAATGCTCCGAGTGTGGCCATAAGCCGTCCCCAGTTGATGGCCACACTCCGTGCGTTATTTGCCTGGGTGTTGATCACCTTTCTTCGGGCTGCACTATTTGTGCAGACTTCAACCCCAGGGCTTTGAGGGATAGGAGGACGAAGCTAATCCTTGCGGGCCTTTTGCCCCGATTCCACTTCGTCCTTCTCCTCCTCCTCTGTGGCACCAGCTGCGGCTGTTCCACCTACCACCTCCGATCCCCTGGTCGGGACTCAACCTCCCTCTTTAGTACAGGAGGAAAGGGATGGCAAAAAGAGAGACAAGAAGGATAGGGAGTGGGAAAAAGATAGGCACCATAGCCACAAGAGGCGGTCCGAGTCAGTTCCATCGGCCCCGCCGTCCAAGCAGCTTGCCTCTCCCCTTAAGGTCTCCGGGTCTTCCCCATCCCGGCTTCGTTCTCCATGTTTCTTCCCGGAGCCAGAGGAGGAGACCCAGTCACCTTCGAGGTCGTCAAGGTGGCCTCGTCCAGGTCAACGAGGAGTTTATCCAACGCAGACATGGACCGGATGATGCGTCGATTTCTTCAGGCCCAGAAAGCAGATGGGAGTGCTCTTGCCTCTCCCCCCAGGGTGAGCACGACCCCCATTTTCATCCCCATTGCTCCTTCTCTGACCCGCTATCGGGGTTCGGAGCTGTCGGATCCATCTAGCTTCGGAGGTGGGGTGGTGTCGGCGCCGGCAGTGTTTCCTAGTTCGGCGCCAACTGTACCCTCGAGTCTGTCGGACCCGTTTTCAGATCCGAGCTCTCAGGGTTGTGAGTTGAGTGTCGGATCCGGAGGGGTTAGTGGGCCTTCGGCTCCATTGAGGTCGGAGCGCACTACTCTTTCGGATCCGATCGGGTCAACTCCGGCGCCGATCCGCATGCCAGATCCGAGGGGACTGCTTTCGGATCCTAGGGAAAGCAGTTCACCCTCAGCATTTGACGTCGTGGAGAGGGTCCTTTCGAGGGATTCGAGGCCCCAGGCTCTTGCTACGGATCCACCCGCCATTCCCTCTCATACGGGCCTGTCTTCCATCAGCCCCAGGGACAGCCTGCGCCTACGTCCCAGATGGTTCCCATAGAGGAACAGGACATTGTTGGTGAGGCCTCTTTAGACAGCCCCCCCGAGGAGGTCCCTCACAAATGAAAGTGCAAGAGGAGGCACTTGGACTCACCTGAGTCCCTCACAGAAGACACAGAGTTAGAGGAAGGGGAAGGTTCCCCAAGGTCACCCCCCGAAGACATCTCCTTTGGAGACATTATGGAAATGTTGCACATTAGAGGGGGGTGGTCTGCCCAAAAACCTTCCTCGGATGAGTCTGTGTTTCTGGGGGCATTTGACGCAGGCCCATCTACCTCTTGGGTGTCCCCTCCCGACAACCCCCTAGTGGACTTCATAACTACTAGGGCATGGAAGGAGCTGGACACTGTCGAGCCAGTACCCAAGAGAGCTGACAGGATCCTCAGCCCCCCCACGGACAGGACAGTTTGGAGTAAGGGTGCCCCAGTGGATGCCATGGTGGTGGCGGCTGCCACTAAAAAGGAATTAGCACAGGAGAGTTCCTCGGTACATCCTCCAGACAAGGAGTCTCGGATGATGGACTGCCTCGGAAAGCGGATGTTCGCTTCAGCGACCTTCTCTGTAAGGTCACTGAACTATATGGCACATGTAATTCGGCTCCAGCGGGACCTGATCAAGGAGTACGCTGGATCACCCCCAGAGTCCATGTCGGCCGAGGACAAACGGACCTTCTCGGCTCGAATGGCCACTCTCAAGTCGATTACTAACACATCTATGCGGCTTCTCTCCCATGCCACGGAGGGAGCGGTTAGAGCCAGCGGAACAGGAGTTGTCTTACGTAGACAGGCCTGGCTCCATCTCTGCGACTTTGTGGAACCTTTCAAGGCGTTCTTCGCGAACGCCCCTTTTGACGGTTCTATGCTTTTCGGCAAAACCGTCCGCGATACGCTTCTCCAGAGCGAGAAAGATGGAAGGACGTTGTCTGCCATCGGGATCCGCTTCTTGGCTCCTCAGAGGTCCTACTCCAGGAACCAAAGAGGACAAAAGAAGATGTGGTTCCGGAAAGCTCAACAATCCCGTTTCGCTCCGGATCCTTCGTCCTTCAGGGGCAGAGGAGGACAGGGTGGACGCCGGCCCAGAGGCAGAGGGGGGCTGAAGAATTTCGGGTCGAGGGAACCTTTTTTCCGATCGACC
This sequence comes from Protopterus annectens, assembly GCF_019279795.1. Lineage (NCBI taxonomy): Eukaryota > Metazoa > Chordata > Ceratodontiformes > Protopteridae > Protopterus > Protopterus annectens. The sequence goes on from NC_056751.1 coordinate 830,798,182, forward strand.
CGCGCAGCAGCCTTGAGGGTTGCCCGACTGCTCCTCTCTGGAGGCAGTCGGGGGGGGCGCTTCTCGGAGCACCTAACACACTGGGAGTCCATTACGACAGATCGCTGGGTACTCCGAATTATATCCAGAGGCTGTTCTATCCCATTCCTAATGTATCCTCCCTGATGTTCCACCCAATCAGAGGGAGGTAGCAGCCTTCGAAATACGAGAGCTGCTAAGAAAAAGAGCCATCTAGCACGTCCCCCTCAGGCAATCCGGATCAGGCTTTTACTCCAGGTTCTTTTTGGTGCCAAAAAAGACGGGGGGCTTAATACCGATTCTCGACCGGTCCACACTGAACCTGTCAGTCGCCAAAGAAAAGTTCTGGATGGTCACTATTCTCCCACTTTTACAGGAGAACGACTGGATGTGCTCGATGGACCTCAAGGATGCGTACTACCACATTCTAATGATCAGGCGATCCAGGAGGTTTCTCCGCTTTCGGCTGGGAGCCAGCCATTATCAGTTCAGGGTCCTACCCTTCGGTCTCACCACAGCCCCCAGGGTGTTCACCAAGATCATAGCAGTTGTAGGGGCCCACCTGAGGCTTCAGGGAATACAGGTCTTTCCTTACATGGACGACTGGCTCCTACCCGCCCCACCAGGCATCTGCTATGTTCAGGCAGGGACTACTTCTTACATCTAGCCTGCCATCTAGGGATCATGATCAACCACAAGAAATCCTCCCTTCAGCCTACTCAGATCTTGGATTTCATAGGGGCCAGGATAGACACTGTGCAATCCCGAGTCTTTCTGATGGCGGACAGACTTCGCAATCTAAACCTTCACATTCTGGCTCTTCTACAATCACCAACCCCCCCCAGCAGAATTAGTCCTGAGGGCCCTGGGATCCATGGCAGCGGCCATCAATCTGTCACCTATCGCACGTCTGAAGATGAGAATCCTTCAATGGATCTTACAGGTTCAATTGGCCATCCTACGTCAACCCCTGTCTACACCTATTCCCCTCAGCAGGATTTGTAGGGAGTATCTACTTTGGTGTTTCCACTCCAGAGACCTCCGGGAAGGGCGCCCCTTCTCCATGTCCCCACCCCAAGTCACAGTGACCACGGACGCATCTCTCCTTGGGTGGGGGTGGGGGGATTGCATGGGCAGATCCGTCCAAGGCACATGGACTCACACAGAGACCTCATTGCATATCAGTGTCCTGCAGATGAGGGTGGTGCTTCTAGCGTTGCATGCTCTCCATCCCCTTCTTCCTCCGGGGACTATTGCAATTCAAACAGACATGTCAGTAGTCTGGTACATCAACAAACAGGGGGGAACCAGATCTTACCCACTTTGCCAAAAGGCCATGAGAGTGTGGGAATGGGTGATATCCACCAACCACTTTCTCTTAGCAACGCACATACCGGGTCGGTCAAACATTCTAGCTGACAAGTTGAGTCGAACGATCCTCTCGCCTTATGAGTGGTCTCTGAACCCAGTAGTAGCGGAGCACATCTTCCTCAGATGGGGTCAACCTTGTTGTGAATTGTTCGCCTCGCCTTAGAACACAAAGTGCAGTGAGTTCTTCGCTCTAATTCCCCCACCAGGGGAAGTCCCCAGAGACACTCTGGTTCATGCTCCTCCGCTTCCATTGATGACAAAGTTCTTGCAGAAAGCTCGTCGGTTGGGGAGCAGAGTTATCCTCATAGCCCCATTCTGGCCTCGCCAAACCTGGTTCCCATACCTACGGTCTCATCTAGTACATCCTCCCTGGATCTTAGATCCCATTCCGGATCTGATTACTCATCCCGTAGGATTGAAGACACCCGACCTGGACTACCTCAAGCTCTCAGCTTGGTTGATCCAGTTCCGTTAATGACTAGGACTCCCGGTATATCTTCCTCAGTTAAGGCCAACCTGGTGGCCGCTCATAAACCTTCTACCAGGAAAATCTACAAGAGTAAATGGAAGCGTTTCTCTATCTGGGCAGAGCATAGGAATTTGGATCCCTTTACGGCTCCTATCCCAGCAGTCCTCAACTTTCTATCCCATATTTTTCATCAAGGGGCTAGTTCTTCTACTGTTAAAGTTCAATTTGCAGCTGTTTCCCACTTCCATGTTGGAAACAGTTTTGGTCCCCTAGCTTCCTCCAAGATTTGCAAGACATTCCTGAAAGGAAAATTCCTGTTAAGACCCCCTGTTAAAGATGCAATTCCTCCATGGGATCTAACCCTAGTTCTTCAGGCTCTCACTGGTCCCCCCTTTGAGCCCGCTGCTTCAGTCGACTTAAAATATGTATCTTGGAAAACTGCCTTCCTGATTGCCATTACCTCAGCTAGGAGGATATCGGAGCTTCACGCTCTTTGCAGTAAGCCTCCATACATCATCTTTCATAAAGACAGGGTTTCCCTCAGGACTTATCCCTCCTTTCTGCCTAAAGTGGCTTCAGAAGCCAATATCAACCAGTCCATCAATCTACCTGTCTTCTTTCCTAATTATCAAAACAAAGGAAAGTATAGACTTCGTTGTCTGGATGTTCATAGACAGTTGCGATTTTACTTAAACAGAACAGCTGAACTTTGAAAATCAGATCAACTCTTTGTGTCATTTGCTAAATCCTGTCTGGGTAAACCAGTGACTAAAGTAACCTTAGCTAGATGGATTTCCCAATGCATCCTCCTCGCATACAAAAGCTCTGGTCATCCTGAGCCCCTGAGGGTTCGAGCCCATTCTACCCGATCTATGGCTACTTCTACTGCTTTCTGGTCAAGGGTTTCTTTGAATGACATTTGCTCAGCAGCTACCTGGGCTTCCTCTCATACCTTTATTACACATTATAAATTGGATTTAATATCCAGAGGACACGCATCTTTTGGCTCTGTAGTGCTCTGGAATATCCTTCCATGAGGACCTCCCAGGATTTTTTGGTAGCTGGGGACTATGTCCCACAGGTTGCTGATCAAATGAAGTTAACTACTTCAGATAAAGAAGTTATGTACTCACCATAACGTTCCATCTGAGTAGGTAACTTCATTTGTCAGCAACCAACCCTCCCTCCATCCCCCGAACCCTTAGTTCGTTCTTGAAGGATCAGGATACGTCACTTCCAGATGACATCAGGTGAGATGTTCAGTATTCCTTTTTTATGTTATAGTAATTCTCTGTGACATTATGGCAAACTCGATCTGAGGGTTAGAGGAAGGTGGCAGGGCATTATGGGTAGGGGAGGAGCTTGGAGCTTGGGTCTTTGGCTAGGAAAGCTGCCGTCTCGGATCCGAATCAGATCCGATACCCACAGGTTGCTGACAAATGAAGTTACCTACTCAGATGGAATGTTATGGTGAGTACATAACTTCTTTTTCTTGCACTCTCGCAGAGTGCAAGAACAAACTGATTCTCAAGGGTTTATTGAAAAACCCCTTTTTGAAGTGGAGGTCTCACCACCTCCCAGGAAAGATAAGAAAAAGAAAAGCCACTCAGTTCCGGCTTCCCGGAGCTTTACGGAACTGAAAAGCTCTCAGACTGTATTTCCTAAGGCTCCCAAAACATCTGCACCATCTACTTTGGCCCCTGACCCTTCAGCTAGCTATATGATGCAGAAGTTGTTGTTGGTGAAAACTATGGAACTGATGATTCTTGTACCTGCTTCGGTACCAACGGTATCTTCAGTACCAAGCACTTCATTGACACTGACTGTGACTTCCTTTACGGCTCCATCTTCGGTGCTGAAACCTGAAATTTTGCCTAGAACTAGATATTCTCCTATTATTGACCCCTTCTTGGGACAACAGTATAGTCCCTTTCTTGAGAGACCAGACTCGCCATTAGGAATGTCAACAAGGTCCACCAGGAGTTTTTCTGAAATAGACGTAGTGCGGCTTGTTGATCAGCTCTTGGCAGCTAGAGGAATTCTGACCCCTACCAAGACTTCCCTCTCATCTGGAACCGAAGTTTACTCTGCATTGACTCCAGCTTATCCTCCTCCAGTCTCTTTGCAGACCTTGGAGCCCTCGGTACTGAGGTCTACCCCGGTGGTTATGCCTTCGGTTCCTGTGATGACCCTGTCCATGGTTCTGGAGCCTTCCCTCTGGATATCAATCCATCCGGAGCTGACCCACCCTCGGGACCATGACTGGTCTGTTGGCACTGTGACCCTTAGTTCGGCGCCAATTTTTTCTATGGTGCCATCTACGGCTCCGGTTGGCCTGGCAGTTTCTGGTCCTCTCAGGGCTCCTTTCCTGGAGGTAGGCTCATCGAAGTGGGGTTTGACTTCCGTTTTAAGGTTGTCCCTCTTGGTTCTCGGCCCCCATCCCTCTTCTGGTGGGCCTGCATTCCAGGTGATGGAGAGGGTACTTGCTTCTTCAAGCTTGTAGTTGGCACCTTGTGCGTCGGAACCTGATGTTTCATTCTCCTCTAGCATGCAGATGTTCTTCGTGTTTCACCATTGCAGTCATTACATTTGGGTAATCTGCTGGCAGGTTGCCCTCAGTCGGCCTGAATATCAAAGTCTTGGGTCCTGTGTCGGTTGCTGTCTCCTCTTCCATGACGTTAAGTCGTCAGGGGTATAAAACATGCAGCTGACGCCATTTTATTCAGTCTTTCTTTCCGCGCGGTGCCCGAAGCAGAAGCAGTTTGCAAATGCTGGTCGGCCAACTCCCGAAATTTTCGCATTCGAATTTCAGAACCAAAGTCTTCAATTAAAGCTAAGTACCCCGTTGGGGGAACCTTTTCTTGTTCCTTTCCGATGTCAGTAAAAGTTAATAATTGCATTACTTGTGGGAAGCAAATACCTCATAAGGATTTTCATTTGTACTGTATTCCTTGCCTAGGCCCAGATCACAATGTGCCTTGCTGTCGGTTTTGTGCTAGATTTAACCAACGCACTATTAAGCATCAGTATATTTGTGCTTCAAAATATTTTGGATCCAGATTGAATTACCCTGAAATGTCGTCGGAAAGCAATCCGACTACCGGAGTTCACAAAAAACGCAAAGAAAAAGACAGAGACAGACCGTTGAGGTCCAAAACCAACGACGAAGCTTCTCCTAAGCCAGTCGCCGGTTCGCCGGTACTCAGTGAGGCACTTTCGCAGCCCCTGATACCCACTACTTTTGAGTTGCAGGCCTCTACCGAGACCCATGCCCATGCCGCAAGATTCTCAGAGTATTGAACCCGCGATGTCTCTCCCTCGGATGGGTCCTGAGCCGCTGCACAGGCATCGGCTTCTGAGGTTGTTTTCAGGCCTCAGCATTTCATTCCTTACTGATAGAACTTTGGTTCCGACCTCGGAACCGACTCTGCCAATATACAAGTTCACGCCATCCAAAAACTCTCGAACTAAGTCCTACTCATAGTGCCCCTCTTCTCCTTTCTTCAGATCTCGTTTGACGCATACTTTTTAAGATGTGCCAAGCCAGCTCTATCAGCTAAGTGAAAGATTTTTTGGATATTTTCTCTTGATAAGTGTTTATACTCTTTATAGTTCTTGTTTTTTCTCTTAGGATAGTTCTTTCTATTACATTTGTGATCCCTTTCCTACCCCTTTTTTGTGGTAATCTTTGTACCATTGTTGGTATGGCCCCTCCCTTACCCTTGTGGTAATCTATTATACCAACGCTGGTATTCCCTTCCCTTCTAGTCCTCCTTTTCCAAAAAAAAAAAAAAAAAAAAACTTTTCTTATACAGTATATTTCTCCTTTCCAGCTGTTTTCTGTACTAGTCTACTGTTTTCTCTGCTGTGTTGAATTGTTTTCTTTGACTCAATATGGCTGACAAAAGAGGAATCATGGGTTTCAAACAGTGTGATAAGTGTGAGCAAAAGATGCCTAACTCGGATGGGCATCTTTCATATGTTTATTGTCTAGGAGTTCCTCATCTCCAGATTCAGCCTCCTTGCGAGATATGTAAAATTTTTAGATCTGAAGTAGTTAACTTCATTTGATCAGCAACCTGTGGGTATCGGATCCGATTCGGATCCGAGCCGGCAGCTTTCCTAGCCAAAGAACCGAGCTCCAAGCTCCTCCCCCTACCCATAATGCCCTGCCACCTCCCTCTAACCCTCAGATCTCGTTTGCCGCGGCTTCTGTAAGCTTCTTAGAATGAGCTCCTAGTGTGGTATCGTGAGTTAAGGCTTTATATATATATTTTTTCTGTCATAATTTCCATATCTTTGTGTGTGTGTGATTCCCTTCTAACTCCCTTAGTAATTTTTGTGGGTAGTTTTAAAAATTCTTAGTTAGTTAAAGTTTATTCTCCTCCCCCCTGTCTGTGTGTGAAGGTGTGAGCGTGTGGGCCTGTTCTCTTTTTTTCTTTCTTTAAAATGTCTGAAGGCCCAAAAGCTGTGTTTTCTAAATGCTCCGAGTGTGGCCATAAGCTGTCCCCAGCGGATGGCTACACTCCGTGCGTTATTTGCCTGGGTGTTGATCACCTTTCTTCGGGCTGCACTATTTGTGCAGCCTTCAACCCTAGGGCTTTGAGGGATAGGAGGACGAAGCTAATCCTTGCAGGCCTTTTGCCCCCTGATTCCACTTCGTCGTCCTCCTCCTCCTCTGTGGCGCCAGCCGCGGCTGCGGCTGTTCCACCTACCGCCTCCGATCCCCTGGTCGGGACTCAACCTCCCTCTTTGGTCCAGGAGGAAAGGGACGGCAAAAAGAGAGACAAGAAGGATAGGGAGTGGGAAAAAGATAGGCACCGTAGCCACAAGAGGCGGTCCAAGTCAGTTCCATCGGCCCCACCATCCAAGCAGCTTGCCTCTCCCCTTAAGGTCTCCAGGTCTTCCCCCTCCCGGCTTCGTTCTCCACGTTTCTCCCCGGAGCCGGAGGAGGAGACCCGGTCACCTTCGAGGTCGTCTAGGTGGCCTCATCCAGGTGAACGAGGAGTTTATCCAAAGCAGACATGGACCGGATGATGCGTCGATTTCTTCAGGCCCAGCTGCAGATGGGAGTGCTCTTGCCTCCCGGGGAGGCTCCCCTTTTTCCCCATTGCTCCTTCTCTGACCCACTGTCGGGGTTCGGAGCTGTCGGATCCATCTAGCTTCGGAGCTGGGGTGGTGTCGGCGCCGGCAGTGTTTCCTACTTCGGCGCCGACTGTACCCTCGAGTCTGTCAAATCCGTTTTCGGATCCGAGCTCTCGGGGCCGTGAGTTGAGCATTGGATCCGGAGGGGTTAGTGGGCCTTCGGCTCCGTTGAGGTCGGAGCGCACTACTCTTTCGGATCCGATCGGGTCAACTCCGGCGCCAATCCGCACGACGGATCCAAGGGGACTGCTTTCAGATCCTAGGGAAAGCGGTTCACCCTCAGCATTCGATGTCGTGGAGAGGGTCCTTTCGAGGGATTCGAGGCCCCAGGCTCTTGCTACGGATCCACCCGCCATTCCCTCTCAGACGGGTCTGTCTTCCATCATCCGGCCCCAGGGACAGCCTGCGCCTATGTCCCAGATGGTTCCCGTAGAGGAACAGGACATTGTTGGTGAGGTCTCTTCAGACAGCCCCCCAAGGAGGTCCCTCACAAACGAAAGTGCAAGAAGAGGCACTTGGACTCACCTGAGTCCCTCACAGAAGACACGGAGTTAGAGGAAGGGGAAGGTTCCCCAAGGTCACCCCCCGAAGACGTCTCCTTTGGAGACATTATGGAAATGTTGCGCATTAGAGGGGGGTGGTCTGCCCAAAAACCTTCCTCGGATGAGTCTGTGTTTCTGGAGGTGTTTGACGCAGGCCCATCTACCTCTTGGGTGTCCCCTCCTGCCGACCCCCTGGTGGACTTCATAACTACCAGGGCATGGAAGGAGCCAGACACTGTCGAGCCAGTACCCAAGAGACCTGACAGGATCCTCAGTCCCCCCCACGGACAGGACAGTTTGGAGTAAGGGTGCCCCAGTGGATGCCATGGTGTTGGCGGCTGCCACTAAAAAGGAATTAGCACAGGAGAGTTCCTCGGTACATACTCCAGACATGGATTCTCGGATGATGGACCGCCTCGGAAAGCGGATGTTCGCTTCAGCGACCTTCTCTGTAAGGTCACTGAACTATATGGCACATGTAATTCGGCTCCAGCAGGACCTGATCAAGGAGTACGCTGGATCACCCCCAGAGTCCACGTCGGCCAAGGACAAACGGACCTTCTCGGCTCGAATGGCCACTCTCAAGTCGATTACTAACACATCTATGCGGCTTCTCTCCCATGCCACGGAGGGAGCGGTTAGAGCCAGCGGAACAGGCGTTGCCTTACATAGACAGGCCTGGCTCCATCTCTTCGACTTTGCGGAACCCTTCAAGGCATCCTTCGCGAACGCCCCTTTTTGACGGTTCTACGCTTTTCGGCAAAACAGTCCCAAATACGCTTCTCCAGAGCGAGAAAGACGGGAAGACGTTGTCTGCCTTCAGGATCCGCTTCTTGGCTCCTCGGAGGTCCTACTCCAGGAACCAAAGAGGACAAAAGAAGATGTGGTTCCGGAAAGCTCAACAATCCCGTTTCGCTCTGGATCCTTCGTCCTTCAGAGCAGAGGAGGACAGGGTGGATGCCGGCCCAGAGCCAGAGGGGGGGGCCGAAGAATTTCGGGTCGAGGGAACCTTTTTCCAATCGACCCGCGTAGCAACCCTGAGGGGTTGCCCGACTGCTCCTCTCTGGAGGCAGTCGGGGGGTGCTTCTCAGAGCACCTAACACACTGGGAGTCCATTACGACAGATCGCTGGGTGCTCTGAATTATATCCAGAGGCTATTCTATCCCATTCCTAACGTATCCTCCCCGATGTTCCACCCAATCAGAGGGAGGTAGCAGCCTTCGAAATACGAGAGCTGCTAAGAAAAAGAGCCATCCAGCACGTCCCCCTCGGGCAATCCGGATCAGGCTTTTACTCCAGGTTCTTTTTGGTGCCAAAAAAAATGGGGGACTTAATACCGATTCTTGACCTGTCCACACTGAACCTGTCAGTCGCCAAAGAAAAGTTCTGGATGGTCACTATTCTCACACTTTTACAGGAGAACGACTGGATGTGCTCGGTGGACCTCAAGGATGCGTACTACCACATTCTAATGGACAGGCGATCCAGGAGGTTTCTCCGCTTTCGGCTGAGAGCCAGCCATTATCAGTTCAGGGTCCTACCCTTCGGTCTCACCACAGCCCCCAGGGTGTTCACCAAGGTCATGGTAGTTGTAGGGGCCCACCTGAGGCTTCAGGGAATACAGGTCTTTCCTTACGTGGACAACTGGCTCCTAACCGCCCCACCAGGCATCTGCTATGTTCAGGCAGGGACTACTTCTTACATCTAGCCTGCCATCTAGGGATCACGATCAACCACAAGAAATCCTCCCTTCAGCCTACTCAGATCTTGGATTTCATAGGGGCCAGGATAGACACTGTACAATCCAGAGTCTTTCTGATGGCGGACAGACTTTGCAATCTAAACCTTCACATTCTGGCTCTTCTACAATCACCAGCCCCCCCCAACGGAATTAGTCCTGAGGGCTCTGGGGTCCATGGCAGCGGCCATCAATCTGTCACCTATCGCACGTCTGAAGATGAGAATCCTTCAATGGACCTTACAGGTTCAATTGGCCATCCTACGTCAACCCCTGTCTACACCTATTCCCCTCAGCAGGATTTGTAGGGAGTCTCTGCTTTGGTGGCTCCACTCCAGAGACCTCCGGGAGGGGCGCCCCTTCTCCATGTCCCCACCCCAAGTCACAGTGACCACGGACGCATCTCTCCTTGGGTGGGGAGGGGATTGCATGGGCAGATCCGTCCAAGGCACATGGACTCACACAGAGACCTCATTGCATATCAGTGTCCTGGAGATGAGGGTGGTGCTTCTAGCGTTGCAGGCTCTCCATCCCCTTCTTCCTCTGGGGACTATTGCAATTCAAACAGACAACATGTCGGTAGTCTGGTACATCAGCAAACAGGGGGGAACCAGATCTTACCCACTTTGCCGAGAGGCCATGAGAGTGTGGGAATGGGTGATATCCACCAACCGCTTTCTCTTAGCAACACACACACCGGGTCGGTCAAACATTCTAGCGGACAGGTTGAGTCGAACGATCCTCTCACCTTACGAGTGGTCTCTGAACCCAGTAGTAGCTGAGCAAATCTTCCTTAGATGGGGTCAACCTTGCTGCAATCTGTTCGCCTCGCCTTCGAACACAAAGTGCAGCGAGTTCTTCGCTCTAATTCCCCCACCAGGGGAAGTCCCCAGAGACGCTCTGGTTCATGCTCCTCCTCTTCCATTGATGACAAAGTTCTTGCAGAAAGATCGTCGGTTGGGGAGCAGAGTTATCCACATAGCCCCATTCTGGCCTCGCCAAACCTGGTTCCCATACCTACGGTCTCATCTAGTACATCCTCCCTGGATCTTAGATCCCATTCCGGATGTGATTACTCATCCCTTAGGATTGAAGACACCTGACCTGGACTACCTCAAGCTCTCAGCTTGGTTGATCCAGTTCCATTAATGAGTAGGACTCCCGGTATATCTTCCTCAGTTAAGGCCATCCTGGTGGCTGCTCATAAACCCTCTACCAGGAAAATCTACAAGAGTAAATGGAAGCGTTTCTCTATCTGGACAGAGCATAGGAATTTGGATCCCTTTGCGGCTCCTATCCCAGCAGTCCTCGACTTTCTATCCCATATTTTTCATCAAGGGGCTAGTTCTTCTACTGTAAAAGTTCAATTGGTAGCTGTTTCCCACTTCCACGTTGGAAACAGTTTTGGCCCCCTAGCTTCCTCCAAGATTTGCAAGACATTTCTGAAAGGAACCTTCCTGTTAAGACCCCCTGTTAAAGATGCAGTTCCTCCATGGGATCTAACCCTAGTTCTCCAGGCTCTCACTGGTCCCCCCATTGAGCCCGCTGCTTCAGTAGACTTAAAATATGTATCTTGGAAAACTGCCTTCCTGATTGCCATTATCTCAGCTAGGAGGATATCAGAGCTTCACGCTGTTTGCAGTAAGCCTCCATACATCATCTTTCATAAAGACAGGGTTTCCCTCAGGACTTATCCCTCCTTTCTGCCTAAAGTGGCTTCAGAAGCCAATATCAATCAGTCCAGCAATCTACCTGTCTTCTTTCCTAATTATCAAAACAAAGGTGAGTATAGACTTCATTGTCTGGATGTTCATAGACAGTTGCGATTTTACTTAAACAGAACAGCTGAACTTCGAAAATCAGATCAACTCTTTGTGTCATTTGCTAAATCCTGTCTTGGTAAACCAGTGACTAAAGTAACCTTAGCTAGATGGATTTCCCAATGCATCCTCCTCGCATACAAAAGCTCTGGTCGTCCTGAGCCCCTGAGGGTTCGAGCCCATTCTACCCGATCTATGGCTACTTCTACTGCTTTCTGGTCAAGGGTTTCTTTGGATGACATTTGCTCAGCAGCTACCTGGGCTTCCTCTCATACCTTTATTACACATTATAAATTGGATTTAATATCCAGAGGACGCACATCTTTTGGCTCTGCAGTGCTCCGGAATATCCTTCCATGAGGATCTCCCAGGTTTTTGGTAGCTGGGGACTCTGTCCCACAGGTTGCTGATCAAATGAAGTTAACTACTTCAGATAAAGAAGTTATGTACTCACCATAACGTTCCATCTGAGTAGGTAACTTCATTTGTCAGCAACCAACCCTCCCTCCATCCCCCGAACCCTTAGTTTGTTCTTGAAGGATCAGGATACGTCACTTCCAGATGACATCAGGTGGGACGTTCAGTATTCCTTTTTTTGTGTTATAGTAATTCTCTATGACATTATGGCAAACTTGATCTGAGGGTTAGAGGAAGGTGGCAGGGCATTATGGGTAGGGGGAGGAGCTTGGAGCTCGGATCTTTGGCTAGGAAAGCTGCCGGCTCAGATCCGAATCGGATCCGATACCCACAGGTTGCTGACAAATGAAGTTACCTACTCAGATGGAACATTATGGTGAGTACATAACTTCTTTTTCTTGCACTCTCGCAGAGTGCAAGAACAAACTGATTCTCAAGGGTTTATTGAAAAACCCCTTTTTGGAGGCCCTTTTTGAAGTGGAGGTCTCACCACCTCCCAGGAAAGATAAGAAAAAGAAAAGCCACTCAGTTCCGGCTTCCCGGAGCTTTACGGAACTGAAAAGCTCTCAGACTGTATTTCCTAAGGCTCCCAAAACATCTGCACCGTTTACTTTGGCCCCTGAACCTTCAGCTAGCTATACGATGCAGAAGTTGTTGTTGGTGAAAACTATGGAACTGATGATTCTTGTACCTGCTACGGTACCAACGGTATCTTCAGTACCAAGCACTTCATTGACACTGACTGTGACTTCCTTTACGGCTCCATCTTTGGTGCTGAAACCTGAAATTTTGCCTAGAACCAGATATTCTCCTACTATTGACCCCTTCTTGGGACAACAGTATAGTCCCTTTCTTGAGAGACCAGACTCGCCATCAGGAATGTCAACAAGGTCCACCAGGAGTTTTTCTGAAATAGACGTAGTGCGGCTTGTTGATCAGCTCTTGGCAGCTAGAGGAATTCCAACCCCTACCAAGACTTCCCTCTCATCTGGAGCCGAAGTTTACTCTGCATTGACTCCAACTTATCCTCCTCCAGTCTCTTTGCAGACCTTGGAGACCTCGGTACTGAGGTCTACCCTGGTGGCTATGCCTTTGGTTCCTGTGATGACCCTGTCCACGGTTCTGGAGCCTTCCCTCTTGATGTCGCTCCATCCGGAGCTGACCCACCCTTGGGACCATGACTGGTCTGTTGGCACTGTGACCCTTAGTTCGGCGTCAATTTTTTCTATGGTGCCGTCTACGGCTCCGGTTGGCCTGGCAGTTTCTGGTCCTCTCAGGGCTCCTTTCCTGGAGGTAGGCTCATCAAAGTGGGGCGTGAATTCCATTCCAAGGTTGTCCCTCTTGGTTCTGGGCCCCCATCCCTCTTCTGGTGGGCCTGCATTCCAGGTGATGGAGAGAGTACTTGCTTCTGCAAGCTTGCAGTTGGCACCTTGTGCATCGGAACCTGATGTTTCATTCTCCTCTAGCATGCAGATGTTCTTCGTGTTTCACTGTTGCAGTCATTACATTTGGGTAATCTGCTGGCAGGTTGCCCTCATTCGGCCTGAATATCAAAGTCTTGGGTCCTGCGTCGGTTGCTGTCTCCTCTTCCATGACGTCAGGTCATCAGGGGTATAAAACATGCAGCTGACGCCATTTTATTCAGTCTTTCTGTCCGCGCGGTGCCCGAAGCAGAAGCAGTTCGCAAGTGCCGGTCGGCCGACTCCTGAAATTTTCGCATTCGAGTTTCAGAACCGAAGTCTTCAATTAAAGCTAAGTACCCCGTTAGGGGAACCTTTTCTTGCTCCTTTCCGATATCAGTAAAAGTTAATAATTGCATTACTTGTGGGAAGCAAATACCTCATAAGGATTTTCATTTGTACTGTATTCCTTGCCTAGGCCCAGATCACAACGTGCCTTGCTGTCGGTTTTGTGCTAGATTTAACCAACGCACTATTAAGCGTCAGTATATTTTTGCTTCAAAATATTTTGGATCCAGATTTAATTACACTGAAATGTCGTCGGATAGCAATCCGACTACCGGAGTTCACAAAAAACGCAAAGAAAAAAATAGAGACAGACCGTCAAGGTCCAAAACCAACGACGAAGCTTCTCCTAAGCCAGTCGCCGGTTCGCCGGTACTCAGTGAGGAGCTTTCGCAGCCCCTGATACCCACTACTTTTGAGTTGCAGGCCGCTACGGAGACCCATGCCCATGCCGCAAGATTCTCAGAGTATTGAACCCACGGATGTCTCTCCCTCGGATGGGTCTGGAGCCGCTGAGCAGGCACCGGCTTCTGACGTTGTTTTCAGGCCTCAGCATTTCGATATAAAACTGACGCCAGCTTCAAAAACAAAAACAACTTCTAAGTCTAAAAAACTGACGCATGAGCCACGTGCTCAGGCCCCTATGCCTAAAAAACAGATGATCAAAATGGCCGAGGACTTAAATACCGTGATCAGGGGATGTTATGTAGTCCTATCTCGCCTACATTCTTACCCGTGGGTTCGGAGCCGAATATCGGCTCTGACTCGGCCAGACTTTTCTAGCTCGAAGTCTTCTATTGGCTGGGCTAAGCAGGTATCCCATGGTGCACTGCTCCATATCCCCAGATCTCGTTTGCCGCTCGTGTAGCTCGGACGTGGTCTCACTCTTGGCTGTGGCTAAGTACCTTTTTCTTGTCTTGAGAAAAAAAATTGTTCATAAATAAAAAGCTATTTTCATAGCTATTGTCTTTAGTGTTATTTAGGTTTTGGTAGTGTGCTTGTTTTTGTGGTATCCCGCTAACTGTTCCCTTGAGCTAGGCCCATTTCAGTTAGAGGACCTAGTCCTTTCGTCCTTCCGTTCATCAAACCGTTTAAGTTAGAGGTTTGGTTTCTGTTCCCTTACCTTGTAGTCATTAACCGTTTTAGTTAGAGGTTTTTGACATAGTTTGTCTCAGTGTGTGCCTCTAGTGTGTGTGTACTGTTTCAGTTTATAACTGGTTCCCGCGTTTTTTTGTGGTGTTGAGCGTCTGTGAGTTTTCTTGTCAGACTTCTCTCAGGTTGTGTTGTTGGTGTTTGTTGTGAAGTATGTCCAAAGATTCCAAGGAGCACAAACCTTCGGGTTTTAAAAAGTGCTCTAAATACGGGTACAAAATGTCCATCACCGATGGGCACTCTGTTTTTGTCTATTGCCTGAGAGCCATTCATCTGCAGGAGTCCTGCAGTTTTTGCCATACGTTCAGTCCCAGAGTGCTCCAAGAGAGAAAGAATAAGCTGATCTTAAAGGGACTTTTGAAACCCTCTTTCGAAGAGGCCTTGGATTCTTCTCCCAGTGCTAAGTCTAAGTCATCCAAGTCAAAAAAGAGATCTCCGGCTCTGTCAGCTTCATCGGAGCCTCCGGAGAAAGTCTCAAAAATTGCATCGACCCCTTCAGCTCCACTGTCCTCTGGGCCGCAGGAGGTGTCGGTGTTGATGGAACTGGCGTCGGCTCCAATTATATTGGAACCTCTTCGGAGCCGATCACCCAGTCTCAGACCAGTCTCTCCTGAGGGGAGATCTCGATCTCCCTCCCTGTCCTCCAAATCCTCCAGGACCCTTTCGGATGTGGATGTTGATAGGGTGGTCCAGAGGCTCCACCAGTCACCACTTTTGGCAAAATTATTTTCGGCTCTGGAGCCCACCCCGACCCCTTCTTCGATCATTCCTCCTCCGAGCGCATCTCTGTCTTCGAAGCCGGAGTGTTCCGCGCCGTGTGATGTTCCTAGGCCGGTTCCGATGGCCCCTCCGGCTCCATCGGTACCGACATCGGCTCCAACCCCATCGGCTCCATCCTCGGGGTCCGGGACTCGGGATTCTTCAGTCGGGCCCGAGGTGGACATCTCGGGACATATTTTGGTTCCAAGTCTCCCTCTCGGTGCCTCGGCTCAGGGAATTCCAACTCCTGTCATGGTGGCTGGCCAGTCCTCGGACTCGGGGGGGCCGGCCTTTGAGGCCATGCGGACTGCTCTGGCCAGATTGTCAGCTACATCAGGCGGATTGGTCACTCTGTCCCCCACCACTCCGGTGAGAGCCTCTGATCACCACCTATCCATGGACAGCAGAGCACCAAGGCCTAGGGATAGCCCCAGGAGTGGTCCCCAACTTTCTGAGGGCCCTTCAGAGTTCATGCCTGAGGAGCCCCCTATAAAGAAAACGTGCAAGAGGAAGCACATAGACTCCCAGGATGAGTCCCTCACCTCTGATACCGAGTCATCCTCTGATGATGTTTCCTTCTCCGACATCCTGGAGATACTGAAGCAAAGAGGTGACTGGCCATCCAAAGCCCCTTCCGAGGAGGAGTCAGTCTTCCTTAAGGCCTTTGGTGCTCAGCCCTCCACCTCCTGGGTGTCCCCACCCTTCGACGAGCTCCTTGATTTGATCTGTCGAAGGGTGTGGGAAAACCCTGATTCTGTGGAGCCCGTACCCAGGCGTCCCAACAAGTTTCTTTCTGCTCCCCAGGGTAAGGAGTTTTTGTCCAAAGGAGTTCCTGTAGATGCCATGGTGGTGGCGGCGGCCACTCAGAAGGAAGTAGCAGAGACCTCTTCCTCCGTCCATCCTCCTAACAAGGAGTCTAGGACCATGGACTGGTACGGGAAGCGTACCCTCTCGTCAGCAACCTTTACCTTACAATCACTGAACTATCTGTCTCATTTCACTCGGCTCCAGAGAGATCTCCTCAAGGAGTTAGGAGATACTCTTGCGGGTAACGTCCCTGAGGCGGTTACCCAGACGGTTAATGCCCAGGTGTCTACCCTCAATTCCATTGTCAACTCCTCCATGCGGCTCATTTCGTATGCAGCCGAGGGAGCAAGTAGGGCAGCAAGCTCAGAAGTTGCCCTTAGAAGGCAAGCCTGACTGTGCCTGTGTCACTTTGCCGAGGCCTTCAAGTCTTCCTTCACTGACGCCCCCTTTAATGGTTCTTCTTTGTTCGGAACCAAAGTGAAAGACACCCTCACCAAATGCGAGCAAGACGGAAAGACCCTGTCTGCCGTAGGGATCCATTTTTCCCTTCCTTCTAGGCCTTACCCCAAGGCCCAGCGAGGTAGGAAGATGTGGTTCAAGAAATCACAGAGGTTTTTTCCTGCTGCACAAGGTGAGTCCCCCTCCAGAGGCAGAGGAGGGGGAGGTTATTCAGGGAGACGCCGCCCTAGAGGCAGAGGGGGCCCCCGCAATTTGGGAGACCGCAATTCCTTTCATGGCTCTCCCTACTCTCGTTCCTGAGGGAGTGCCCGGCTGTGCTTATCCGGAGCCAGTCGGGGGTCGAATTTCATTATATCCGGAAGCCTGGAACAGCATCACCCAGGACCTATGGGTATTACGAATAATTTCCGGAGGTTACCTCATTCCGTTTACATCAAACCCCCCTTCAATCAGAAAAATCCCAGACATTCCACCCAGTCAAAGGGATCAAGCAGCCTCAGAGGTTTCAAAGCTGCTAGGAAAAGGAGCCATCCATCGTGTCCCCTCAGACCAAATCGATTAGGGACTTACTCAAGATTCTTTTTGGTGCCGAAAAGAACAGGGGACCTGAGACCCATATTAGATCTCAGCCAACTGAACAACTATATACAGAAGTCCAAGTTCCATATGGTCACACTACAATTGATTCTCCCATTGTTGGGAGATGAGGTATGGATGTGCTCCATCGACCTCAAGGATGCTTACTA
Source organism: Protopterus annectens (assembly GCF_019279795.1). Classification (NCBI taxonomy): domain Eukaryota; kingdom Metazoa; phylum Chordata; order Ceratodontiformes; family Protopteridae; genus Protopterus; species Protopterus annectens. The sequence goes on from NC_056751.1 coordinate 830,815,371, forward strand.
CCATGTAAAAATGGACAGGGCATCCAGGAGTCACCTACGCTTCTGGCTGGGAGCCAGTCATTTCCAGTTTCAAGCCCTGCCCTTTGGTCTCCCCACAGCCAGCAGGGTGTTCACCAAGTGTATGGCGGTGGTGACGGCTCACTTGAGACGTCAGGGATTCCAAGTGTTTCCGTATCTGGACGACTGGCTCCTTACCGCCCCCACCAGGCATCAACTAGTCCAAACCAGGGATGCTACCATCACTCTATGTCAACAGTTGGGCATAACACTAAATTGGGAAAAATCTGCCTTGTTGCCCTCACAGCGTGTCACTTTTATAGGCACAGAATTGGATACCATTCGAATGCGAACATTTTTACCGCAGGATAGGATCAGAGTCTTACAACAACAAATACACATCATGATGCCCCTGAGGAAAGTGAAGGCAAGATGGGTTCTCCAACTCCTGGGGACCATGGCAGCAACAATTATGCTGGTCCCTCTAGCGAGATTGCACGTGAGACTTCTCCAATGGCTCCTCTTTGTTCAATGGTCTCTCCAAAAATTTCCACTTTCTCACCCCATTTTGCTCACGGACAGATGCAAACAGGACCTCAGTTGGTGGCTTTGCACCAACAATTTGGACGGGGGAAGGCCCTTCGTTCCACCCATCCCAGTTGCCACAGTGACCACGGACGCCTCCCAGATGGGGTAGGGGGGGCATTATCTTGACAGGACAGTCCAAGGCACGTGGCAAGATTACGAGATACATCTGCATATCAGCGTCCTAGAGATGAGAGCAGTGCTACTTGCGTTGCAGGCACTTCAGAGCTTTCTACCTCTAGGGACGATTGCAATGCACTCGGACAACATGTCAGTAGTGTGGTATCTAAACAAGCAAGGGGGAACCAGGTCTTACCCCCTGTACAGAGAGGCCATGTGAGTGTGGCAGTGGGATGTAACTTCCCAACGGTTTCTGGTGGCAATGCACATTCCGGGGATGTCCAACGTGATTGCGGACAGGCTAAGCAGAGCTATTCTGATGCCTTACGAGTGGTCCCTGAATCGTCTAATTGCAGAGCAAATCTTCAGCAGATGGGGTCAGCCTTGCTGCGACCGTTTTGCCAGCCCCCTCAATGCCAAATGCAGCAACTACTTCACGCTGATCCCCCCACAGGGACGCTCTGGTTCACGATTGGCCCTCCGGTCTGCTTTATGCTTTCCCTCCGTTTCCCTTGCTGTCAAAGGTGATTCAGAAAGCGCTATCCTTGGGAAGCAGAATGATTCTGATTGCTAAACACTGGCCTCGTCAAGTCTGGTTCCCTTTTCTTCAACCATACATTGTGGACACTCCTTGGATTCTGGACCCTCAACCAGATTTGCTGACACACATGTCGGGACAGTTCCACCACTCTCTGATGAACCTCTGGTTGACAGCCTGGCTACTCCACTTCCATCGTTAGTTAGGCTTCATAAATTTTCACCGGAAGTGGTTCACATTTTATCTTCCTCTCATAAGCCATCTACTAGGAAGATTTATTCCAGCAAATGGAAGAGGTTTTCTATTTGGACACACACCCAAGGAATTGATCCTTACACAGCTCCAATTGCTTCTGTCTTGGAGTTTTTGTCTATGCTTTTCCATCAGGTTTCCACATCAGCTACCATCAAAGTCCAATTGGCAGCGATCTCTAATTTTCATGTGGCTAATGAACCTAGTCTCATGGCTCATAGACTCTGCAAGGCTGTCCTGAAGGGTACTCTGTTACTCTATCCCCCGGTCTTCAAACCTATCATGCCGTGGGATCTCAATTTTGTTCTACAAGCCCTTACCTCACCACCTTTCGAGCCTGCAGCTACCTGTGAATTGAAATTCTTGACCTGGAAAACAGCCTTCTTAACAGCAATCACTTCAGCAAGGCGAGTTTCAGAAATTCAAGCCCTTTCTATCAAACCTCCATACTTAATCTTTTATAAGGACAGGGTTTCTCTTCGACCAAACCCTTCCTTTCTTCCTAAAGTGGCTTCCGTGTCTAATCTTAATCAATCCATTGAGTTGCCTGTATTCTTTCCTCAAGGCAGAATTTAAATTTCATCAATTGGATGTACACAGACAGTTACATTTCTATCTGCACCGTACAAAAGATATCCGGAAGTTTGATCAACTATTTGACTCCTTTTCGGAAAACAAAATTGGGTCCCCGGTCTCCAAGTTCTCCATATCAAGATGGATATCTAGTTGCATCTCTTTCGCCTACCAAGCAGGAGGAAAAGATCTGCCATTTCCAGTCAAGGCTCACTCTACTCGGGCTGTTTCTACGTCTACAGCTTATCAAGCCAGATTGTCAATGGATGATGTATGTGCTGCAGCTACTTGGGCTTCTCCACACGTTTGTTTCTTATTACAAATTGGACGTAGTTTCTAGGGGCAGCATCCTTTGGCTCCACAGCACTCAGGAGTATTTTCCTATGAGCCACCAAGGATGTAGGTGCTAGGGACGCTGTCCCACGGGTAAGAATGTAGGCGAGATAGGACTACATAACATCAGGAAGTTATGTACTCACCATAACGTTCGATGTATGTAGTCCATCTCGCCTCACATTCTTACTTACCCTCCCACCTTCCCCCTTCCTGGAGGATCTGGAGGTTAGGTTGTTATTTACAGAGTTCCCTTTACTTAAGCTTATTCTTTTTATCTGGATGTTGTGTATGAATGGGGTATGAATGAGTATTGCAGCAAACTAGATTTGGGGATATGGAGCAGTGCACCATGGGATACTTCCTTAGCCCAGCCAATAGAAGACTTTGAGCTAGAAAAGTTTGGCCGAGTCGGAACCGATATTCGGCTCCGAACCCACGGGTAAGAATGTGAGGCGAGATGGACTACATACAGCGAACGTTATGGTGAGTGCATAACTTCCTGTTCCCAACCCCCCACTGCTAAGAGGCCTAGGCAAGACACTGATTATGAATCTTCAGATCAGGTTTCTATTTCTTCTGATTCCTCTTCTGATCAGGAATTTTCTATACCACCCTATGAGGATTCAGATGCAGAAGAATCCATCCCATCTGCATCTCCTCCTGAGGATTATTCTTTTGGAGAAACCTTGCATACTTTAAGGGAACATTTATTGGGAGAGTCAGGATTTCTCTGAATCAAAAGAGGCTTAGGGATTTCCTTCTTCTTCCTCAGCATAGGCCTTTGGCTATACCTCCTGTATTAGACATTGTTGATGATGTGTTTTCGGAGTTAAGCATGGCTCCTGATTCCCTACCTCCGGCTCCTAGTAAGCCAGACAGATATTACAGGGTTCCTGACTCCCACATATTTTTATTCAAAAATCCTGCTGCTGATCCTGAAACTATCTCACAGGGTCCCAAAGGTGTAAAGGCCTAACCCCTCTGATAGAAAATCCAGGGCGCTGGATAGATGGGGAAAGAAGGTTTATACATCAGCAACCTTGGCAATTAGGTCCTTAAACTGCCAGTTTCATATGCTTAAATATCAACAGCATGTTATGGGCTTATTGAAACAGAAAATGATGTTGATTTCTGATTGTGTGGAAAATAAAGAATTACAAGAATTATTGCATGCAGCAGAACTGGTTGGAAAGTATACTTTGCAATGTGGTTTTGATTCCTTGGAGGCCTTTTGCAGGGTCGCAGTTACTGGATCTGTGATTAGAAGGCATGCCTGGCTCAAGGAGCAAAATCTGCCTGATCATGTTAAAGCTAAATTGTTGGATGCACCTTTACAGCGTGATACTCTGGTAATAAGGCAGAAGAGGTTTTAAAGAAAATGGAAGACAAAGCTAAATCTATGCAAACTGTAAAAGATTTCTTACAAGTGCAGCCACCCAGATTCAGTAGGCACTGGCCTACTAAGAACTGGTCCTTTCCTGTATCCAACAGAGCCTCACAAGGCAAATCCAGGCGCTCAAAAGGCTCTAGATACCAATCACAGGGTTCTTACAGGTCAAAGCAATGGGGTGCCTCTACCTCCAAATCTGGAGGAAACAAAGCACAACCCTACAGTAAGCAGTCTCAATGACTTCCCCCTACCATCACCAAGCACTTATCTTTTGGCAGCCCCCATGGGGGGACAATTAGCACTTCATGCTCAAAATTGGCAGTTAATTACCCAGGACAAGTGGGTATTAAACATAATGTCCCAGGGATACAGATTTAATTTCCATACTTTGCCAATTCCAAACGGTTGGCCAGATCTGCCACAAAATCAATGAGCAGAGGCTCAGAAACAAGTTACGTCCCTTATGAATATGGGGGCTATTCAACCAGTACCAGAACAGGAAAAAGGACAAGGTTTTTATTCAAGACTGTTCCTGGTACCCAGAAAAGACAATGCCTGGCATCCAATACTGGACTTATCGATTTTGAACACGTTCTTGGACATTCCATAATTCAAAATGCTGACTTTACAACAGCTACTGCCCATGCTGGGCAAGAACGCATGGTTAGTGACTCTAGACTTAAAAGAGGCATACCTGCATATCTCAATAAGGGAATCTTGCAGAAGATACCTCCGCTTCAAGGCAGGTTTTATGCATTACCAATTCTCTGCACTGCCCTTTGGCTTATCTACTGCGCCCAGAGTCTTTACAAAGTGCCTGGCACCAGTAATTGCATTTTGCAGACAAAGAAGCATACAAATCTATCCTTACTTGACGACTGTCTCATTCAAGCAGAAAACAAGGACATTCTTCTTCAACATCTGGCGTTTTTAAAAAGGCTTCTAACATGCCTAGGGTACACAATAAACAAAAAGAAATCACAACTGGTACCCTCTCAAAAAAATACATTCCTGGGTGCAAGCTTGAATACAACTGCCCAGATGGCTTACCTTATCCCAGACAAACAAAAGCAACTGACTATATACTTCAAACAGATGGCAACAAAAACCCAGTTGTCTGCAAGACAAATTCTGCAGGCCTTGGGGTTTATGGCATCCTGCATTCTTCTAATTCCATATGCAAGACTGCATATGAGGAAACTTCAGCGGTATCTAAAAAGTTTATGGAGTCAACATTGTCACAGTCTGGAAACAATGATTCCTCTCATTCCCTGCCTACAACAGGAGTTTCTTTGGTGGGCAGAGACATGTCACCAAAACAAGGGACAGTCTTTCACTCTACCCCCTGCCACTCAAACCCTAACTACAGACGCATCAGACTGTGCTTGGGGGGCCCACCTGGCAGGGAGATGCATTCAGGGCATATGGAACCCAAACCAAATGCTACTGCATATCAACCAGAAAAAGATGCTAGCTGTTCAGAATGCCCTGACAGCCTTCAAGGACTTACTTCATCCAGGACAACTAATGATAAAGACGGACAACACCACGGTTATGTGAGTACATAAACAAGCAGGGGGGTAAACATTCCTGCCCCCTTTGCAGATTAGCCATGGCATTGTGGGACACAGCCTTGACTTACCAAGTACATCTTCAAGCACAATTCCTGCCAGGAAAACAAAACACTCTGGCAGATGACCTAAGCAAAAATCTTATGGACCCTCACGAGTGGAAACTGGATCCACAAGTTTTCAGCATGGTAACACAGAAATGGGGGAGCCCAGACATAGATCTATTTGCCTCTCCCCAAAATTATCAACTGGACAAATTCTGCACAAGGACTTATCACAGACAAGCATGGAAAGTGGATGCCCTATCCTTCAGTTGGAAAAACCTATCAGTCTACGCCTTTCATCCTCTGCCTCTTCTCCCCAAGGTCTTACTAAAAATCAGACAGGAAAAACCAAAAATTATCCTAATTGCCCCGGACTGGCCTCGCCAGCACTGGTACCCAATTCTAAGGAATATGTCTCAGCTCCCTCCTTGGTACTTGCCTCAGATACCTCATCTACTGTCTCAGCAGAGCAATCAAATTCTGCACACTCAGCTCCAAACTCTGAACCTGGCAGCATGGCTGATCATGTAATTATTCAAACAACACCTCTCAATAAATCTGTGATGGATGTCATTTTGGAAGCCAGAAGGCCTAGTACTAGAAAATCTTATGCTGATAAATGGAAGAGATTCTGTGCTTGGAACCAAGCACAAGGAACGTACACAGCAAAACCAAATATTCCTCAGATTTTACAATACTTGACTGAGATGGTTGACAAGAGCCTATCTTTTTCTTCAATAAAAATCCATGCCTCTGCCATCTCGGCTCATTACAACACGGAGCCTCCCATTTTTTTCTCATCGCCTGCTAAAACAGTATCTTAGAGGGGCCAAAAATTTAAGGCCTCCCAGAAGATCACCAACTCCTGCATGGGACCTCAATTTTGTGCTGGAAAAACTCATCCTGCCTCCTTTTGAACCAGCAGCTACTGCGGATATAAAGTTTTTACCTTGGAAAACAGCTTTCCTTTTGGCAATCACTTCAGCAAGAAGGGTTTCAGAACTACAGGCCCTCATGGCTGTGGAGCCTTTTATTACATTTTACCCGGACAGGGTGTCCCTCAGGACCAATCCTTCCTTTATGCCTAAGGTGATATCCATTGTGGCTCTTAACCAAACTATTCACCTGCCAACATTTTACCCAAATCCATAGAATAAGGGGGAGCAGATTCTGCATTCATTGGACATACACAGACAACTAATATTCTACTTAAACAGGACCAAATCTCTTAAGAAAGTCTGAGCAACTACTGGTGGCATTCATTGCAGGATCAGAGGGGAAGGGTGTATCAAAGCAGACTATCTCTAAGTGGATAAGTCACTGCATTCATTTCTGCTACTTGCATCATGGTAAACCAGTGCCCAAGGGAATCAGGTCACATTCCACCAGGGCTGCCCTCTACCTCAGCAGCCTTTCTCAAAGGAGTTCCAACCAAAGACATTCTTGAAGCTGCTACTTGGAGCTCTGTTCATACTTTTACAAAGCATTATCATTTGCCTGTCTTCTCTAAGTCCAGGGCAGGCTTTGCCACTGCAGTTCTGCAGGGCCTTATAGCCGCTCCTAATGCTATTTAGTCCCATCCTCCCATCCATAGCTTTGGGATTCTACCCAAATGTAATGACTGCAACAGTGAAACATGAAGAACATAGTACAGTTGTGTACACTTAACATAAATGTAGATGTTCGAGTGTATTCACTGTTGCAGTCTGGGTTACCCACCCACCACCCCCCTTCTTTCTAGAACTTCTCTTTCCTTCACTATATTCTAAAGCCTTTGTGGTGTATTTGCTTTTAGATGAAAATAAAGTTTATGTTGCTAAAAGTGCATTTTCATATATTTTGCTGTATATATATATATATATATATATATATATATATATATATATATATATATATATATTTGCTCCCCATTTGGGGGGCACCTGACATCTGGGGCAATAAAAACTGAATAAAATGGCATCGGCTGCATGTTTTATACCCCTGTTGACCTGACGTCATGGAAGAGGAGACAGCAGCTGACGCAGGACCCAAGACTTTGATATTCAGGCCGACTGAGGGCAACCTGCCAGCAGATTACCCAAATGTAATGACTGCAACAGTGAATACACTCGAGCATCTACATTTATGGTAAGTGTACACAACTGTACTTTGCCACAGCCCACTACGCAGGGACTCTGAGCATTGGAGCGGCAAGAAGCCCTGCTCCAGGGAACCCACTCTTCTGGGTCCTCCTCGGAAGAATCCACCGAGGAGCCACCCCAAAAGAGAACATGCAAGAGGAAGCACGTCAATCCCCCTGAGGAATCCATCATGAAAGATACGGATTTCGACGAGGGAGAAGGGTCCCCACTGTCACCCCCTGACGATGTCTCATTCGGAGATGTACTTGAGATCCTGAAACAGAGGGGTGACTGGAAGCCCATCAACCCTTTTACTGAGGAATCCGTATTCTTGCAAGACTTCTATGGTCGGCCATCTACTTCCTGGGTGACCCCCCCGGCAGATGAGTTGATTAAATTCATTGTGCAGTGGGCTTGGAAGGCCCCTGACAGCACTGAGTCGATTCTCCGGACGCCTAATAAAATTCTTTCCCCACCAGAAGACCATCCACATTGATCCAGAGGTTTAGCAGTAGACTCCATGGTGGTGGCGGCAGCCACTAAAAAAGAACTAGCGGAAGAACCTTTGACTGTCCATCCTCCAAACAGGCAGTCCCGGACGATAGACAGACTGGGGAAGTGGACCTATGCTTCAGCGACCTTCGCCATATGGTCTCTGAACTACATGGCACATTTTACACGTCTCCAAAGGGACCTGATTACAGAACTTTCAGATACTTTGGTTGGGGTACTACCTGAGGAGGTGTGAGACAATGTCACCTCTTAGCTTGCCACCCTAGAGTCTATGTCCAACTCCTCCATGCAGTTGATAGTGCACACAACCGAAGGAGCAGCCAGAGCTGGCGCTTCAGGCGTTGTCATGAGATGTCACACCTGGATGCGACTGTGACTTTGTAGATCCCTTCAAGTCCTCCTTCGTCAATGCTCATGTTGATGACTCCTCCTTCTTTGGCCCAAAAGTTAAGAACACGTTAGCCAGGTGTGAGAAAGATGGAAAGACCCTGTCTGCCGTGGGCATACGTTTTTCTACCCCTCAATGATCCTACACCAGGAATCAGAGGGTTGGAAAAATGTGGTTCAAGAAATCCCAAGAACCTTTCTGCGACACATGTGGCGAGCAATCCCCCCCCCCCCGGGGCAAAGGGGGGGTGCTCATCTAGGAGATGCCCCTTTTATGGCAGAGGGGGGGTCTGCGAAACCAGGGCTTAAGAGATTCCTTCTCTGGTCAGCCCTATCAGCGCTCCTGAGGAGCGGCCTGATTGCTTGCCTCTGGAGGCAGTCGGGAGACATTTTTCTCTGGACCGCTTGGCCTGGCAGTCGATAACATTGGACTCCTCGGTGCAGAGAATAATGACCAGAGGTTACATTATTCTCTTCAACCTTTACCCCAAGCCTCTAAGGAGAATCCTTGACGTCCCACCCAGTCAGAGGGATACCAGCAGTACTAGAAGTTCAAAAGCTGCTAAGAAAGAGTCATCCAATTAATCCCACCAGACCAAGTAGGATCGGATTTTACTCAAGGTTCTTTTTAGTAGCAAAAAGACAGGGGACTGGAGACCAGTTTTGGATCTCAGCGTACTGAACATGTTTGTCAAACAAGCAAAATTCCGAGTGGTCACGGTTCAGTCCATCCTTCCATTTTTGGAGATGCATGATTGGATGTGCCCTGTAGATCTCCAGGATGCGTATTACAACATAAAAATAAACAAACAATCCAGGAGATACCTCCGCTTCCAGTTGGGAGCCAGTCATTACCAATTCCGAGTACTGCCCTTTGGTCTCTCCACAGCCCCCAGAGTGTTCACCAAATGCATGGCAGTAGTAGTAGCTCACTTGAGACTACAAGGATTCCGCGTGTTTCCATACCTGGATGATTGGCTCCTTACTGCCCCAACCAGGAGCCAACTGCTTCAAGCCATATCGTACACTCAGAATCTGTCAGAAAATCTAGGAATCTCCATAAACCTAGACAAGCCAAAGCTGGTTCTGTCTCAGAGCTTAGAGTTCATTGGGGCAAAGTTCAATATAACTTCCTGCACAGCTGCTCTACCTCTACACAGACTTCAAAAACTACGATCTCAGCTTCAGATAATACTGTCTCGAAAAATTGTCCCTGCTTGACAGGTCCTGCAACTGTTGGGCTGTATGGCAGCTACAGTCCCACTGGTGCCACTAGCACAGTTCCATATGTGGCTACTCCAGTGGCTACTGTCATCTCAATGGTCTCTCCTAGCACAACCAATGTCTTACCCGAGCCACATTACAAACAGGATCTAAGTTGGTGGATGAAGCCAGAAGAGGATTTTTGATGTCGACCCTGATGTTCTTCGTGTTTCACTGTTGCAGTCTTTACATTTGGGGTTATCTGCTTGTAGTAGCCCTCAGTCGGCCTTGTTATCAAAGTCTTGGGTCCTGCGTCGGTTGCTGTCTCATCTTCCATAACGTCAGGTAGTCAGGGGTATAAAGCATGCAGCCAACGGCATTACATCAGTCTTTCCTGCCGTGCAGTGCCCGAAGCAGAAGCAGTTCACAATTACCGGTCAGCCGACTCCTGAAATTTTCGTTTTTGGGTTTCAGAACCGAAGTCTTCAACTAAAGCTAAGTACCCCATTGGGGAAACTTTTTCTTGCTCTAAACCAATGTCAGTAAAAGTCAATAATTGTATTTCTTGTGGAAAGCAAATACCTCATAAAGATTTTCATTCGTACTATATTCCTTGCCTAGGCCCTGATCATGACGTACCTCGCTGTCGGTTTTGTGCCTTATTTAAACCATGAACTATTCGTCATCGGTACATTTTCGCTTCTAAATATTTTGGTACTCGGTTCAGTTATCCAGATATGTCTTCGGTAAGCCACCCGACTACCGACATTCTGAAAAAACGCAAAGATAAAGACAGAGACAGGTCGTCTAGGTCCAAAGCTGTCGACGACGCTTCAACTAAGCTAGTCACCAGTTCGCCAGTACTCAATGAGGTGCTTTCGCAGCCCCTGTTGCCCGCTACATCGGATTCGCAGGCCTCTACTGAGACCCATTCGGAGTCCAGTATGCTGCGAGATGCTTCAGCTGTGGAACCTGCGGATGTCTCTACCTTGGATGGGTCCGGAGCCGCTGTGCAGGCACCGGCTTCTGAGGATGTATTCAGGCCTACTGACTTGCATATTAAACCGACGCCATCTTCTTCTTCTAGGCCTAAAACTCGAACCATGCCTAGGAAACCAGCTCCCAGACCGCATGGTCAGGCCTGTATGCCTAAAAAACAAATGATGAGAATGGCTGAAGACCTTATTACTTTAATCAGGGGAAGCCAACCTTCCCCCTCTAAGAGACCTAGGACTGTATTTGCTTATGATACTTCTGACCAGGATTCTGACATTTCTGTCTCCTCTGATGACCAGGATTTCCCCTTATCTACCTATGAGGATTCTGATGCAGAGGACTCTATTCCCTCTGCTTCTCCCCCAGAGGATTTTTCTTTTGGTGAAACCTTGCATGCTCTTAGGGAGCATTTTCACTGGGAAAGCCAGGATTACTCTGATTCTAAAAAGAGGCTTAGAGATTTCTTACTCCTGCCCCAACACAGGCCTTTAGCTATCCCTCCTGTTCTGGACATTGTTGATGATGCCTTTTCGGAATCTAGCTTGGCCCCTGACTCTTTACCTCCTGCTCCCGGAAAACCTGACACATATTACAGGGTTCCTGATTCTCACAAGTTCCTTTTTAAAAATCCTACTGTGGATCCTGAGACCATTTCACAGGGACCCAAGGGCATTAAGGCTACTACTGCCAAAAATCCTACCCCCGCTGACAGAGATTCCAGGGCCCTGGATAGATAGGGTAAGAAGGTATACACCTCTGTAACCTTGGCCATCAGGGCCTTAAATTGCCAGTTTCATATGTTAAAGTATCAGCAGCATATTATCAAATTGCTTAAACAGAAAATGATGTTGATTCCTGATTGTGCTGAAAATAAGGATTTACAGGATTTAATGCATTCTGCTGAACAGGTTGGAAAACATACTTTGCAATGTGGTTTTGATTCACTAGAGGCATCTTGCAGGGCTGCTGTTACCGGGTCTGTACTTAGGAGGCATGCTTGGCTTAAGGAGCAATCTTTGCCAGATCATGTTAAAACTAAATTGCTGGATGCTCCCTTAAATCAGGACCGCCTGTTTGATGACAAAGCAGAAGAAGTTCTTAAAAAGATGGAGGAAAAAGCTAAATATATGCAAACTGTTAAAGATTTCTTACAAGTGCAGCCTCCTAGATTTAGTAGGCATTGGCCCTCAAAACATTGGTCTTTTCCTGGCTCTTTCAGGCCTTTTCAGTTCAAACCCAGAACCAGCAGAACACCCAGGCTTCAGTCCCAGGGTACGCACAGGTCTAAGCAGTGGGGGGCTCCCACTTCCAAATCAGGGGGTAGTAAGACCCCCCCCCCTATGGTAAGCTGTCTCAATGACTTAACTTGAAACTTCCAAGCACTTCTCAGCTGACTGCTCCATTAGGGGGAAAAGATTGCTCTGCAAGCAAAAAATTGGGACCTCATTACCCAGGATAAATGGGTTTTAAACATAGTTTCCTAAGGATACAGATTTCACTTCCACACGTTACCAACCCCAAACGGTTGGCCAGATCTACCCCCAAATCAGTGGACAGGGGCTAAAAAGCAAGTACTCTGTCTCTTAAGATTAAAGGCTATTCAGACTGTACCAGAAGAGGAAAAGAGACAAGATTTCTACTCAAGACTTTTCCTGGTACCCAGAAAAGACAACTCACGGCATCCTATCATGGACCTGTCTATCCTAAACACCTTTTTGGTGATTCCAAAATTCAAGATGTTAACTCTTCACCACTTGCTTCCCATGATAGGCAAGGATGCCTGGTTGGCAACACTCGATTTAAAGGAAGCCTACCTGCACATCCCAATCAGGGAATCTTGCAGAAAATACCTATGCTTCAAAGCAGGCTGCATGCACTATCAGTTCTCTGCACTGCCCTTTGGCTTATCTAGTGTGCCCAGGGTATTCACAAAGTGCCTAGCTCCAGTCATTGCATTTTGCAGGCAAAGAAATATTCAGATATACCCATACCTGGACGATTGTCTAATTCAGGCAGAAAGCCAGGACAAACTTCTGCATCATCTGGCATTTGTACAAAAGGTGTTAACTTGTCTGGGGTACACCATAAACGAAAATAAATCACATCTGATACCCTGTCAACAAATTATATTCCTGGGAGCAAGCTTGAACACAACTTCCCAGATGGCTTTCCTCACATCAAAGAAACAAATTCATTTGACAACTTACTTCAGACTAGTGGCCACAAAAACCCTGCTATCTGCAAGGCAAATACTGCAAGCCTTTCGGTTCATGGCCTAGTGCATTCTACTAATTCCATATGCAAGACTGCATATGAGGAAACTACAATGGTATCTAAAAAGCCTATGGTGTCAACATTCTCAGGATCTAGAAGCAATGATTCCTGTCATACCTTGCCTATGGTTAGAATTCCTTTGGTGGGCTGCCACCAAAACAAGGGACTACCATTCACTCTACCCCCTGCCGCCCAAACCCTAACAACAGATGCATCAGACTATGCATGGTGGGCTCACCTGGCAGGGAAGTGCATTCAGGGCAAATGGAACCCAAGTCAAATGCACCTGCATATCAATCAAAATGAAATGTTAGCTGTACCGAACGCTCTGACAGCCTTCAAGGACCACATTCTTCCAGGACAATTAATGGTAAAGACGGACAACACCACTGTTATGTGGTACATAAACAAGCAGGGGATACCCATTCTTACCCCCTCTGCAAACTAGCCATGGCTCTGTGAAACAGCCCTGAGCTACCAAGTGCATCTACAGGCTCAATTCCTGCCAGAAAAACTAAATACACTGGCAGATGAACTAAGCAGAAATCTCATGGACCCACACAAGTGGAAACTGGAACCACAGACTTTCAAAATGCTGATCAACAAATGGGGGAGCCCAAATATAGACCTGTTTGCTTCCCCCAAAACTACCAATTGGACAAATTCTGCACAAGGACTCCTCACAAACAAACTTGGAAAGTGGATGCTCTGTCCTTCAGCTGGAAAAATCTATCAGTTTATGCCTTTCCTCCTCTCCAAAGTACTACTAAAGATCAAACAGGACACACCAAGGATGATATTGATTGCACCAGACTGGCCACACCAGCACTGGTACCCCCTCTTGCTCATTGTGTCACAGCTGGCCCCATGGCACCTGCCTCAGACCCCTACCCTGCTGTCTCAGCAGGAGAGCCAGATTCTGCACCCCCAGCTTCAAACCCTGAACCCGGCAGCCTGGCTAATCACCTAATCTCTCCGTTACCATCCCTCAGTAAACAAGTGTTGGATGTCATTTTGGAGGCAAGGAGGCCTAGTACTAGAAAATCTTATGCTGAAAAATGGAAAAGATTCTGTGCCTGGAACCAAACTCAAGGGATGGCCACAGCAGCACCCAATTTACCTCAGATTCTTCAATACTTAACTGAGATGCTTCACAAGGGCCTTTCTTTTTCCTCCATCAAAATTCACGCCTCAGCCATTTCAGTTCATTACAACACAGAACCACCCCTCTTTTCTCATCCACTGCTTAAGCAGTTCCTCAGAGGGGCCAAAAACTTAAGACCACCCAGGAGAGCCCCAACTCCAGCCTGGGACCTTAACTTTGTATTGGAAAAACACACTCTTCCTCCTTTTGAGCCAGCTGCAACTGCAGAGTTAAAATTCCTTTTTGGAAAACAGCTTTCCTTTTAGCAATCACTTCAGCAAGAAGGGTATCTGAATTACAGGCCCTTATGGCAGTGGAGCCTTTCATCATCTTTCATGCGGACAGGGTGTCCCTCAGGACCAGTCCCTCTTTCATGCCCAAGGTTGGTATCCAGTGTGGCTCTTAATCAGTCCATTCATTTGCCAAACTTCTTTTCTAATCCACAAAACAAAGGGGAACGGATACTGCACTCCTTAGATGTGCACAGACAACTTAGATTTTACTTGGACAGGACTAAACCTCAAAGGAAATCTGAACAACTGCTGGTGGCATTTGCTGCAGGGGCAGAGGGGAAGGTTATTTCAAAGCAAACCATTTCTAAATGGATAGGCCAATGTATTCATTTCTGTTGTAAGCACCATGAAAAACCTATCCCACAGGGGATTAGACCCCATTCAACCAGGGCTGCATCTACTTCTACAGCCCTTCTCAGAGGTATCCCTACCAGAGACATCCTAGAAGCTGCTACCTGGAGTTTTGTACATACTTTCACCAAACATTATCATTTGCCAATTTTCTCTAAATCCAGAGCTGGCTTTGCCACTGCAGTCTTGCAGGGCCTTATAGCTGGTCCTAATGCTATCTAAATTCCTCCTCCCATTTTTAGCTTTGTGAATCTACTCAAATGTAATGACTGCAACAGTGAAACACGAAGAACATAGTACAGTTGTTTACACTTACCATAAATGTAGATGTTAGAGTGTATTCACTGTTGCAGTCCTGGTAACCCTCCCTCCAGCCCCCTGACTTCTTTTGGCTATACCTCTATTCTCCCGTACTATACTTAAAAGCTTTTTGGTGTATTTCCTTTTTTGTTGGAGGTATAACCTTGTATATGTATATATATATATATATATATATATATATATATATATATATATATGTATAATTGTTTCCCATTAAGGGGGGCACCTGACATCTGAGGCAAGAAAAACTAATGTAATGGCGTCGGCTGCATGCTTTATACCCCTAACTACCTGACATTACGGAAAATGAGACAGCAATCGACGCAGGACCCAAGACTTTGATAATCAGGCCAACTGAGGGCTACTGCAAGCAGATAACCCCAAATGTAATGACTGCAACAGTGAATACACTCGAACGTCTATATTTATGATAAGTATACACAACTGCACTTTTCTCTGTCCCACCCATGGCCACAGTCACCACAGACGCTTCCCTGATGGGATGGGCGGGGCATTTTCAAGGAAAGATCGTCCAAGGCACTTGGTCTCCCTTAGAGGCCAATCTACATATCAGTGTCCTAGAACTGAGGGTGGTGCTCTTAGCGTTGCAAGTATTCCAAACAACCCTTCAGTCGGGGACAATTGCTGTTCAATCAGACAATATGTCAGTAGTGTGGTACATCAACAAGCAAGGGGAACCAGATCCTACCCTTTATGTCTGGAAGCCCAGAGAGTGTGGCAATGGTGATAACTTCCATCCTCTTTTTACTAGCAGTGCACATTCCTAGGAACTCTAATCTGATTGCAGACAAACTGAATAGGAAAGATGTTCATCGTGTTTCACTGTTGCAGTCATTACAATTGGGTTATCCTGCTGACAGGCTACCCGCAGTAGGCCTGAATTCCAAAGTCTAGGTCCAGCGTCGGTTGCTGTTGGCAGTGCGCCAGGGGTATAAAAGATGCAGCCGATGCCATTTTCTTCAGTCTTTCTTGCCGCGCGGTGCCCGAAGCAAAAGCAGTTCGCAAGTGCCGGTTGGCCGACTCCTGAGATTTTCAAGTTCGAATTTCAGATCTGAAGTCTTCATTAAAAGCTAAGTACCAATTTAGGAAAACTTTTTTCTTGCTCCAGTCCGATGTCAGAAAAAGTTAATAATTGTATTTCTTGTGGGAAGCAAATACCTCATAAGGATTTTCATTCTTACTGCTTTCCTTGCCTAGGCCCTGACCACGACGTTGCTAGTTGTCGGTTTTGTGCTAGATTTAACCAACGCACTATTAAGCGTCTGTACGATTTTGCATTTCATTACTTTGGCAGAAGATTTAATTATATAATGCCGTCGGAACAACCAACTACCGGAGTTTACAAAAAAACGCAAAGAAAAAGAAAAGGACAGGCATCCGAGGTCCAAAACCGACGACGAAGCTTCTTCTAGGCCAGTCGCTGGTTCTCAGTGAGGTGCTTTCGCAGCCCCTGACGACCACTACTTTAGAGCCGCAGGCCGATACCGACTCCCACGTGGAGTCAACCAGGCCTGCAGAAACTCAAGGTATTGGACCTTCGGAAACCATTCCCTCAGATGGGTCCGGAGCCTCTGAGCAGGCATCAGCTTCTGAGGGCGTTTTCAGGCCTACACAATTATATGTTAAAACGACTTCAGCTTCAAAGGCAAAGACTAAAGCAGCTTTAAAGACAAAGAAACAAGTACAACAGCCCCATGGGCAGGCCTCCATGCCTAAAAAACAGATGCTCAAAATGGCCAAAGACCTGATTACTTTGATCAGGGGTTCTCATCCCTCTCCTGATAAGAGGCCTAGGCAAGAGATAGAATATGAATCTTCAGATCAGGTTTCCATTTCATCTGATTCCTCTTCTGATCGGGAATACTCTCTTCCTCCTTATGAGGATTCTGATGCTGAAGAATCTATCCCCTTAGCTTCTCCTCCTGAGGATTATTCTTTTGGGGAAACACTGCATACCATGAGGGAGCATTTCCACTGGGAGAGCCAAGATTATTCAGAATCTAAGAAAATGCTCAGAGACTTTCTTTTACTGCCTCGGCACAGGCCCCTTGCTATTCCACCTGTGCTAGACATTGTAGATGATGTATTTTCAGAGTCCAGTCTGATTCCTGACTCCTTACCTCCAGCTCCTGTTAAGCCAGACAGATACTACAGGGTTCCAGACTCCCACAAATTTATTTTTAAAAACCCTGCTGCTGACCCAGAAACTATCTCTCAGGGTCCCAAGGGGGTCAAGGCTTCCACTGCAAAAACCCCTACCCCCTCTGACAGAGATTCCAGGGCACTGGACAGATGGGAAAGAAAGATTTACACTTCTGCTACCTTGGCTGTAAGAGCTTTAAATTGTCAGTTTCATATGCTTAAATATCAGCAATAAATTATGTCACTGCTTAAACAGAAAATGTTGACAAATTCTGAATGTGCAGAAAATAAAGAAATGCAGGATTTATTGCATGCAGCTGAACAAGTTGGAAAGCATACTTTACAATGTGGTTTTGATTCTTTGGAGGCCTCCTGCAGAGCCGCTGTCATTAGAAGGCATGCTTGGTTAAAGGAACAGAATCTGCCTGATCATGTTAAAGCAAAATTATTAGATGCTCCATTACAGCATGATACCTTGTTTGGTGTTAAAGCAGAAGAGGTGTTGAAGAAAATGGAGGACAAAGCCAAATCTATGCAAACAGTCAAGGATTTCTTACAGGTACAGCCCCCTAGATTTAGCAGACACTGGCCTGCAAAGAACTGGTCCTTTCCAGTGTCAGACAGGCCACAAAGAGGCAGATACAGATGCCCTAGAGGCAGATCCCAGCCCCAAGGCTCATACAGGTCTAAACAATGGGGTGCTTCTACCTCCAAATGCGGAGAAGACAAGTCACAGCCATATAGAAAGCAGTCCCAATGACTTCCCCCTGCCAGCACCAAGCACTTATCTTCTGGCAGCTCCTTTAGGGGGAAAACTAGCACTTTTTTCTCAAAACTGGCACCTAATCACCCAGGACAAATGGGTCTTGAACATAGTGTCACAAGGTTACAGGTTCCACTTTCACAACCTGCCAAGGGCAAATGGTATGCCAGACCTGCCAAAAAATCAATGGGCAGAGGCACAAAAGCAAGTTTCATCCCTCATGGACATGAGGGCCATTCAGCAGGTACCACCGCAAGAGCAGGGACAAGGATTTTACTCAAGACTTTTGTTGGTGCCCAGAAAGGACAAAGCCTGGAGGCCAATACCGGACCTATCTATTCTAAACACATACCTGGATATTCCAAAATTCAAAATGTTGACTCTGCAGCAGCTTCTACCCATGCTGGGCAGGAAGGCTTGGCTTGTAGCTTTAGACCTAAAAGAGGCATACCTGCATGTACCAATCAGACAGTCATGCAGAAGATACCTCAGATTCATAGCTGGCTCAATGCACTACCAATTCTCTGCACTGCCCTTTGGCTTATCTACTGCACCCAGGGTCTTCACAAAATGCTTGGCACCAGTAATTGCATTTTGCAGACAAAGAGGAATACAAATATATCCTTACTTGGACAGCTGCCTTATTCAAGCAGAGAACAAGGACATACTACTACAGCATCTGGCTTTTGTAAAAAGATTACTAACAGTTCTAGGGTACACAGTAAATGAAAATAAATCAAAACTTGTACCCTCTTAAGAGATAATATTCCTGGGTGCAAGCTTAAATACAACTGCCCAGATGGCTTATCTCACGCCAGACAAACAAAGGCAACTGACTACTTATTTCAAAATGTTGGCAACAAACACCCAGTTAACTGCAAGAAAAATTCAGCAGGCTTTGGGCTTCATGGCATCCTGCATTCTGCTAATTCCATATGCACGACTGCATATGAGGAAACTACAATGGTATCTAAAAAGTGTTTGTACTCAACAGTGCCACAGCCTGGAAACAATAATTACACTCATTCCCTGCCTGCAACAGGAGTTTCGATGGTGGGCAAAGGCCTGTCACCACAACAAGGGGCAGCCATTCACCATACCCCCAGCCAGGCAGACATTGACAACAGATGCATCATATTATGCCTGGGGGGCCCACATGGCAGGAAGATGTATTCAGGGCTCATGGTCCACAATCCAAATGCATCTACATATCAATCAAAAAGAGATGCTAGCTGTTCAAAATGCCCTGACAGCCTTCAAGGATCTACTTCATCCAGGACAACTACTGATAAAGACGGACAATACTACAGTCATGTGGTACATAAACAAGCAGGGAGGCACACATTCCTACCACCTTTGCAGACTAGCCATGACTTTGTGGAACATAGCATTGACTTACCAAGTACATCTGCAAGCACAATTCCTGCCAGGAAAGATTAATACTCTGGCAGACGAACTAAGCAGAAACCTCATGGATCCCCACGAGTGGAAAATGGATCCAAAAGTCTTCAACATGATAACAAAGAATTGGGGATGCCCGGACATAGATCTATTTGCCTCCCCACACAATCGCCAGCTACAGAGATTTTGCACAAGGACTTATCACAAGCAAGCATGGAAAGTGGATGCTCTATCTTTCAGCTGGAAAAACTTAACAGTATATGCCTTTCCCTCACTGCCTCTCCTTCCCAAGGTACTCCTAAAGGTCAGACAGGAGAAGCCAAAAAATGATACTGATTGCCCCAGACTGGCCCCGCCAGCACTGATATCCAATTCTAAGGAACTTGACTCAATGCTCAGCATGGACATTACCTCAAATTCCTCACTTACTGACCCACCAAAACAATCAGATCCTGCACAGCCAACTCAGGACCTTAAATCTGGCAGCATGGCGGATAACGTAGCTTTTCAAAACACAACTCTCTCTAAAGCGGTGATGGATGTTATCTTGGAGGCCAGGAGGCCCAGTACCAGAAAATCTTATGCAGAAAAATGGAAGAGATTCTGTGCTTGGAACCAGGCACAAGGAATTGACATGATTGTGCCAAATATCCCTCAGATTTTGTAATATTAACTGAGATGCTGGACAAAGGCCTATCCTTTTCATCAATCAAGATTCATGCCTCTGCCATTTCAGCTCATTACAATACAGAGCCACCTATTTTTTCTCATCCTTTATTAAGGCAGTACCTCAGAGGAGCCAAAAACTTACGGCCTCCAAGGAGATCACCAATACCTGCATGGGACCTCAATTATGTCTTGGAAAAACTCACTCTGCCTCCTTTTGAGCCAGCCGCTACAGCTGATATAAAATTTTTATCATGGAAAACAGCTCTGCTCCTAGCAATAACCTGTGCAAGACAAGTCTCAGAGCTGCAGGCACTCATGGCTGTGGAACCTTTTATCATTTTCCATCCAGATAGGGTTTCTCTAAGGACAAACCCCACATTTATGCCTAAGGTAGTGTCCAGTGTGGCCCTCAACCAAACTATTCATTTGCCTACCTTTTGTCCAAACCCACAGAATAAGGGTGAGAAACTTCTGCATTCTTTGGACATAGACAGCTGCGCTTCTACATGGACAGAACCAAAGCTTTCAGAAAGACTGAGCAATTACTGGTAGCATATGCTGCAGGATCACAAGGAAAGGCTATCTCTAAGCAGACTGTTTCAAAGTGGATAGGTCACTGCATTCGTTTATGCTATTCTCAACATGGCAAATCAGTGCCTAAAGGCATTAGACCACATTCAACCAGAGCAGCAGCCACTTCAGCAGCCTTCCTCAGAGGAGTGCCAACCAAAGACATTTTAGAGGCTGCAACCTGGAGTTCAGTGCACACTTTTACAAAGCACTATCACTTACCACTCTCCTCCAAATCCAGGGCAGGCTTTGCCACTGCAGTACTGCAGGGCCTCATAGCCGTTCCTAATTCTATTTAGTTCCAGCCTCCCAACCTTAGCTTTGGGATTCAACACAATTGTAATGACTGCAACAGTGAAACACAGTGAACATAGTACAGTTGTGTACCTAACCTACCATAAATGTAGATGTTCGAGTGTATTCACTGTTGCAGTCCAGGTTACCCACCCACCCACCATCCCCCTTATCTTTGCTGGACCTTATCTGTACTTCTCTATTCTATACAACCTATGTGGTGTACTTGCTTGTAGATGAAGGAAACTTGTTAGTTGGTGCATGCATGCTTTATTGACATTTTTTAAGCCTACCCTTTTGGGGGCACCTGACATCTGGGGCAAGAAAAACTGAAGAAAATGGCGTCGGCTGCTTCTTGTATACCCCTGACGACCTGATGTCAGGGAAGGGGCGACAGCAGCAGATGCAGGACCCAGGACTTTGGAATTCAGGCCGACTGAGGGCAACCTGCCAGCAGGATTACCCAAATGTAATGACTGCAACAGTGAATACACTCGAACATCTACATTTATGGTAAGTGTACACAACTGTACTTTCTTAATGGTAAGGAATACAAGCCATAGATCTACACCTAAGAGTCTATAAGAGACTAAGTACAGGGTGAGGGCTTCAAGCTTGTCTTGGTAACTAAAGATGTTCTTCGTGTTTAACTTGCAGTCATCACAATATGGGTTATCCCTGCCAGGGTAGCCCTCGGCCGGCCCGAATACCAGAGGCTTAGTATTTCTGCATCGGTTGCTGTCGCTTCAGGACTGACATCAGGTCATCAGTAGTATAAAGTAAGGCAGCCGACGCCATTACATCGGTCTTTCTTGCCGTGGAGCCCAAAGCAGAAGCAGTTCGCACGAGTGCCGTTCGGCTGCTACCTGAGTTTCATCTACCGATTTGAAGCTGAATTCTTCTAAAGGTAAGTACCCCGTTGAGGATCCTTTATTCTTGCATTAACTGCTCTCAGAAAAAGTTAACAATTGTCTCGCCTGTGGAAAGCAAATACCATACCGAGACTTTCATTCTTACTGCATCACTTGTTTAGGCCCAGACCACGGCGTCCCCCACTGTCGCTTCTGTGCTTTGCTCAATGCCAGAACTATCTGTCGTCGGGCCCTTATTGTAGCTAGATATTTTTGCTTACAGTCCTCGAACTCCAATATGGCTTCAGTAAGCCATCCGACAGCAGATCTTCTGAAAAAAATGTAAAGACAGAGACAGACCACATAGGTCCAAACCTACCGACGACGCTTCCCTTAAATTAGTCGCCAGTTCTCCGGTCCTGATACCTGCTTCTGTGGATTTGCAGGCCACTACCGAGACCCTTTCGGAGTCAGGTACAGATCCTGTGGTCATCTCTAACTTGGATGGGTCCAGAGCCGCTGACCAGGAACCAGCTTCCGAGGAAGCCCTTTGCACTACCGATTCTCGACACAAACCGACATCTTCTTTCGCAACTACCGTTCTTTCGAAAACTACTGAGTTTCTTAGGCCCAGGGTATGAACCACACCCAAGAAACTGACGACCCAATCTCAGGCACCTGCTTCTTTGCCTCAGTCTCAAATGCTTAAAATAGCGGAAGACCTTATCATGCTGATCAGGGAAAGACAAGCTACCCCCCTCCAAAAGGAAAAGAGATCTGTCCCCTGTAGTTTTGTCTGAACAAGAGTCAGATGACTGTGATGCATCTAAATATGAAGACATGCAACCCCTCTCTACTTATGAGGATTTTGATGCAGAGGATTCCATCCCTTTCACCTCTCCCCCAGAGGATTTTCCTTTGGTGAAACCCTTCATACCTTAAGGGAGCATTTCCAATGGGAGAGTCAGGATTACCTTAGTCTTAGATCTTGCACACTACAGACCCTTGGTCATCCCCCCAGTCCTTGATGTTGTGGAGGATGTTTTCCTGGAATCCAGCTTGACTCCTGACACCCTCCCTCCTGCACCCAGAAAAACAGACCGGTACTATAGAGTCCCTGACTCATACAAATTTCTTTTTAAAAATCCTACTGCTGACCCTGAGATAATTTCTCAAGGGCCTAAAGGAATCAAAGCAACCTCTGCTAAGAATCCTACCCCCTCAGATAGGGATTCCCAAGCACTAGACAGATGGGGTAAAAAAGTATACACCTCAGCTACTCTTGCTATCAGGGCACTAAATTGTCAGTTCCATGTGCTAAAATTTCAGCAACATACCCTGGAACTCCTCAAACAAAAATGTCTTCCTTTCCTGCTTGTGCAGAATCTAAAGAGTTACAAGAGTTAATGCATTCTGCAAGTCAGGTAACTAAACACACCTTGCACTGTGGTTTTGATGCCCTAGAAGCTTCTTGCAGGGCAGCAGTCACTGGATCTGTCATTAGAAGGCATGCATGGCTTAAGGAACAGCCCTTGCCACACCATGTCAAATCTAAATTGTTGGATGCTCCCTTGCACAAAGACAACTTATTTGGCACTAAGGCAGAAGAGGTCTTAAAAAAGATGGAAGAAAAAGCAAAATTTATGCAGACAGTTAAGGATTTCTTACAGGTCTAGCCACCCAGGTTCAGCAGGCATTATCCCACCAAGCACTGGTTATTTCCTGCTCCCACTAAACCAGTCCAGCCAGACCCCCCCAGACAGCAGCCACAGGGAATGCAAAGATTTAAGCAGTGGACTACCTCCACTTCAAAACTAGGGAGTTCTAAGCCACCTCCTTATGGTAAGAACTCACAGTGACTCACCTCCCCCACCTCCTCCCTCGGCCCACCTTCACTTACCCCTAGGAGGAAAACTCTCCTTTCATGCAAGCACCTGGGCCACCATTACCAACGGCCACTGGGTTCTCAACATAGTGTCCCAGGGATACAGATTTTCTTTCCGCACCCTTCCTACCCCAAAAGGGTTCCCAGATCTACCTCCAAACCAGTGGGCAGAGACGCAAAAGCAAGTCCTTTCCCTGCTGTCTATGAGGACAGTAGAGCATGTTCCTGCAAAACAGAGAGGCCAAGGTTTCTACTCCAGACTTTTTCTGGTACCCAGAAAAGAGGGCAACTGGCGCCCCATCCTCAATCTATCCATTCTAAACAACTTCCTGGTGATCCCAAAATTCAAAATGCTCACCCTCAAGCAGCTGTTACCCATGCTGTCCAAGGATGCTTTGCTAGCCACCCTAGATCTAAAAGAGGCCTACCTCCATATTCCTATCAGGGAATCTTGCAGGAAATATCTCCGTTTCAGGGCAGGATCTCAGCATGTTCAGTTGTCTTCGTTTCCCTTTGGCGTATTTACTGCTCCCAGAGTTTTTCATAAAATGTTTGGCTGCGGCTATTGCCTTTTGCAGACAAAGTAATATCCAGATTTACCCATACTTAGATGACTGCCTAATTCGGGCAGACAGCCAGGAAAAGCTGCTCAAGCACCTGGCCTTTGTAAAGTCCCTACTAGCTTCCATAGGGTGCACAATCAACGAAAAGAAATATAAACAGGTGCCCATCCAAAGGATTATATTCCTGGGAGCAAGCCTGGACACAGCATCCAAGATGGCATTCCTTACACCAGAAAAGCAAAATTTCCTGACAGCCTACTTCTCTCAACTAGCCACCAGACCCGAGCTATCTGCAAGGATCGATGGCATCTTGCATACTACTCATTCCATATGTCAGACTGCATATGATGAAACTTCAGTGGTACCTTAAAACCCATTGGTGTCAACACTCTCAAGACCTGGAGACTCTTATACCTATAATTCCTTGCCTCAGAAAAGTTTTCTTTGGTGGGCAACAGCATGCTCCCACAACAAGGGACTACCTTTCTCACCACCCCCCGATGCCCAGACCCTCACCACAGACGCATCAGACTATGCCTGGGGTGCACACCTGGGCGGCAGGTGCATACAGGGCCAATAGAGCCTACAGCAAATCCCTCTGCACATCAGTCAAAAAGAGATGATGGCTGTCTAGCATGCCTTGTTAGCTTTCAAGCCCCTTCTCTCCCCAGGGGCTCTCCTGATCAAAACAGACAACACCACTGTAATGTGGTATATCAACAAGCAGGGAGGGACTCACGGCTACCCTCTATGCAGGCTGGCCATGACCCTTTGGCACACAGCCTCTGCCATGCAACTCCACCTGTTAGCATAATTCCTACCAGGTTCTCTCAACTCTCTGGCAGACCAATTAAGCAGAAATCTTCTGGACCCACACAAGTGGCAGCTTAACAGAAGAACCTTCACCCAAATAACTCAGGAATGGGTCACCCCAAAGGTCGACTTATTTGCCTTCCACATCAGCCATCAGCTCAACAAATTCTGCACCAGGGAGCATCACTGCATGGCTTGGACAGTGGATACCCTGTCCTTCCCCTGGGTCAATCTATCAGTCTATGCCTTTCCTGCACTACCTCTCACCCCCAGGGTACTGCTCAAAATAAAGGAGGAAAAACCAAGGACAATTCTTATAGCTCCAGACTGGCCTCGCCAGCACTGGTACCCCTTGCTGTGCAGCCTGTCCCCACTGCCACCATGGCATCTTCCTCAGATTTCACACCTCCTGACCCAGAGGGAAGGGGAATTCATGCATCCCGTATTGCAGACACTCAGTTTGGCAGCTTGGCTTATTCCCTAACCCCCAATCAATCTGCCAACCTCAGTAAACAGGTTCTAGATGTTATACATGAGACCAGATGCCCTAGCACTAGAAAGTCTTATGCTGACAAATGGAAAAGGTTCTGCACCTGGATTCAGGCTAAGGGAGCCAATACGGCATAACCCTCCCTCTCATCCTAGATTACTTAGATGACCTACTACAGAGTGGCCTCTCTTTTTCCTCTATTAAAATTTATGCCTCTGCTATCTCTGCTCATTTTCCCACTGAGCAGCCCCTTTTCTCACACCCTTTGATCAAACAGTTCCTAAGAGGGGCTAGCAACTTGAGACCACCCAGACGTCCACCAACCCCAGCTTGGGACCTTAACTTTGTGTTGGAAAAGCTCACCCTGCCCCCCCCCCCCTTCGAACCAGCTTCTTTTGCAGAGCTAACATTTCTGTCCTGGAAGACAGCTTTCCTTCTGGCCATCACTTCAACCAGAAGAGTCTCCGAGCTGCAAGCACTCATGGCTGTGGAACCCTTCATCATCTTCCATGCTGACAGGGTATCCCCTCAGGACTAACCCATCCTTCATGCCCAAGGTAGTGTCCAGTGTGGCTCTCCACCAATCCATTCATTTGCCCACCATTTTTCCTAATCCCCAGAACAAGAGGGAAAGTATCCTGCACTCTCTAGATGTGCACAGACTGCTCAGATTCTATCTAGACAGGACTAAATCCTTCAGAAAGTCTGATCAATTGCTGGTTAGCTTTGCTACAATGCCAGAAGGCAAAGCCATCTCCAAACAAACCATTTTCAAATGGATAGCACACTGCATCCATTTCTGCTACAAAGAACACAGAAAGCCTCCACCCAAGGGGGTCAGGACTCACTCCACCAGAGCAGCCTCCACCTCTGCAGCTTTCCTCAGAGGAGTCCCCTCCAGCAACATCCTGGAGGCTGCCACGTGGACATCTGTTCACACTTTTACCAAACATTACCACCTGCCTCTCTTCTCCAAATCCAGGGCAGGGTTTGCCTTTACAGTCTTGCAGGGCATCCTAGCCAGCCCCTAGTTTCCTTGACTGCCTCCACCCATTTCTGCAGCTTTGGGAATCAACCCAAATGTGATGACTGCAACAGTGAAACACGAAGAACATAGTACAGTTGTGTACACTTACCATAAATGTAGATGTTCGTGTGTATTCACTGTTGCAGTCCTGGTTTCCCTCCCTCCATCCCTCTTTTTTCTTCTCTTTCCTTACAAGGGACATATTGATATTTACTTTCTACTGGTGGGGTTCTTCCACCAGAACCTGCCTCCTACTTGGGGGCTCCTGACAGGTTAGGGCAAGAAAAACTGATGTAATGGTGTTGGCTGCCTTACTTTATACTACTGACGACCTGACGTCAGTCCTGAAGTGACAGCAACCAACGCAGAAATACTAAGCCTCTGGTATTCGGGCTGGCTGGGGCTACCCTAGCAGGGATAACCCAAATGTGATGACTGCAACAGTGAATACACTCGAACATCTACATTTATGGTAAGTGTACACAACTGTACTGTCTTTACACCAAAAATCGTTTTAGGTAGGAAGATTTTGGGTCTTTTTAGCTGTGTGATGTCTCTGAGTAGGTACATGCTGGGTGGGAATTGTATTCTGTAATTGGCCTAATCAGAGGTGAGTACAGCAGGATGATAACTTCTTTTGACACTGGTGCGATGTCTTTAGGTATCAGTTGTACTGCACAGAATGATTTCCTGACTGCTGATGCTACACGTGGGGTGAAGGAGAGGGTGTTATCAACCAAGATGACAACATCTCTGCCTACTATATCAGTTTTGAGTGGGGTATTGGCTATATTGTGAGTTATAGATGAGCTCCACTCTCCAGCTGAATTTTTGACATCGATGCCATGTACACATAATAAGCTGGTTCTGATCAAAGGCCCAGTTCTGTTTCTCTTTTTTAAGCACCTTTCTTGTTTCAGAAAGATGCTTAACAAGTTTATGTTCTTTCTAAATATTACTGCAAAGGCTACTTTGCTGGTAACACCCAAGCTTGTGATTGCCTGATTGACAGATTTGGGTATATAGTGGTGTTAGGTGGTGATAGAAAATACTTTGCCGGATGTTGGACCAGAGTAGCATCAGTATGACTTCAGATGTCAGCAAGTAACCCATTTTCTATGTACACATAGTGGTCAGTGTACTCTACAATCTGTATACACAGGTAAAGCTTTATTATAGAGGAGTGATACAGTTAGCAAGTAGTTTGAGGATTCCTAAAAAAAGTGTTGTACTAAGCACATTTTCTTTTGCTGGTTTAATAGGAAGCCATTTGGAACAAATGTTTTGTTTGACGGAAAATGTTCATAACAGTATTAACAGTGTAATAATGTTAATTATTTAATCAGATGTAGGATTTAAAAAGTTCACAACTGGGTAGGTGGGGACCCAGTAGTGGACTCCTTAAGAGCAAACTCTGCTTGTATTTAACCGCAAAAAGAAGGCAGGTGCCCCAACGTTCACTGATAATCAAAAGTAAAGCACCAAAACCAGGAACTGTGACACGAACAGTTTAATACAAGTAACACTGAAAATTCACAACACGTTTTCGTCCTTGACTTCATCAGATAACAGCACTCTGGTGAACTCACCTTAAATACATTAACTAATTACTGATAGCCAATGACAAAACTTATCAAATCAATTAATTAATTGAAAAGTAATTAAAAACACATACACATATATACACAAATTATACTTCCTAAAACCACCATGAAGATCATACCCTATAATAATTAACATGTACAAAAAATAAAAATATATATATAAATATGAATATATATATATGTAAATGAACCATTTCTAAAATCTTAACATTTTGTTCTAAAAATATAATATTAACATCTATCTGGAATGGTGTAACAATACTATAATTTAGCAGACCTCAGCTTTAACACTGGCTTAAGTGAAATCATGTCATTGAGACCTGGTGTTCTGTTGGCTTCTAAAACAATTTGCCAAAATAATTCTCTGTATTCCACCAGTGTTTCCCAATTCCCCCCTCTAGGGTCGACTGGCACACTTTCTAACACAAAAAATCTAAATGTAGCTAATTTACATACACTGGTGTGCTTATATAATGCATTATTTTATTTTATTTATTTTACATTTGTTAACCGGGGGTGTCTGACTGAGCCGAAAAGGCCCTTTTTCAGCAGAGGCCCGGGGAGAAAAGCTCCACAAAGAAAAATTACAGACACATTTAGTTATTTAGACATAATCAATATACACACAAATTACAAGAGACATGTCTTTACAGTGGTATGCGGCACAAACAGTTACAGTGGAGAGAACAGTCAAAAAAGATATTAATTTTAAAAATAAAGGTAAGTAATAGATTTGTGGTGTACAGCTGAACTTTGGAATGTAGGTAGAATACATACATAGTACACAGGTACAGTACATACATTGTAGATTAGCCAGTGTTTGTGAGTAAGATTGAAAAACTATTATCAATTGCTCTAGATTTAGTATGCATATGTTATCCCCTGGGGAGCAATCATGGCACTGCCAACTTTGCTTGAGATGTTGCCTGATGAGGTCTTTAAAGGAGGCTTTGGATGATGTGTTTTGAATGCTAGTAGGGACAGAGTTCCATTTTTAGCCAATGAACTACTATATAGTGCATCTCCAAAGCTATTGTAGCTGTTGGTGACTTCTAGTAGTAGTTTGCTTGATGATCTAAGAGGCCTTTTGGCTGAGTGATGTTGTACTAGGTTTTTGAGGGCAGGACACTTATTGGGGAGGTAATAGATAGAATGACAGAGGCAGAGCTGATTGTAGGTTAGGAGGTTGGGCAGTTCAAGCCAGGGAGCTGTCTCAAAGCAGTACAGTGATGAGTTCTATATGAGCAATTTGCAGCAAAGCGGCAATTCTGTTATAGCAAGCTTCCATTTTGCTTAGTTCAGTTTTGTTGAGATTAGTCAGAATGGGAGCTGCATACAGTAGGGTGGATAGAAGTTGGGAGCGAGCAATGGCTGATCTTGTGTTGTTGGTAAGAAATGGTTTGATACGGTAGAGTGACCCCAGTTTGGCATGTACTTTTTTAATAGTTAAGTTCAGATGACTATCAAATTTTAGGTGGGAGTCTATGGTTATTCCCAATAGCTTAGCCTGTGCCACTGGAGCAATTGGAGTAGCATTTGTGGAGTAGATAGTGAATTGACTGTTAGTGTTTTTGTTAGAACTGGTTATAATCATAAGCTGAGTTTTCTTTGGATTGAGGATAAGTTGGGCTTTGGTAAGGTAGTTTTCAACGTCAGAGAATGCTAGTTGAGTTGTTTGCAGGAGGATGGGAATGTTTTGTGCAGCACAGATTAAGGTAGTGTCATCTGCATACTGAATTATAGATGCATGCTGTGTGGAGGTGTGGAGGTCATTTGTGAAGACTGTGAATAGTAGTGGTCCTAAGATAGAACCCTGTGGGACTCCTATAGTTATGGGCAGCTGAGGAGAGAGAGAATTTTCCCATTTCACAGCTTGGTACCTGTCAGTTAAGTAGCTTTGGAACCAGGTAAGAGTGGAATTAGATAGATGATATTGGTTTAGTTTGTTTAGCAGGATTTGGTGTAGACTGTGTCAAATGCTTTGGACATATCCAAAAAGAGTTGACACTTGCAGGCCTTCATTTTTGAGACGGTTTACTGCATCTGTGAAGCAGAGGAGAGCTGTAGTGGTACTATGGGCAGGTCTGAAACCATGCTGAGTAGGTGACAGGATGTTGCAGTCTAGGAGATAGTTTAGCATCTGGGTATGGATGCATTTTCTAGGATTTTGGCCAGGGGAGAGTAAAGCAATGGGTCTGTAGTTATTAAGTTCAGTGGAGGTCCCGCCTTTATGTATGGGTGTAACATAGGATATTTTCCAGAGTTTAGGCACATAGTTTTCAACAATTGATCTGTTTATGAGAGTGGAGACTGGGATAGCAATAGCATCTGCTGTAAGTTTCAAGAAATAGCTGGGGAGTAGGCCGGCTGCTGTTGATGAGGTTTTAGTTTGGAGAGCATGCCTTTGATTGAAGTGGTGGAAACTGTTTTGAGGATAAAGCTAGTGTTAGGGTTATTTGTGTTGCGGGAGGTAGTGAGGAAAGAACTGTCCTGTGATATTAAGGGTAGAGTTCAGTTCACAAAGTGGGAGTTGAATTGTGTTTCATGGGAACTTTAGTGTCAGGGTGGTTGGTTTGGGGTAGCCTTTTGGGTGGATTTTAGTAGCTGGTTTACATTTTGCCAAAATTTTTGTGGGTTGTGTTGGTATTTAGTTTGTAATGTTGTGTAGTAGGATTTTTGTCCAGCCGAATGCATTTTTGCACGGTTGCGCAGTTCTTGGTACTTAGTTAGGGTTTGTGTTTCTTTGTTTTTTGATAGTAACGCCAGGCAGTGTCTCTGGACTTGAGGATTTGTTTGGTTTCTTTACTGAGCCATGGGTTTGTAGAGGTTCTAACCTTGATTTTGCAATGGAGCGACAGTGTCTAGGTGTTGTAGAAATGTTTTGTTGAAATATGCTACAGCCTGGTCAAGTGGGAGGGTTTTAGGGGTCCAGTCACAGTTACACAGTAAAGTGTTGAGGACCTCAGGAGAGAATTTTTGTGTTTCTAGTGGATATATAGTTAGTGGTTTTGCATATGCTTGTTCTACTACGATAAAGTATATTATGTTGTGGTCACTTAAGGTGTCTGGGAGACTGCCTGTGTGAGGGTACAATGTGGGGTTGCTAGTTAGGACCCAGTCAAGGATGGATTCCCTTTTAGATTTTTTATCACACCTAGTTGGAATTTGGACTAGCTGCTGGTAGCCATGGAGATTTATTAGATTACTTGGTGGTTCTGATATACAGGTGAACCAATCTAGGTTGAAGTCCCCCAGAATAAGGGTTTCTTGTGAGTATGTGGAAGAACACCAGGATAAGAAGTCTTCAAGGCTAGCAGTATTTTCTTTTTTGGTCCTAATGTCATATTATTTTCTTTTTTGGTCCTAATGTCATATAAATGTTCGTAAATTCTGGGTAGGTGGGGACCCAGTAGTGGACTCCTTAAGAGCAAACTCTGCTTGTATTTAATCGAAAGAGTAACTTAATTGCATAGAAAATATATAATTATGTCTTATGAGTTTTAAGCTAGCATCACTAACAGCCATTAGTACCAATTTGTGTAATTATATTTGTGTGTGTGTGTGTGTGTGTGTATATATATATATATATATATATATATATATATATATATATATATATATAGAGAGAGAGAGAGAGAGCGAGAGAGAGAGAGAGAGATTTATATAAAGAGATAGACAGATGTAGATGTAGATACTTGTTAGTATGTATTATTGTGTTCTGTTTTTCAGTAAATGTACTCATTTTTTTCTAGGTCAGGTAGGAAAACTGAGAACTGTCCTTGCTTTCTAAATGTGTATGTTAATGTATTTTGATGTCTCTTTGTGTGTGCAGCTGGAAGTGAAGGAGGAAGCCAGCAATAATAAAAATGTTAAGGTGCATTGTGATGAGGAGGAAATGAAAATGCACCAGCTCAATATTCAAGTCCGTGAAGTCTTTGTGAACCGCTTTATTCAGATGTTCGCAGACTATGAAGTGTTTGTTATTCAGCCAAGTCAGGACAAGGAGTCCTGGTTCACCAACAGGGAGCAGATGCAGAACTTTGACAAAGTGAGTGTTTAGAGAAATGCATTCAAGTATATTTTTCAGAAATGTTATATAACACTTAATTTTTAGTTTGCAACTTAAAGAGCACCTAGCATAATGTTTATATAGGCACCGAAGCATTTTTCTGTTTATCATTCTCAGGCTTGCTTCCACAGTTGCTAAAGATATTTGTATGGGAATATCTGGAATCATCAGCCTGCATAATATGGTTTCTTGCTAGCACCTAATGTAGAATTTTGTTAATTTAGAGATAAGTGGTATAAAAAGGGGAATTGTGTTGCTGGACATAGAGTAGCAAAACAAATCAAGGTAAGAAAATAATTTGGTTACAATCTGTTTCCTCTTAATAAAAAGTAGGTTCATTGCTTAAGTGAGAAAATCTAATTTTAAAGTTTCTAGATATTATCTTTTACAAATGTTTTCATGTTGTCCAAAAGCAGTGTTGTTATTTATGACCATTGTTTTTCTGTAATTCTTGTAAACATTTTAGAGATCATCCATTGAATTACCATAACAGAAGCAGGGTGTGCATTATTGGCTTTTTAATTTGTATTTCAGAGGTGGGCTAAGGTTGGTATTTCAGTGTTCTTAGCACCCTTGAACAGTAATTTGCAGACATGCATTGTTAACTGATTGATTGCAGCTAACAAGTGACTGTTAATGTGTTTTCAGAGGAGAGAAATGAAATTAAGAACATGATTGTGTGTAGTCATCACATGACTTCTTTCACTCCCTGCAATTGCTAATTTTCTTGTTCTTTTATAATGTGTTTATCATGCTGTGATTGAGAATACTGTTTATACTAATAACAGTATTCAGCTGTTATCCAAAAGGAGACTATATTTAGAAAGATAACATGGAAATTTGTTAAGATTTCTGTTTCACTTTGTTCTTTTTCTTGCTTTCCAGGCCTCTTTTCTGTCTGATCAGCCTGAACCTTACTTGCCTTTCCTCTCAAGGTTCCTGGAGACACAGATGTTTGCTTCATTTATTGACATGAAAATCATGTGCCATGATGAAGAGAAGGATCCTGTTCTAAGGGTATTTGATTCCAGAGTAGAAAAAATTAGAATGCTGAATGTGAGGACTCCAACCCTACGAACGTCAATGTATCAAAAGTGCACTACCGTCGAAGAAGCTGGTGCGGCTTTACACTATTAAACAAAAATTATGTTGTAGTGGAAAAGTTAATTTATTTGCTGTCAGTAAGTGGACAGCCAGTATGGGTGAGGTAATTGCTAATTTGAAACACTTTTCAACATTTAAGGAAAGATTTTGACACTTTTGTGCTAAAGCCTTTGATTGGTATTGACAAGTATGGTTGTAGGTGACTAGTGAAAACATTGTAGACCCTTTTATTTCTTTATTTGTGAAAGTGCAGGCTGCCTTTACACGATATTTTCTTTGAACTGCAGCAAAGTAGTAGAAAGTTGGCAATATGTGGTAACTGCCAGCATCTATAGCATTTTTCAAGCTGTTATTATCTCCTTGCTTAGCTGTTTCTTACTTTTGTCTGAAGTTCATTTTTACTACATATGTCTTACACGACAGTGACCAAGTTCAATCGTATTTACTAATTTTATGTTGGTACACTGCTAGAATACAGAAAAGAGTGATCACAGTGCTTTAGTTAAGAGTTTCTTTGTCACAGAATTTACTTCAGTATCATGCTTCATTCCTTGTCACTTTGAGGAGATAGGTTTTACTGCAACCACCACATGTAATAAACATTGGTATTTTGCACAAGACGGTATGATGGATGCGTAACATTTGCTGAAACAAAATGCTGCATACATTACCTTACTTTGAAAAACAATCTACCAAAGCTTACAAGTATTATTTCTTTTTAAAACTGTCCAAAGTATCCCCTAAGTGTTCTTTAATAGTTGCATAAAACAATTATTTTGTATCTGAAGCATCTAAATATTATATGAAACAGCATATGCAGCTCACATGCTGAAAGAACAAGCTTTTATTTTAGCAAAAAATGAAGTTCATTCCTTTTCACTGTCTGTGGGTATGGTTTGTCCTGCAAAATTTCATGTTTCTACAAAAAAAAGTTCCACTTTGGCCATTTGAAAAGGTGGCATCCCTAATCATAAAAGAGGGCAGGCCTGCTGGCTGAGTTGCATGTTAATGACTCAGTCTGGGGAGTGGTTAATGTTAATTGGCCCTGTGCTCTCCCCAAAAATACCCATGATCCCCGATTTACTGTGTCAAGTTATTTAGAGAACTGCTCAGCTGTGTAAATTTCCATGAGTAGAGGAACATTTTTAACATTGTCTAACGATGGCAGTAGTCCATTAACGTCATTGGAAGAAGTCGCAGTTTGGTAAGTTCAGCAAAGGTCAGTGAAGAAGTGTGAGTGGGGGGATGTGTTGGTGTATGTAGATGCATGTGCGTATGTGTCTGGAAGGGCTTGAATGAAGTCGGGTATTCGTGTGAGTGTGTGTGTGTGTGTGTGTGTGTGTGTGTGTGTGTGTGTGTGTGTGTGTGTGTGTGTGTGTGTGTGCGTGCGTGTGTGTGGATGGGGGGGGGTGAGTGAATGACTGAGTGTAACCTTAAGTCCAGTCGAGCATGGTGGGGGTGTTTGATATTGAGTGGATGTGTTGTTGTGTATGCTTGCATGAATATCTGAATGCATTCATGAGTTTAGAGGGGAGGGTGCCTGTGCCAGAACAATGCATGGACCACCACTGTAAACACTATTGCCATCACAGATGTGACAATGCTAGTATAAAATAGTGTGGTTCTGAGACATGCCAATGATCCAATAATGAAGTTTTCCTCATTGCAGTCATAGCTGTCTCTGAATCACATTTTTCATTGAGCACATAAATTGACCTACCCAGGATAGACAGTTCATGTGAGCAGTGGGATTCTTTCTGAATCTCAGTATTTAAGTTTTGATGAAAATCAGAAAGAAAGTGGTTATACTAATGGCAAAAATGTTGCTAATGTTTTATCGTTTCAGTCTTGCACAGCTTCTGGTGTATTGCATGACACTACATAGAAACAAATTTTCTCAGCCTAACACTTAAAGCCTAAAGGTTCAGAAAAATTACAATAAAATCTCTGATTAACCACTGTACATTTACATGTAATTATAGTAACTTTGCAGATATTTTTTGTTAATAAGAATGCTTTGTTTCATCTTTTGTCTGGAGTGGTGATTCCAGAAAGATGAGGGCTGTATCCTTACTCCACTTCACTCCCATTTTTTTCTGAATTAGAAGATGAGTTCTATATTTTTATACAGGATGGGTATGACTGAAGATCAGTATTATGAAAATTATTTTTGAGATGAGTACTGTGTGGAGCAGGAAAAAGAGTGAGGGATCCCTTCCAGAGACAGTGCAGCTCTGCCTAAGGTCTTTAAGATTTTGGAGAGGATTTATAGGGTTTCTGATTATCTCTGCTTCTGATTCATATCCAATATTCATGGCATGGGTATGGCTTATGCTAAATTGAACAGTAAGTTTTTTGCTGTCTCGTCATCTGATAAAGAATAACGTGTGGAGAATGCAGATTGAATAATTCATGCTTCTTGTTATATATCTCTTAAATATTTAAATGTCTTACTTTTTATGCTGAGTTAGGAGTTAGACTTTGAGCAGTTCTGATGTGTCTCTATTTTCTGAAGATGAGGATAAATAAGTGATAGGGAACAGACGTGGCACGTCTGATTTGTAAGTGTGTGTATGGTGTTTTCTTTCAGTGTGCAGCATTGTCATTCATGCTTAGGAGACATACTAGGTTAAAAGGGCAGTGTTATCTAAATGTTATAACTAAAATTATGTTTCCAGATTTTTTCATGTGCAGCTCATGCCCCCATGTGAATTCTCCATTGTGGGCTTCATTCCATTCCATACCTTATGGAAGAAGGGGGCAATTTAACATCTGAGGGGCCCCAACATAAATAGACCAGCCTCTTCAGATATGAACAAACCCTGTGCAATCAAATTATCATTTCTGCTTTCAGCACTCCCAGTGTATGGAGTTATGTTTCATACCCCTTTGTAGTTCTCTTCCACTCATTTTGGTCAGTGCCCTTTGTATGTGGCAGAATGTCAAGTTGCAGGAGAAATCCAGCCATTATTTCTATGGCTTTATGGTTTGAAAAACTAATAAAAAGATTTCCTTTTTGTTTTTTTCTTGACCCCCCCCCAAAAAAAAAGATTGGAGGCCTAGTTTGAATCTTTTAGATTTTAAGAGACACTTGAGAGTTTAGTAGCTCAGGGTGTTTATTCTTTAGACTCTTAGTCCTGTTTTTCCTCAGAGGATGATGACTTTGGAGTTCAGTGATCTTTACTGACATGATCCTATCTCTCCCCCACACTGGAGATTTCTCAACATTGAAGTTAGCAAAGAACATTTTCTGTTAGCTTTTCTTTTCCCAAATTAGCCACAGCCAACAGATTGTTACAAAGGTGTACTTCATACCATGTTAGTAGATGCTTTATTTAGGGGCATTGCTGGTTATTGGCCCATTGAGGGGTTTTCTGTCCCAGAATAAAATTTACAGCATGCCACTTCTATTCTGTGCAGTAGCAGGTGAGGCTGCTTTGAGGCCAAGGTTCTTTCCTTTTTGTTTTTTTTTAAGGTCACATATTTGCAAGTACTGTTGACATCACAAGCAAGGCTTCATGTAAGAGAGTTTCAGTCTTACCTGAGAAGTCATTACAGTCAGGCAGCCCTGTAGTTGGAAAATAAGTACGCTTAGGAACTGAAGGAAGGCCATTTGGTTTTCCAAATTCATCCCAAGTTCTCACAGCGGATGTTTCAGACCTCAGTTGCTGCACACATTTAAGCTTTGTAAAAGTGCAGGGGTTATGGTCTTTGCCATGCCAGACTATATATAAATATAAAGGAAATGTTACATGTGGAAATGATCTTGAAATCATTCAAATGTTGTGCACACCAGAGGTTTCTTCAGATATTACCAAGTAGTACCATTGTGGCATGGTACAGAAACAGCTAGGGTGGGACCATTTGCTTCAGGTTGTGCAGAATGGCAGTGAATGTCTGGGAATCTTTTGTCAATGAATATCTCTGTAATATGGATCATTTTCCAGGAACTTACAGTTTTTGGTGGATGTTCCCACTAGGAGCCAGAATGTAGTTGAATTAAATCTTTCTTCAGCTGGTAGGGGAGCATATTCATGACTTCTTTGCATCACATTAGAATGTGTGGTTTCCTTATTTTATGTTAAGGGAACAGGATGATTTTCTATTGGACTGGAGCCAAAGCTTTCCTATATGCATTCTATTGCATTCCTGTGATTCACATGGTATTCTTGAAAGCTGTGAGACCAGTTCTGTTCTCTGTATTTTATGTTTACATCTTACAGAAGAGTTCCACTATTGATAAAAGGGCTACAGATCGACTGCAAGGTTATTTGTCCAAATGGAGAAGAGTCTGGTGTTGGTGCCAGCATGTCAAATTACCTTTAGTCCTGAAGTATTTATTTGAACTCGTTGAACAAGGGGTGGCTTTCTCCTCACTGAAGGGTCACTGTTTTTCTCTGTCAACTTACATTCATTAGGATTCCCCTTATTCTTTATTTCTGTAGTGATAGACAAGTACCCCTAAATGCATTTCCTTTCTTCGGAGTGTTCTCTTCTAAGAGGGTACCCATCCACTTTGGTACATATGATGAAAGAGAAGGTTTTCAAATACAGAAAATCTAAATTTAAAGCAATTTTATGTAGTTGGGAGTGAAACCAAGGGACAAGACATTAATAAGTGAATATTGGAGAAATACATTTGTGCTCACTTTTTCTGTGGATGCTTTTACATTCAGGAATTTGGTAAAAGAGAACCAGAAAATAATTTTCGATAACCAAGAATTGTTTAATTTGTTGGGAGCAGGACCCACAGTAATTTTTAGGAAAGGAGCTAACATTAATTATTTATTAAAAACAAAGAATGATGTAAAGAAGGGGCGGACTAAGTTGAATATCAAAAAGGGACTGTTTCCATTTTGGGGCAGGTTTATAAAAGAGTTCCCCATTTTTTCAGTGGCTGACATAAATGGGACAATTGCAGGAAGGGGACACTTTAATTGTTGGACAAGGATTTGATTTATCCAGCTTGCTATACATGATACCAACGTTTCTATGTAGGTAAAACACAAAGAAGGTTTAACTGCTCAAGTATATGCTATTAGAAGAATTAATACTAATAATACCTTAGCAAGGCATAGTCAGTGGTGCTTGAATTTTTAAAAAATTTAGAAATTTGTTTTCCTTGTGGTGAATTTAGATAGTGGATAGGTGGTGATTAACACTTTTTGCCTCTAGCATTGCATTTTAATGTGGCAATTTTCTTTGGCAATATTTTCCCCTGGCCTTAATGATGTTAATAGTTCAAAAAATATATTAAGCCTTCAAGCTCGTAATCAATTTGTTTGAATTGGTTGTTTTAAGTACATGTGCCTTTTCAAGTGTATATTTAAAGTGCAAGTGGTTGTTAAATATTATTTCTGATGAAGTTCTTGATTAGAGTAGAATGAAAGTGCTAAAATCAGTGGTGTGATGGTAATTCATTTAGCAATTTGTTTTTAGGTATCAAACTCCTATCAAATGGCATTAAAGTGCTGGAGAGGGTGATTGTTAAAATAATACACTGAGTAGTAGAAGGCAAGATGGGAGATAAGTAGTTCAGACTCAGATCCGGATACACGATAGCCAACCCATTGCTTGCAGCAAGATTGATAGTGTTGAAGAGCTAGAGATGAGGAAAGAATCCAATTAAGGATTCCAAGAAATGGAGAAAAGTGTAAGACAGGGTCCCAAGAAAGAGGATTTTTTGAGTAATCCTGCAGTGGTTCAATCTCCCAGAAACATTGGAAAAATTATTGCAGGCTATGCACAAGGACCCACCGACACAAATACGAACAGTGCTCAGATTGGGGGGGGGGGTCTCACTGGGAGTAGGTATGCATCAGGGTCCAGTTCTGAGCCACTGCTGTTCCTACTGGTGATGAACTACTTTAGCAAACAGGTCAGAGAGGACAGATCAGCAAAGGTGCTGTATGCAGATGATGTGGCATTACAAACAGACTCTGAACTGGGACTTCAGCAAATGAGAGGGGAATGGAATGCAAAACCGAAGGCATATAGGATGAAACAAAACACAGACAATGTAATTTTTATGGCAACAAATTAAGGAACGGAGAAGAATCTGAAAATTGAGATAATAGGGAAGCTAATGAAGGAGGTTGATAGCTTCAAGTATCTAGTGGGTTGATTGAGGAGAAGGGAAGACTGAATGAGGGGTTTTAGACTACAATCAGAGGGTCAGCAGCCAACTGGTACAGAGTGTCTCACGGGTAATATATGCCCCAAAAAATGTCAAACTAGCTGAAAAGTATGATATACAAAATAATGGTGTGACCAGTACTTCTGTATGGCTTAGTAACTTTGGCAGAAAAGTTGAGGAAGTTAGAGATGATAGAGAGGAAGTGCCTAGATGAGCAGTTTCATGAAGACAAAGACATCAAAGTACAAGACATAGTAGTGCGAGTTTCAGTGAAAGTCAAAGAAAAATGATTATGATGGTTTGGGTACATGTGCAGGGACACAGAAGACTATTTGATGAAGCAGATTTGGGAGAGACCAGAAGAAGGCAAGAGGAAATGAGGACATCCAGCAAAGAGATGGATTAATTGCATGAGAGACAGATGTTAGTTTGCCCCTTCCCATACTGTACTTTCTAACAGCAGTCTCCCTTTGCAAGCTGTTTCAACTATTTGAAAGCCCTGCTGTTTTTCTAGTATTACAAAATCCTTTCTCCTATAACTTGTGGTCTTTCTAAATCCCACATACTCCTGGTTACAAGTGTTTATTTTATTTCAAAAGAAAGGTATGCAAAACAAGTAAGTCCAAAGTACTTACTGATTTTCTTATTGTTTCAGAACATTAGCTGCCCCCCCCCATTCTGTACTTCTAACTGCAATCTGTCTTTAGATGCTGTACTATTTGTATGCACTGCTGTTTCTCTACTTCTACTAAACCTTTTCTCTTATAAATTCTTGTCTTCCTAATTTCCACATAACTCCTTGGTAAAATTGGCTTATTTTATTTCAAAAAGACAGGTATGCAAAACAAGCAAGTCAGAGTAACTACTGCCTTTTCTTATTGTTTCTGTAGACTTGCATATCTGTGAAATCAGGGCCAGCCCTTTTCATCATACTGTTGCTATCCACCACTTTTCTGGTCTATTCTGATCCTCCCCCTCCCCGCAAGAACAATTGCAGCCTAATCAGGGCCAGCCCTTTTCATTATAACCTATAAACCTACTGATAGTCTTCCTTCATCTGTTGCGCGCTATGCTGCCATCCCTTCCCCCAATTCCCTCCCACCCCCAGTGGTCCTACCTTTATTACAAACAGTAACCCCTTCCACCCTTCAACCTATAAAATCACCACACCTATACTTCCTCCTACAACTTCTAACTACTATCCCTCCTACTCAGCTAATATGTACAAGCGCACCATACCTATAGTCACTGCATGCACACTCCTTGCATACATCACATCTTACCAAACCTCCACCATTCCTGCACTCAACCACTACCACTGTACCACCACACACACCACCACTCATATCCCACCTCTACTCTACTACTCTCTCATCAGGTCAACAACCTTCCCAATACACCCTCTATATAGACTACAGACCACAGTACCTAAACTAAAAACAACCCCTCAACCTAACATAACCCTACCACCATACCTATTGCCCACAGAACGCAATCAAAAAACTTCCCTTATAAGCAAGCATATACAGAAATTGATAAAACTAATAATCTCATCCATATCCAACCTAGCACTCAGTGGAGACATCCATCCTAATCCTGGTCCCTCTATCTCCAACCCCTCCCCTCATAATCAGACTACAAACCACATCTCCCAAATCACAGCCAATAGAAAGCCAACCGACCGCCTTCTGATAAACCTAAATATTAGAAGTATATGCAACAAGGTGCTTGAATTCCATGCCACCATAGACGTCTACTCCCCTGATGTAGTGATCCTTACAGAAACATGGTTAAAACCGCACATTACTAATGAGCAAACCCTCCCTGCTGGTTACAATATACTAAGAGTAGACCGACTAAACAAAAATGGAGGTGGTATAGCTATAATATTTAAGCAGCATCTAGACATCCAGATCTTAAAGTTAGCAGCTCCCCAAATAGGTAAGGAAGAAATAATATATGCCAACCTTAAAATTAACCAAAATAAAACCCTAAACATAATAGGTTGCTACTTCCCACTTGGCCACAGCATCCCTCCACTTGAAAACCTCCTCAGCTGGACTACCCACCACCTACCCCAAGAAACTTAAATTCTAGGAGACTTCAACACTGACTGGCAATCCTGCTGTAGCAACCACCCAACCCATCATGTAAATCTTCATGGCTTCACCCAACTAGTCCAGTCACCTACTAGGATAAATAACTCCAACAAACACACTACCCTTGATTGGATACTAGTCAATAAGAGCCCCCAGTCATATATAGCAGGCTGCTTATCTGACAGCCTCAGTGATCACTCCCCAACCTTCTTACTAAGAAAACACCTTTATAAAGCAAAACCCATCATCTACCGTCAAATACGCAAAAACTAACTTCAACCCTCTCTCATTCAGCTCATCCCTAAAAGACTGTAACTGGCAACCTCTAAAATACCTCAAACTAGATGACGCAGTTGACTACTTTAATAACACATTCCTAAGCATCCTTAATTACCACAGCCCCCATAAGACATTCCCGAACTAGAGCCCAACAATCCCCATGGCTACAAAAAAACACAAAGTCTGAAATGAAAAACAGGAATAAAGCATGGGACAACTGGCGCAAAACCAAAAACTCCTCTACTAGGCAAAAATTCCTAGAACTACGCAATAGAACCAAAAAGCTTATAAAACAGGACAAAATCCAATACTACCAGTCTGCCCTTACCTCCTCCCAACATAACCCTAAACAATTCTGGTCCTCAATAAACTCCATCCTCCACCCAGGTAAAGTAAGTGCACCCACTCCTAACTTAACTTACTCCTCCGAAAATATTGCTCCCTCTTTCAACAATCACTTCACACAAACCGTACTATCACTAGCTAGACAGCACAACCCCCCCCCCATAAACCCACACCATCAACTAGAACTAACAATCTCCCAACTAGCTTCTCTTTCTCTCCTGTTCCTACCTCCAAAATAAAACAACTACTAACTAAACTTAAAACCACCAGATTAGCAGCAGACAACCTCCCAGGTGAATACATTCAACTTGCAGCTGACGCTCTAGCCTACCCCGTATCACTCTTGATTAACAGATCTCTGTCAGAAAGTTATGTTCCTATACTATGGAAAGTCTCACACATAATTCCCCTACACAAAGGAGGCCCCCCCCACAGATCTAACCAATTACCGCCCCATAGCTATTCTCTCGCCACTCTCCAAAATACTAGAGAGATGCATTTATTCTCAAGTCTCAGATCACCTCCTTGCTAACAACCTCCTCTCTAACACATAACACGGTTTCCGACCTAACCATAGCACCACCACCGCCTTACTC
The DNA here is from genome assembly GCF_019279795.1 of Protopterus annectens. Classification (NCBI taxonomy): domain Eukaryota; kingdom Metazoa; phylum Chordata; order Ceratodontiformes; family Protopteridae; genus Protopterus; species Protopterus annectens. The sequence continues at coordinate 830,858,100 of NC_056751.1, forward strand.
TCTTTCTCTAACACTATCCTACAAAATAAAAATGCAGGTTATCTCTCCTCAGCTACTTTCCTAGACCTCTCTAAAGCTTTCAATATGGTCCCACACAAACAACTCATCTCTCTTCTCAATAACCTATCCTTCTCTCAACCAGTCATCAACTGGTTTCAGAGTTACCTATCTGACCGCCAACAAGCAGTTGTTTGGCAGGACAACCTATCCCCCCAACTACCAGTCTCCATAGGAGTTCCCCAAGGGTCCATCCTGGGACCCCTACTCTTCTCTATTTTCACCAGTAATCTAGCCCCAGCCGCAACACATGGCACACTCATACAATACGCAGGTGACTCAACCATCATTTGCACAGCCCACTCCCTACTAGAACTGCAAAAAGTCACACAGGAAGCATTTTCTTCTATTGAAACTTGGTTATCCGATGCCCAACTAATACTCAACCCAAACAAAACAAAATTACTAATCTTCCAACCCACCAAACTTACCCTAGACAGCTCTCACTTTAACATCACAGCAAAAGACAACACCACCATCCATCCTACAGAACACACCAAATTGCTAGGAGTAGAAATAGACAATAAACTGAACTTTGACATTCACATTTCCATGACCATTAAAAAAGTGCACAAAAAACTAGGAGCATTATATAGAAATCAGCAACTACTTACCAAAGCAGCTAAAATTTCGGTAGCAAATTCTCATCTTATCTCTACCCTACTCTATGCCTCTCCAATATTTAGTAACCTTAGACAATGTGATCTAAATAAGCTCGAAACCTGCTACAACAAAATCGCCAAATTCGCCACAGGGGCTTCCTGCCGTACTCACCACTGCCTCTCACTAGCAGAACTGGGCTGGCTACAGCTCCCCCACCTCCTTCAATGGTACCAACTCACACTCGCCCACAAACTAATAAACCAACGACTAAAAGTCCCATCCCTTCAGAATCTACTCCAACCCTACATAACCACGAGACCACTAAGATCCAGCCACAAAAACCTCCTACAGGTCACAAGAGCCATTAACTCTGCTGGAGAAGCAGTATTGTCCTGCACTATAGCCAAACTCTGGAACTCCCTCCCATCCTCAATTACCTCTGTAACTTCTTGCACCCACTTTAAATCCTTACTAAAATCACACTTCAAAACTTGCCAGATATGCCCTTGCAACCCCCCCTCTAATACCATTCACTCCCACCACCCACTACTTCTCTCAGCCCCCTATCAACAACCTACTCTTAGCAAGCTTGGCTACTCATGTTCCCAGCTACCTACCACATAATACTAACTTCTTGTAGCAACAACTGCTAATGGCTGTTATGTAACTCAAAAACAGTTTGTATCAATTGTTCACTGATGAATCTCAACTACATTTTAACCATGTTTAGTATTTGTCACCGTATTTTAAAATTGTACTATGCTCTACAGCTGTTTTACATCTGTTCTCTTCTTATCTTGCGTCCTTAACTGAATGTCTATATTTAAATTCTATGTTTTTTTAACTGTATAATGCAAATAATAATGTGGAGCTTTTCTCCCTGGGCCTCCGCTGAAAACAGACCTGTGTCCAGTCGGACTCTCCCGGTCAACAAATGTAAATAAATAATGAGAGAAATCCTGCAACAAACAGGTATGAGTTTTAAAAAGGTGAAAAATGTTGCATTGAATCAACAGAGATGGTAACAGTTCACAGGACATCCCAACTCCATGTAGAAAATGGGAGAAAGGGGATAGATGGTGATGGTTTACTGAAGACCAGCATGGCCTAGTGTCTAAGAAAAAGGTTTTCTCTGTTAGATAAAGTGTAGCTAAGCATACTTCATTATCAAGACTGCTCTTCTGGGTTTCAGCATTACTAAGTTGCTGTGACATTTGTTTGTTCATTTTGTGGCAGTTAGAAACTTCTTGATTCATCTCATGTTGGAAAGGAAAACATTTGTCTTGCTTCCTCTGTACATGCTAACATGCCTTCATTGTCAGCTTTTGCTGTCTAACATCACTCCTCTTCTTTAACAGTAGAAGTTTTGTGACAGAACTTTCTTGTGTTTACTTCATTTTTTGGCTCCGAATTTGTTTTTGTTTTCTTCACTGGGATATAAAACTTCTGCAACCACTGTATGCTGAGCTACTGCATATCCAGTCATGCCATTCTCTTCCGTAAGTTGAAGAATAGTTTCCATGTGTCAGCCTGTTTTGTTCTATTGCTCTCTTTCCTCACAAGCTGCTCTTCATTTATTAAGACTTTTTTAGCTTCTGGCTCACTCCTTGAAGTTTCTTTCACAGGAAGGTTTTTCAATTGCAGAGTACCTTGCAAAGGTAAGAGAAAACATCTCTTAAACTTTACAAAAAAGCACCTAAACAGGCATGTCCAAGGGTCAGCTTCCGGTGATTTCTCCTGTCCACCTGGTGAATCTGGGCATAATGGGGCAGTGCGGCAACTGCCTCATGTACACAGATAATCCTCTCCTCCTACCACCCAACACTACAACCTGCGAGAGATGCACTTACTTAGCCAAACTGGAAGCTAAGCTCTCTCCGGCCAAGATTGTGCTAGACAGTCAAGAGGAGAAGGTTAACACCTGCATTACACTTCAAGCAACTCATAGCCCTTCAAAACCCACACCATCAACACCCACACATAGCAACACTAAACCCACATATGCGGAGGCCCTTAACATTAACCTGCCCAAGCAACAAGGACCTCTGAAGCCGAAATGCAAACAAACACCAGTCACAACCAAAGTGACACATAGCTCACAACACCAGTGTGCCACCCAACAACAGCCCCTAAGGCAAGACAATGTACCCAACACTTTAGTCATAGGTGACTCTATAGTCAGGCACACTGATGTCCCACTCACCAGGCTGAACAAGGAGAAAATTACAGTCAGCTGCCTGTCAGGTGCCAGGATCCTCCACATAACGCATGCACTCAAGTCACTCCACAACAAGTACAAATACGACTCTGTCATTGTTCATGCTGGAGTGAATGACTTGAGACATACCTCCCTGGACTACATGAAGAGAGACATGGAAGAGCTCTTGGATCATGTGACCCAGGCAGGTATGACCCTAGCCCTGAGTAGCATCCTGCCTTCGCCCAGAATGATACCACAGTATAAGGACAAAATGATTGACTTCAACAATTGGCTAAGCTTCTGGTGTCATTCAAAGGGGATCCAGTATTTGTCTGCCTGGGAAGACATGATCGACAAACCACGATGCTTTGCCAGAGATGGTCTGCACCTGTCACCCCTGGGATTCAGGTTACTGGCTAAAGCTCTTGCCACCCTTATAGTGCCTTTTTTAGACAAGGTTCAAAGGATAAAACTACCACCATAACAGATACAAGCATGCAAAATCTGAAGGTAATGCTACTCAATGCTAGAAGTCTAAACCTCAAAATGCACTCTCTTGAGGCACTCCTAAAAATGGAGAACATTGATATCTGTGGAGTAACTGAGACCTGCTTCAAGGCTCCAGAGAGCACCCCTGCAATACCAGGCTACAATTCTTACCACACTTTTCGGCCACAAAACCAAGACCGAAACACTAAAGGTGGAGGAGTGTCCATATTCACCAAGGATATTTACACCTCCAGGCTAGTTGCCCAACACAATGCATCTGAAATTCTCCAGGTGCAACAAACATTAGGTAAGACTGCAATCCAAATTGTAGCTTGCTACAGATCCCCCACCATGCCCCAAGATTCTCACTACACCTTTCTAAACATATTGGAAAATATTAAGATACAACCAAACACCCTAATACTGGGTGATTTCAACTACCCTGCCATTAATTGGGAAAACTACTCGGGTACCAACTCCTTTTCCCAACGGTTCTTGGAATTCATAAATTCCAAAGCCCTGGATCAAGTAATCCATTGTCCCACCAGGGGAGCCAATATCCTAGACCTGGTCATTACCAACATGGGAGATAGATGCTCCACACCAGTGGTCACCCCCTCATTGGTCAGGTCTGACCATAAGCAAATCATCTTTGACATCCACATCCCACCCCCAGTAAGGAAGCCTCCTTAAAAAACTTCTCCAAAGCCAACTTCATGCTACTGAAGTCAGAAGTGACAAACTTCACAACCCCCACGCAGACGGGATCTGGAAGTTTGACTGCAAAATCCTACACTAAGGTACTGTACGAGCACATCCACTCATGCATGAATTGTGCCATCCCAAATAGAAGCAAGATGCTCTTCTCCAAAAAAAGGAGGCCAATCTGGTGGTCCCCTGCTATAAACAAACTATACAACAGAAGGAAGAAACTGTTTCAGAAAAGAGGAAAATCCCAGGATGCAAAAAACTCCCTCACCAGCCTCAGTAAGAAGCTGAGATCCCCCATAAAATCCTCAAAAGCTAGTTGCGAAAATAAAATTGCCAAAGATTTCAAAGACAACCGCAAGGCATTCTATAGTTATGTCAAGAATCTAAATGGCAATGCTCAGATCTGCTCTGAACTACAACAGAATGGCATTAAATATACTGATCCCAAGGATATTGCCAATATCCTGGCAGATCGATTTAGTTCCAACTTCACCCCCCTCTCACCCCCTAAAGGGCCCATCGCAATACCAAAAGATTGCCAAATTCCGATAATCACGGCCCCACAGGTAGAAACCGCACTCTCCAAAGCTAAGAATACAGCATCCATGGGACCAGATGACATCCCAGGCTGTGTACTACATGAACTACAAAATGAACTTGCACCTCACCTAAGTGTCATGTTTAATCATAGCCTCACCTCAGGCTTTGTGCCCACTGAGTGGCGCACAGCTGCAGTTATCCCGCTCCACAAGGGAGGATGCGCCTTGGATCCCGGGAACTACCATCCCATCAGTCTGACAAGCCTGATCTGCAAGGGCATGGAACGCATTATCATGGGACTTACAAACAAATACATTGGCAACCTTCAAACACTGGACCACACCCAGTTTAGGTTTGTGAAGGGCCGATCTTGTCTCCTGAATCTGATTGACTTCTTCGAATCAGTCTCCAGAGTTGTGGACGAGGGTAAGGTGGTCCACACAGCCCATCTGGACCTCGCCAAGGCCTTCGACACCATCCCCCACTCTGGAATCATAGATAAACTTACTAAGCTGGGCATAAATCCCTACGTCACTCGATGGGTTACCAACTGGCTTACTGACAGAACCCAGACTGTAAAAGTAGCCGACTCCAAATCCAGCTCCAGACAAGTGACAAGTGGAGTACCTCAGGGTTCAGTCCTGGGACCACTCTTGTTTGGCATCTACTTCTCTGAAGTACAGACCAACACTAAGGGGCTCTGGCTAACAAAGTTTGCAGATGACTGCAAACTGGGAGCCATTATTGAATCCCCAAATTATGTGGATATTCTACAAAAAGTCCTTACAGAAACAGATGCCTGGTGCCAGAGCCATGGGCTCAAGCTTAATGCCAAGAAATGTATAGTTATCCCCTTTGGAAAAAACATGTACCCATGAATTACCACATAGGTGGCAGGATGCTAAACATCGAAAGTGTGATGAGAGACTTAGGGACACAGGTGGACAGTGGTCTAACTTTTGATAACCACATTGCCACAACAGTCAGGAAATCCTTCTATGTGGCACACCTCATCACTAAGGGCTTTTCATCCAGAAAAAAGGAGGTCATTGTCCCACTGTACTCATCCCTCATTAGACCCATTATAGAGTATAATGCCCCGTTTGGTATGTACCTCACAAGACATCTGCAACAGCTGGAAAGGCCACAGAAATACCTCACTAAAAGTATCACAGGCCTAAAGTAGATGCCATATGCTGACCGTCTAAAAAAACTCCAGCTATACTCTGTGGCATATCGTCTACTCAGAGGCGATCTCTGCTTAACATACAAGGCCATGTCAAACCCTGAGCTGTTGGACATGCTCCACTTAAAGAAATCCCAAACCCTCAGAGCCACACGCTCCAGGGATCTAAACCCTGTCATCACAATGAACAAAACATGCTGGAGGGATAGATTCCTGACACAGAGACTCCCCATACTCTGGAATAGACTGCCCATACATGTCAAGCAGAGCGCCTCATTGACCCTCTTCAAAAGGAACCTTGATGATTGGATGGGAGATAGGAAATTCACCCCGGGGATCATGTCAGTCGCCCTGCTAGACAGGGGCCCAGAGAAGTAAATATTGTGGGAAGAAATATCCAGGGAATTGTTATGGCTAGGCTTGCATAGGCCCTAGGGCCAATAGCCTAGTACCAACCTATGAACCTATGAACCTGTGTAATCACAGTTCTTTGATTTCTTGCTCTTGTTACGTTTTTATGCTGCATAGACACCTGTAAGTTCTTCTGAGATGTGACACTAGAGATAGGTAGTGAGTCTTCTAATTTAGTTTTTCTGACTTAACTAGATTCAATATTAAACACGTCTGACATTCAGTGAACTGCAAGCCTTGTTTAGCTGGCAAGCTGTTAAATGCACTTCTGTATCTTCAAAACTGTCATCTGTTTGTTCTTTAACAACTTCAGGTTCACCAGAGTAGAATATGGTACAGTCTTGTTTCGCTATATTACATTTGGGTTTTCTAGTGAACCATAAATGTTAAGCTTTTTTACTTTTTGTTAGTGACCTCAGGTAGATGGATGAGAATGTGTACATTTTTTCTTAATATCACCTCTCTCAGACCTTCTCTGTTTTAGTTGACGGGCTAGTGTTTCCTCTTTCTGTTTTAAACCCCCAATTTTTAGGTATCGTATCCAAATGAAAAGCGAGTGTTTGCTTATGTTACTGTAGCTCACCTTTTACTAACTTTTGAGTCGTGTGCAGTGCTTAGCAATCGGTGAAGTATACTGACTGCTAAGAAGTCAAATACACTGTTCACCTTGAAGATGAAGTTTTCTTTGTCTTCCTGCAGCAACTTAATAATGTTTTCATTCCTTTTACACTGTTGTTGCAGACTGATTGCATTTAATTTACTTTTTTTAAATCTCTTTATTTCTTCATATTAACGTAGCAGTGCAAAATTCCCTTTTAAGTGTTTCGTGGAAAAGTGCAACTTGTTTTTGCTTTCACCTTCAAACTCCTTTATGTTTTACACACTGAGACAAAGTATCTTGCCTTTGCTTAAAGTAGGTGATTTCTGTAGCCACTTCACTGTAATCATCAAATGTCTATGCACGTTTTTTTAATTTTATTCCCAGTCTCTTTGGGTTGCGCTTTTAGTAGCTCACATAGCTTGCTTTCAAATCAGTAGTGCCACCAGTAATCTACAAGTTGTGCAAGTAGCTCTTTTTTATCATCTTGTAAGCATACATTGTCAGTGTGGGTTGAAATCTGACTTCCCTTCTACTCCTCAAGCTCTCAAGCACCTTTTCTGATTGCTCTTATTCAAGCATTTACACACCTTTTTCCAGCACTACTGTTTCTTCCCTATATTTGATCAGACCAGCTCCGTTTCCCTTTGGCTAATGTAGACTGGTAGTTTTAGGGCTGGTTGGGTTACTTCTGTAGCTCTGACTTTAACAATTGCAGCTTCCACTATCTTCTTTGTCATCTCATTCTCCGTTTTTTTAAAGATCTAGAATGTGATGACATTCTTTGACTTCATCTACTGCAACCTCCATCATCTTCTTTGATTTCTCACAATTGGAATGTACCTGGCTAGACATCTCCAGCAGCTGGAGAGACCACAAAGGTACCTAACCAAGAGGATTACTGGCCTCAGACAGTTGCCCTATGCAGCACGATTGAAAAAGCTAAGACTGTTCTCTGTTGCATACCGCTTTCTCAGAGGCGATCTCTGTCTAACGTACAGAGCCATGTCCAACCCAGAATTGTTGAACATGCTCCATCTTAGCAAAACCAAATCTACTCGAGCTACATGCTCTAGGGATATAAACCTCAACACAACAATGAATAGAACATGCTGGAGGGATAGATTCCCTTCGCAGAGACTTCCCTTACTATGGAACAGGGTCCCGATCTTCATAAGACAGAGCCCCTCACTATAACTCTTCAAGAGGAACCTTGATGAGTGGATGGGTAACAGAAAGTTCACACCGGGGATCATACCAACAGCACTACTAGATAGGGGCCAAGGGTACTACCTGCTAGTACAAGGGTCTAGGGAACTACTAAAAGGGCGGTGAATACTGCACAACGTGGCTGGGCTAATATATGCCTTCGGGCAGATAGCCCAGTACCAACCTATGAACCTATAATCTTTCTTCAATGAAGCTAAGCACTGTTGACATTATCCTGTTTTAAGCAGTGGTCCTAGCTTCTTCTTTAACCCTCTAAATTTCTGTATTACAGTAATTCCACATCACTGCAGTTCTTGTGGCATTTGCTTATTTGCTTATTATTGTGCAGTCATATTTTGTTGTGGAAGATGGTTTCTGTTGCCTTTTCAATGCTTTCAGTTGCTTAACTTGCTGATGATAAGGCCTAAACCAATTTCATAAGGACCTAAACAAATTTCACAAGGGCCTGTTCATTTACAGTTTCTCTACACAAAATTTGCCAGTGTTTGTTATTGCACAGCTTTTCCTCTACATACAATTCCATCAGTGCTTGCCTCTGCGTAGTTTGTCTACACAAAACTCACTAGTACTTTTCAGTGCTCACCTTCTTCATATAACACTTATAAGAACTTGTAGGTTCACTAAATTAAAAAAAAAATGATTGGTGTAGTTCAACAATAGTTTGAAATTTTCAGACATTGAACATCATGTGTAGCACAGTTGAGGCATGTGGTCTTCAGAAAGAAGACTCACTGGTCAGCCTAAAAAACTTTATTAATAAATAGCTTACTTCTAACTTCAGCCAACATAACAGTTACAAACTTCAATGAAATTAAAGCAGCTCAAGGAACAAAACAAATCTCTTTTTCTACAAAAACAGAAAACAGTACCTTTTCAAAAATTCAGACATCATACAGCCATGCTGGTTGGTAGGTCCAGATCACTTCTGCTTAGAAATAATTTCTTTTAATTTCCCATTTCTGGAAAAGCTTGCCTCACTGACTGTTTTCCTAGGTAAATCATCTCTCACTTCTTTCAGAATTTACTAAGGTGGATTCACTATTTCAGTATGTCACTAGGCAGCCATCCAGATTTGTTAAGGCAGATGTTCTTCGTGTTTTACTGTTGCAGTCATCACATTTGGGTTATCCCTGCCTGGGCAGCCCTCAGTTGGCACGAATACCAGAGGCTTAGTATTTCTGCGTCAGTTGCTGTCACTCCAGGACTGATGTCAGGTCGTCAGTGTTATAAATTAAGGCAGCCAATGCCATTCCATCAGTCTTTCTTGCCGAGGAGCCCGAAGCAGAAGCAGTTTGCACCAGTGCTGGTCGGCCGCTACCTGAGTTTTTTGTTTCCAAAATTGAAGTTGAAGTTTCCTAAAGCTAAATACCCCATTGGTGATCCTTTTTTCTTGCTCTAACCAATGTCAGAAAAAGTTAACAATTGTTTCGCCTGTGGAAAGCAAATACCAGACCGAGTTTTTCATTCCTAGTGGGTCATTTGCTTAGGCCCAGACCACGACATCCCCCGCTGTTGCTTTTGTGCTCTATTCAACACCAGAACTATACGTTGTCATGCCCTTATTGTAGCTAGATATTTTCGCTCTCAGTCCTCGAATTCCGATATAGCTTCGGTAAGCCATCCGACAGCAGATCATCTGAAAAAACGTAAAGATAAAGACAGAGAAAGACGGCACTGGTCCAAAACTGCCGACGACACTTCCGTTAAGCTAGTCGTCAGTTCTTGGGTCCTCAGTTGGCACTTTCACAGCCCCTGATGCCCGCTTCTGTGTATTCGCAGGCTGCTACCGAGACCCTTTCGGAGTCCGGTATGCCACGACACTGTTCATCAACTAAGGATCCTGCAGATGTCTCTACCTTGGATGGGCCTGGAGCCACTGAGCAGCCACCAGCTACTGAGGAAGTACTTTGCACAACCGTTTCTCAACACGCAACGATGACTTCTTTCACATCTACCGTTCTTTTGAAAACTTCAGAGTTTCTAAGGCCCAGGGTACGAACCACACCCAAGAAACCGACGACCCAATCTCAGGCACCTGCTTCCTTGCCTCAGTCTCAGAAGCTTAAAATGGCAGAAGACCTTATAATGCTTATCAGGGGAAGCCAGGCTACCCCTTCCAAAAGAAAAAGAGATTTGTCCCCAGTAGTTGTATCTGAACAGGAGTCCAGTGACTCTGATGCATCTGATTATGAAGATATGCAACCCCTCTTAGCTTATGAGGATTCTGATGCAGAGGAATCCATCCCTTCAGCCTCTCCACCCAAGGACTTCTCCTTTGGGGAAACCCTACATACCTTAAGGGAACATTTCCAATGGGAATGTCAGGACTACCCTCAGTCAGAAAAGAGACTCAGGGATTTCCTATATCTTCCACAGCACAGACCTTTGGTAATTCCTCCTGTCCTGGATGTTGTGGATTATGTTTTTATGGAATCCAGTTTGACTCCTAACACCCTCTGTCCTGCTGCCAGGAAACCAGACAGGTACTATAGAGTCCCTGACTTTCACAAATTTCTATTCAAAAATCCTACTGCTGACCTCAAGGTTATCTCTCAAGGACCTAAAGGAATTAAAGCAACTTCTGCTAAGAATCCCACCCCCTCAGATAGGGATTCCCGAGCATTAGACAGATGGGGTAAAAAAGTATACACCTCTGCTACTCTTGCTATTAGAGCACTAAATTGTCAGTTCCATATGCTGAAATATAAGCAACATACTATGGAACTCCTCAAACAAAAAATATCTTCCATTCCTGCTTGTGCAGAAAATAAAGAGTTACAAGAGTTAATGCATTCTGCAAGTCAGGTAACTAAGCACACCTTACAATTTGGTTTTGATGCCCTAGAAGCATCTTGCAGGGCAGCAGTCACTGGTTCAATCCTTAGAAGGCATGACTGGCTAAAGGAACAGCCCTTGCCAGACCATGTCAAATCCAAATTATTGGATGCACCACTGCAGAAAGACAACTTATTTGGCACCAAGGCAGAGGAGGTCTTAAAAAAGATGGAAGAAAAAGCTAAATCTATGCAGACAGTTAAAGACTTCTTGCAGGTCCAACCACCGAGGTTCAGTAGGCATTGCCCCTCCAAGCACTGGTCCTTTCCTACCCCCTCCAGGTCAGCTCAGCCCAGACCCTGGGAAACAGACCCACCAGACAGCAGCCCCAGGGAATGCAGAGATCTAAGCAATGGAGTTCCTCCTCTTCAAAACCAAGGAGTGCTAAGCCACCCCTTCATGGTAAGAACTCACAATGACTTCACGCTTCCACCCCCTCCCTCTGCCCACCTGCTCTTGCCCCAGGAGGAAAACTCTCCTTCCACGCAAGCACCTGGGCGACCATTACCAACGACCGCTGGGTCCTCAACATAGTGTCCCAGGGATACAAATTTTATTTCCACACTCTACTAACCCCAAAATGGTTCCCAGATCTTCCCCCAAACCAGTGGGCAGAGGCCAAAAAGCAAGTCCTTTCCCTGCTCTTGATGAGGGCAATAGAGCATGTTTCTGCAGAATAGGTAGGCCAAGGTTTCTACTCCAGACTCTTCCTGGTACCCAGAAAAGAGGGCACCTGGCGCCCCATCCTTGAACTATCCATTCTAAACACTTTCCTGGTGATACCAAAATTCACAATGCTCACCCGCCAGCAACTTCTACCTATGCTCTCCAAGGATGCTTGGTTAGCCACCCTAGACCTAAAAGAGGCCTACCTACACATCCCAATCAGGGAATCTTGCAGGAAATATCAACGTTTCAGGGCAGGATCACTGCACTTTCAGTTCTCTGCACTTCTTTTTGGCTTATCCACTGCTCCCAGAGTTTTCACAAAATGCCTGGCTCCCGCCATTGGTTTTTGCAGACAAAGAAATATTCAGATTTACCCATACTTAGACAACTGCCTGATTCAGGCAGACAGTCAGGAAAAGCTGCTAAAGCACCTGAACTTTGTAAAGGACCTGCTGACCTCCCTGGGGTATACTATCAATGAAAAGAAATCCAAACTAGTACCCATGCAAAAAATTGTATTCCTAGAAGCAAGCCTGGACACGGCATCCCAGAAGGCATTCCTTACACCAGAAAAACAAACCTAACTGACAACCTACTTCTCTCAACTGCCACCAGACCCCAGTTATCCGCAAGGAAAATCCTGTAAGCTCTAGGGTTCATGGCTTCTTGCATTCTACTCATTCCATATGCCAGACTGCATATGAGGAAACTACAGTGGTACCTAAAAAGCCTTTGGTGTCAACACTCCCAAGACCTAGAAACTCTTATACCAATGATACCTTGCTTAAGGAAAGATTTCCTTTGGTGGGCAGCAGCATGCAACCACAACAAGGGACTACCCTTCTCACAACCCCACAGTGCCCAGACCCTCACCACAGACACATCAGACTATGCCTGGGGTGCACACCTGGACGGCAGGTGCAATCAGGGCCAATGGAGCCCAAACCAAATACATCTGCACATCAACCAAAAAGAGATATTAGCTGTTTAGCAAGCTCTGACAGCCTTCAGACCCCAACTCTCCCCAAGGCCTCTACTGATCAAAACAGACAGCACCACTGTGATGTGGTATATCAACAAGCAGGAAGGGACTCACTCGTACCCTCTGTGCAGGCTCGCCATGACCCTTTGGCACACAGCCCCAGCCATGCAACGACACCTGCTAGCACAGTTCCTGCCCGGCTCTCTAAACTCTCTGGCAGACAACTTAAGCAGAAATCTTCGGGACCCACATGAGTTGCAGCTAGACCAAAGAACCTTCACCCTTGTAACCCAGAAATGGGGCACCCCGAAGGTCGACCTCTTTGCTTCCCACTCCAACCATCAGCTCAGCAAATTCTGCACCAGGGAACCTCAGAGCAAGGCCTGGGAAGTGGATACTCTATCCTTGCAGTGTGTCAACCTCTCGGCCTATGCATTTCCCCCTGTACTGCTCATTACAAGGGTACCGCTCCAAATAAGGGAGGAAAAACCAAGGACAATCCTGATTGCCTCAGACTGGCCATGCCAGCACTGGTACCCTCTGCTGCGAAGCCTGTCACCACTGTCACCATGGCATCTCCCTCAGATCCCAACCCTCCTGACCAGAGAAATGGAGAATTCATGCATCCCCAATTGCAGATCCTCGATCTGGCAGCCTGGTTTATTCTCTGACCACTCCACAAGCTGCCAATCTAAGCAAACAAGCTCTAAATGCTATACGTGAGGCCAGACACCCTAGCACTAGAAAGTCTTATGCTGACAAGTGGAAAAGGTTTTGTACCTGGATCCAGGCTAAGGGAGCCGGAACTGCACAGCCCTCCCTACCTCTCATCCTGTATTATCTGGCTGACCTACTACACAGGGGTCTATCCTTCTCTTCCATTAAAATTCATGCCTCTGCCATCTCTGCTTATTTCAGCACAAAGCCACCTCTTTTCTCACACCCTGTCATCAAACAGCTCCTAAGATGAGCTAACAATTTGAGGCCACCCAGAAGAGCACCTACCCCAGTTTTGGACCTTAACTTTGTTTTGGAAAAAAAATCATTACTGCCCCCTTTTGAACCAGCAGCATCAGCAGAGTTAAAGTTCCTTTCTTGGAAGATAGCCTTGCTTCTGGCCATCACTTCAGCTAGAAGAGTATCCAAGCTACAAGCACTAATGGCTGCAGAGCCCTTCGTCATTTTCCACGCTGACAGGATCTCCCTCAGGACTAACCCATCCTTCATGCCAAAAGTGGTGTCCAGTTTGGCTCCCAACCAAACCATTCATTTGCTCACCTTTTTCCCTAACCCACAAAACAAGGGGGAAAGGATTCTGCACTCTCTAGATGTGCACAGGCAGCTCAGATTCTACCTAGACAGGACTAAATCATTTAAGAAGACTGATCAATTGTTAGTCAGCTTTGCTACAGGAGCAGAGGGCAAGGCCATATCCAAACAAACCATTTCCAAATGGATAGCACACCGCATCCGTTTCTGCTACAAGCAGCATGGGAAACCTCCCCCCAAGGGGGTTAGGACACATTCTACCAGAGCAACCTCCACCTCTGCAGCTTTCTTCAGAGGGGTCCCCACCAGGGACTTGCTGGAGGCTGCAACATGGACATCTGTTCATATCTTCACCAAGCATTACCACCTGCTTATCTTCTCCAAATCCAGGGCAGGCTTTGCCACAGCAATCTTGAAGGGAATCCTAGCCAGCCCCCAGTCTTCTTGACTGCCTTCACCCTTTTCTTCAGCTTTGGGAATCAACCCAAATGTGATGACTGCAACAGTGAAACATGAAGAACATAGTACAGTTGTGTACACTTACCGTAAATGTAGATGTTCGAGTGTATTCACTGTTGCAGTCCTGGTTTCCCTCCCTCCATCCCCCTTGTCTGTCTCCCTCTATCCTTACAAGGATGTTTTGGTATTTACTTTCTACTGGTGGTGTTCCTCCACCGTAACTTAGCTCCCTCTTGGGGGCTCCTGACAGTTAAGGCAAGAAAAACTGATGTAATGGCGTTGACTGCCTTAATTTATAAGACTGACGACCTGATGTCAGTCCTGGAGTAACGGCAACCGACGCAGAAATACTAAGCCTCTGGTATTCGGGCCAACTGCGGGCTACCCTGGCAGGGATAACCCAAATCTGATGACTGCAACAGTGAATAGACTCGAACATCTACATTTATGGTAAGTGTACACAACTGTACTTTTCCTTAGGCAGGGCCATCTTTTCCCAAGCAATTTGTTTCTTAAGCAAGTCTCTATGTTAACATTTGTGTTGTACTCCTGTTCCTATAATGTTCCTCTTTTCCTCATTATTCTGTTCCACTTCTGTTGTCAGTACTAATCTTCAACTCCTTTCTTTACCTCTGTCCTCGTTCCTTGCTCTTTTACTTTGTTTATTAAGTAATACATAAAACGTGTATCTCTTGAATTGTTTGTTTTTGACAGTTTTGCTTTTCTTAAATTTTTAACAAATGTTTATTTTGAGATATGAACATTTCTACTAAAAATAATTATTACAAAGTTTACATTTAATTTGCTTTGTCAATTTTGTTGTAGCTGAAAAGAGTCTTGTGACTAGTCCACCAACCTGGTCAACCATTGATACATAAACTTCTTTCCACTTGCCAAACTAAGTTGAACATTTAGGATAAATTCCATTCTTTTCCCTTAATTTCATATAGCAGGCTACATTTAGTACTTTAGGAACTCATTTCCTGGTTAAAACCCTTAACTCACAATTCTGTCGCCGACCGAAAACTCATAACTGAAACTTAATTTCAGTAGACCATATCTAGTGTGTGTGTGTGTGTGTGTGTGTGTGTGTGTGTGTGTGTGTGTGTGTGTGTGTGTGTGTGTGTGTGTGTGTGTGTGTCTGTGTGTTGGTGTGACACACATACATCACTGAGCACCTGTTAGTGCTTGGAAATTTATTCAAGTTAGCTTTTCAGTTTTAACCCTTTCATCTGAAGATGCAGCTACCTCATTGCTGCACGATTTTTAGGTTAATTATCAGGACTCTGACACTCGGGGCTTTGCCCCTGGTAAGAGCTGACAAGTTTTAAGAGGCAGATGTGGCAAGGCCTGCATTATATGATAATCAGAAGACAGACCATGCAAAATGATCTTTTTCTTGATGTTCATCGTGTTTCACTGTTGCAGTCATTACTCTTGGGTTATCCTGCTGGCAGGCTACCCGCAGTCGGCCTGAATTCCAAAGTCCTGGTCCGGCATCGGTTGCTGTCACCTCTTCCCCGACGTCAGTGTGCCAGGGGTATAAAAGATGTAGCCGACGCCATTTTCTTCAGTCTTTCTTGCCGCGCGGTGCCCGAAGCAAAAGCAGTTCGCAAGTGCCGGTCGGCTGACTCCTGAGATTTTCAAATGCGAATTTCAGAACCGAAGTCTTCATTAAAGCTAAGTACCCCGTTGGGGAAACTTTTTTCTTGCTCCAGACCGATGTCAGAAAAAGTTAACAATTGTATTTCTTGTGGGAAGCAAATACCTCATAAGGACTTTCACTCTTACTGTATTCCTTGCCTATGCCCTGACCACAATGTTGCTAGCTGTCGGTTTTGTGCTAGATTTAACCAACGCACTATTAAGCGTCAGTTCGATTTTGCATTTCATTACTTTGGCCGAAGATTTAATTATATAATGCCGTCGGAACAGCCGACGACCGGAGTTTACAAAAAACGCAAGGACAAGGAAAAGGATAGGCATCCGAGGTCCAAAACCGACGACGAGGCCTCCGTTAGGCCAGTCGCCGGTTCTCAGTGTGGCGCTTTCGCAGCCCCTGGCGCCCGCTACCTCAGAGCCACAGGCTACTTCCGACTCCCACGTGGAGCCAACTGGGCCTCTGGATACTCAAGGTATTGGACACTCGGAAATCATTCCCTCAGATGGGTCCGGAGCCACTGAGCAGGCATCGGCTTCAGAGGGTGTCTTCAGACCTACACAGTTATATGTTAAACCATCTTCAACTTCAAAGACAAAGACTAAAGCAGCTCTAAAGACAAAGAAACAAGTACAGCATTCTCCTACTCAGACTTCCATGCCTAAAAAACAGATGCTTAAAATGGCCAAAGACCTAATTACGTTGATCAGGGGTTCCCATCCCTCTCCTGATAAGAGGCCTAGGCAAGAGACAGAATATGATTCCTCTGATCAGGTTTCTATTTCCTCTGATTCTTCAGAACAGGATTATTCTTTTCCTCCCTATGAGGACTCTGATGCTGCACTTATTTTAAAATCTTTTTTTTCTTAAAACTTGCATTTTACCTGTCTCTGACCTAGCACTCAAGTGTGGGGTCATTTATTGCACTGTTCTAACTTGTTGCTACTTGTGTATCTCTGCTATCTTTAAACAAAACAAAAAAACAAAAAATCTTGCTTTTTCAAACTTTCTGAAATTTAACAAAAAGTTCAGTTACAGATTTGCTGTTCTGAACTTTTTGTAAGTTTCTTGGAGGCCATTGCTTGCTTGGGCTAAAGGGAAGTCTCTGTGTTCATCAGTGGCAGTGGTAAACACTGAACAGCCTGCCTGCCCCTGTGGGAGTGGTTACTGCCTAGAAGCTGTAGTTTATTGGCCATTTTGGGTCAATTCCAAACTCCTTGATCACCCTCTCTTAAAACCCAATTGCCTCGTGGTTTTGGCGTCTTTTCAGACTTGTTGGCTGTTGGTGAAGCACCCACCAAGAGGAGAAAACGCTGAGAGAAGAAAGGAGCCACTTTTGAGATTTTAAGTATTTTCTTCAGATTATTTGTTAAGATTTCTGCATTGCCGCCTACCTTTTGGCATTTTCCAGCTTGCTAAACTTGATATCTGTATTAGGAACTGTATTTAGAACACATCTAGAGCCTGTTTACTGCATTTCCTGTGTTGCACTTATTTTAAAATCGTTTTTTTCTTAAACCTTGCATTTTATCTGTCTCTGGCCTAGCACTCAAGTGTGGGGTCATTTATTGCACTGTTCTAACGTGTTGCTACTTGTCTATCTCTGCTATCTTTAAACAAAACAAAAAAAAAACTAAAAAAATCTTGCATTTTTCCCACTTTCTGAAATTTAAAAAAAAGTTCAGTTACAGATTTGCTGTTCTGAACTGTTTGTAAGTTTCTTGGAGGCCATTGCTTGCTTGGGCTAAAGGGAAGTCTCTGTGTTCATCAGTGGCAGTGGTAAACACTGAACAGCCTGCCTGCCCCTGTGGGAGTGGTTACTGCCTAGAAATTGTAGTTTTATTGGCCATTTTGGGTCAATTCCAAACTCCTTGATCCCCCTGTCTTAAAACCCTCTTTTGCGCATTTTTGTGCATAGCGGAGCATCGGGCAGCGCCGCTTAATCAGGTTTAAACTATTCCCAGCTCCACAAAGTCTGCTCTTCACTTTTTCCCTTAGAACTGTTCCAAATCTCAAAGTAAGCACTCTATTTTCCTTCTAAAACCCAGCAGTAGCTAGGATTAGTGTCTTATAAGTAAGCACTAATAAACTAAAACACTACACCCTCTTATATTCCCTTTAAGTACTTGGCTCCCTATTGGTCCTTTTTGATCAAGTCAAAAAGTAATTCCTTATACTATTCTGGCATGTCCAAAAGTCAGTTTCAGGTTTACTCTCCAGTCCAGCTGGTGAATATGGGAATCTTGAGGCAATGTTACAACTACCTTATGTACACAGACCACCCTCTCCTCTTCCCAACAAGCTCAAATATATGTGAGAGATGCAACTATATAGCCAAACTGGAGGCTGAGCTCTCTCAACATAGTACTGGCCCCGGTCAGTCTGGAGGAGAAGGTAATCACACACACCACAAATCCAGTCTCACATAGACCTATCGCAACAGCAAACCAAACACATAAACACACAAAAACATACTCGGAGGCTCTAAATAAAAATCTGCCCAAGCAACAGAGACCTCCAAAGCAGACATCCAAGCAACTGCTACCCCACAACATTACCCACATATCACGTAGTTCACAAAGTCAGTGTGCCACACAGTCACAGCCCTTAAGGCTAAACAACACACCTAATACACTTGTAATAGGTGACTCTTTTGTCAGACACACTGACGTCCCTCTCACCAGGCTGAACAAGGAGAAGGTCACTGTAAGCTGCCTGTCGGGTGCCAGGATCCGCCACATAACACAAGCACTCAGGTCACTCCAAAGCAAGTACAAATATGACTCCGTCATTGTCCATGCTGGTGTGAATGACCTGAGACTCCCTGGATTACATGAAAAGAGACATAGAGGAGCTCTCTGATCATGTGGCCCAGGCCGGTATGACCCTGACCTTGAGTAGCATCTTACCCTCACCAAGAATGATACCACAGTATAAAGACAAAATAATCAATTTCAACAATTGGCTAAAGTATTGGTGTCACTCAAAGGGGATCCAGTGTCTGTCAGCCTGGGATGACATGCTTGACAAGCCACGTTGCTTCGCTAGGGACAGCTTGCACCTGTCACCCCTGGGTTTTCAAATACTGGCCAAGGCTCTTGCCACCCCATAGTGCCTTTTTTAGGCAAGGCTCAAAAGACAAACCCACCTCCTGAGACAACACAAGGAAAAAGAAACTAAGGGTAATGCTGCTCAATGCCATAAGTCTAAACCTCAAGATGCACGCACTCGAGGCTCTCCTCAGTATGGAGAATATCGATATCTGTGCAGTAACAGAAACCTGGTTCAAGGCTCGAGAGCACCCCAGCACTACCAGGCTATACCTCATACCATGCTTTTCGGCCCCAAAACTCGGACCAAACCACAAGAGGAGGGGGAGTATCCATATTCATCAAAGATACCCATACCTCCAGGCTAGAGGCACTGCACGAAGCATCTGAGACCATCCATGTGCAACTAACAGTGGGCAAAACTGCCTTCCAGTTTGTAGACTGCTACAGACCACCCTCCCAAACTCAGGAACCCCACTCGGCTTTCCTGAAGACACTGGAGAATATGAAGGTCTCTCCAAACACCACTATATTGGGTGACTTTAACTACCCAAACATAGACTGGGAGCACTACTCAAGCCCCAACAGCCTAGCCCAACGGTTCCTAGAATTTATAAACTCAAATGCTATGGAACAACTGGTCACCACTCCCACAAGAGGGGAAAACATATTGGACCTGATCATCACCAACATGGGGACTCTATGTTCCATACCAGAGGTATACCCCTCATTGGTAAGATCTGACCATAAATTAATCACTATGGACATCCATATCCCGTCCCCACCCCGAGCAAAGGAAACCATGGTCAAAAACTTCTCAAAAGCAAACTTCCCACTTCTCAAAACCGAGGTAGAATCCTTCAAAGCCCCAGGGCCAGTGGAAAATACGGCCCAAACTGCAGAATCCTTTACAAACGCATTCTATGGATACCTACAGGAATGCATGGATCGTGCTATCCCAAATAAAACCAAGACACACTCCTCCAAAGGCAGGAGACCTGTCTGGTGGACCCCAGCCATAAGTAAGCTGTACAACAGAAGGAGGAAGCTACTACATGATAGAGCAAAATCCCTGAAAGGTAAGGTAACTCTGATCAGTACTAGCAAGAAACTATGATCCCTCATAAAATCATCTAAGGCTAGCTTCGAAAGATAAATTGCACAAGACGCTAAAGATAATCACAAGGCTTTCTTTAGTTATGTCAGAAACCTGGGTGGAAACCCCCAGATATGCTCTGAGTTAGTGCAAAATGACAAAAAATACACTGAACCCACAGACATTGACAACATCCTGGCAGACAGGTTCAGTGCAAACTTCTCCCCCCCCCCCCCCAAATGAGCAAATGACTATCTCAACAGAGTGTAGCCTCCCTGACATCACAGATGCACAGGTGAGAGCTGCCCTCTCCAAAGCAAAAAACACAGCATCAGTGGGACCGGACGGTGTCCCGGCTGCTTACATGAGCTCCAAGAAGAACTGAACCCTCACTTAAAATCACTGTTCAGTCTCAGCCTTACAACAGGATATGTACCCAAAAAATGGTGTACAGCAACAGTGGTCACACTCCATAAAGGTGGTGCCACAACGGACCCCGGAAACTATCACCCTATAAGCCTAACTAGCCTGGTCTGCAAAGCTATGGAGCATATCGTCATGGAACTCATAAACGAAGACATTGGGAACCTTCAAACACTGGATCCTACCCAATTCGGCTTTGTTAAGGGCAGATCTTGCCTCTTGAACCTGGTCAATTTCTTTGAAACAGCCACCAAGGCCATAGACGAAGGGAAGGTAGTCCACACAGCCTACCTTGACCTTGCAAAAGCCTTCGAGAAAATACCCCAATCGGGCATCATAAATAAGCTCACCAGCTTAAATATCAACCCCTATGTCACAAGATGGGTTGCAAACTGGCTTAGGGATAGAACCCACATGGTCAGAATTGCAGGTGCCATGTCAGACTCTAAACCAGTTACAAGTGGCGTCCCACAAGGCTCAGTCCTGGGACCTCTCTTGTTCGGTATATATTTCTCTGAGGTACAGGCTAACACAGGAGGACTATGGCTGACAAAGTTTGCAGATGACTGCAAACTGGGGGCCATAATCGACTCGCCGGCTGACACAAGCATCCTCCAAAAAGGTCTCACAGAGACGGATAACTGGTGCCAGAGCCATGGCCTAAAACTAAATGCCAAAAAGTGCATAGTCATCCCCTTTGGGAAAAACAAAGTGCCCACAAATTACCACATGGGTGGTAATCCATTAAGTACAGAAGAAGTAATTAGGGATTTGGGGACCCAAGTAGATTGCAATCTCTCGTTTGACAATCACATTGCCAAAGTGGTTAGAAAGACATTCTATATATCCCACCTTAACAAGAAGGGGTTCACATCTAGAGCAAGAGAGGTCATTGTGCCCCTCTACTCATCACTCATCAGGCCCATAATTGAATACAATGCCCCATTTGGGATGTACCTTACCCGACACCTGCTACAACTTGAAAGACACCAAGAGTACCTCACCAAGAGGATCAAGGGACTCAAACAGATGCCCTACGCAGTTAGGCTAAAGAAACTCCAGCTCTACTCAGTTGCTTACCGCCTACTCAGAGGCGATCCGTGCCTGACGTATAAAGCCATGTCCAACCCAGAATTAATGGACATGTTCCACCTCAAGAAATCCAAATCCATCAGAACTACACGGTCCAGTGACTTAAACCTCAGCACAGAAATAAATAGAACATGCTGGAGGGACAGATTCATATCCCAGAGGCTGCCCTCACTCTGGAACAAAATCCCAATCCATGTCAGACAGAGCCCCTCAATGACCCTCTTCAAGAAGAATCTTGACGTTTGGATGGGAGATCGTAAATTTACCCCTGGGATCTCTTCTGTGTCACTGCTAGACAGAGGCACGGTAAACTAACCTTAAATGGGCTATATTCTGTGACCTACTATACAGACGCACAGTCAACTAATCTAAGAAGGGTGGCGAAAGCCAAACACACTCTGGCTAGGCTTGTAAATGCTCTAGGGCAGATAGCTTAGTATCAACCTATGAACCTAAGAATCCATTCCTTCAGCCTCTCCTCTTGAGGATTATTCTTTTGGGGAAACCCTGCATACCATAAGGGAGCATTTCCACTGGGAGAGCCAAGATTACTCTGAATCTAAGAAAAGGCTCAGAGACTTTCTGTTACTTCCTCAGCACAGACCCCTTGCTATTCCACCTGTTTTAGACATTGTAGATGATGTATTTTCAGAGTCCGGCCTGTCCCCTGACTCTTTACCCCCTGCACTTGCTAAGCCAGACAGATACTACAGGGTCCCAGATTCTCACAAATTCCTATATAAAAACCCCGCTGCTGACCCAGAAACTATATCTCAGGGTCCCAAAGAGGTCAAAGCTTCCACTGCAAAAAACCCTGTCCCCTCTGATAGGGATTCCAGGGCACTGGGCAGATGGGGGAAAAAAGTTTACACTTCTGCTACCTTGGCTGTAAGGGCTTTAAATTGTCAGTTTCATATGCTTAAATGTCAGCAATACTTAATGCCACTGCTTAAACAGAAAATGTTGACAAACTCTGAATGTTCAGAGAACAAGGAAATGCAGGATTTATTGCATGCAGCTGAACAAGTGGGAAAGCATACTTTGCAATGTGGTTATGATTCACTGGAGGCCTCTTGCAGGGCCGCTGTTACAGGTTCTGTTATTAGAAGGCATGCTTGATTAAAAGAACAAAATCTGCCTGATCACGTTAAAGCAAAATTATTAGGTGCCCCATTACAGCATGATACTTTGTTTGGTGCTAAAGCAGAAGAGGTGTTAAAGAAAATGGAGGATAAAGTGAAATCCATGCAGACATTTAAGGATTTCTTACAGGTACAGCCACCCAGATTTAGCAGGAACTGGCCTTCTAAAAATTGGTCCTTTCCAGTGTCAAGACAGACCACAAAGAGGCAGATACAGACGTCCCAGAGGCAGATCTCAGCCCGAAGGCTCATACAGGCCTAAACAATGGGGTGCTCCTACCTCCAAAAGCGGAGAAGACAAATCACAACCTTACAGGAAACAGTCCCAATGACTTTCCTCTGCCAGATCCAAGCACTTTTCTTTTGGCAGCCCCCTTAGGGGGAAAACTAGCACTTTTTTCATCAAATTGGAAAATGGTTACCCAAGACAAATGGGTCTTGAACATAGTGTCCCAAGGCTACAGGTTCCATTTTCACACCCTACCAAGGGCAAAAGGTATGCCAGACATGCCACACAATCAATGGGCAGAGGCACAAAAGCAAATTACAGCCCTCATGGACATGAGGGCCATTCAACAAGTACCACAACAAGAGCAGGGGCAAGGATTTTACTCCAGACTTTTCTTAATGCCCAGAAAGGACAAAACCTGGAGACCAATACTGGACCTGTCTATACTAAACATGTTTCTGGAGGTTCCAAAATTCAAGATGTTGACTCTACAGCAACTACTGCCCATGCTGGGCAAGAAGGCTTGGCTCGTAACTTTGGACCTAAAGAGGCATACCTGCATGTCCCAATCAGACAATCTTGCAGAAGATACCTCAGATTCATAGCTGGCTCAATGCACTACCAATTCTCTGCACTGCCCTTTGGCTTATCTACTGCGCCCAGGGTCTTCACAAAATGCCTGGCACCAGTAATTGCATTTTGCAGACAAAGAGGAATTCAAATATATCCCTACTTGGACGACTGCCTTATTCAAGCAGAGAACAAAGACATTCTTCTAAAGCATCTGGCGTTTGTAAAAAGATTACTAATTTGCCTAGGGTACACAGTAAACGAAAAGAAATCAAAACTAGCACCCTCTCAAGAGATAATATTCCTGGGTGCAAGCTTAAATACAACTGCCCAGATGGCTTATCTCACGCCAGACAAACAAAAGCAACTGACTTCTTACTTCAAAAAGTTGGCAACAAAGACCCAGTTATCTGCAAGGGAAATCCTGCAGGCATTGGATTTCATGGCATCCTGCATTCTACTAATTCCATATGCCAGACTGCATATGAGAAAACTACAATGGTATCTAAAAAGTGTTTGGACTCAGCATTGCCACAGCCTGGAGACAGTAATTACCCTCATTCCCTGCCTGCAGCAGGAGTTTCGATGGTGGGCACAGGCCTGTCACCACAACAAGGGTCTGCCATTCACTTTAGCCACAGCCAGACAGACACTGACAACGGATGCATCAGATTAGGCCTGGGGGGCCCATATGGCAGGAAAATGTATTCAGGGCACATGGCCTGCAAGCCAGATGCATCTTCACATCAATCAAAAAGAGATGCTAGCTGTTCAGAATGCCCTGACAGCTTTCAAGGATCTACTTCATCCGGGACAGCTACTGATAAAGACAGACAATACTACGGTCAGTGGTACATAAACAAGCAGGGAGGTACACATTCCTACCCCCTCTGCAGACAAGCAATGACCTTATGGGACACAGCATTGATTTATCAAGTTCACCTGCAAGCATAATTCCTGCCAGGAAAAACAAATACTCTGGCAGACGAACTAAGCAGAAACCTCATGGATCCCCACGAGTGGAAACTGGATCCACAAGTCTTCAGCATGATAACAAGGAAATGGGGATGCCCAGACATAGATCTATTTGCCTCCCCTCACAACTGCCAATTACAGAGATTTTGCACAAGGATTTATCACAAACAAGCATGGAGAGTGGACGCCCTATCCTTCAGCTGGAAAAATCTAACAGTATATGCCTTTCCTCCACTGCCTCTCCTTTCCAGAGTACTCCTAAAGGTCAGACAAGAGAAGCCAAAAATGATACTGATTGCACCAGACTGGCCATGCCAGCACTGGTACCCAATCCTAAAGAGCTTGTCTCAAGGTCCACCATGGATATTGCCTCAAACTTCTCACTTGCTGACCAAACAGAACAATCAGATCCTGCACAGCCAACTCAGGACCTTAAATGGCAGCATGGCAGATAATGTAGCCATTCAGAACACTCCTCTTTCAAAAGCTGTTATGGATGTTATTTTGGAGGCCAGGAGGCCCAGTACCAGAAAATCTTATGCAGAAAAGTGGAAGAGATTCTGCGCTTGGAACCAGGAACAGGGCATTGACACGTATGTACCAAATATCCCTCAGATTTTACAATACCTAACTGAGATGCTGGACAAAGGCCTTTCCTTTTCATCAATTGAAATTCATGCCTCTGCCATTTCAGCCCATTACAATACGGAACCACCTATCTTTTCTTATCCTTTAATAAGGCAGTACCTCAGAGGGGCCAAAAATATCAGTCTTCCAAGGAGAGCACCAATTCCGGCATGTGATCTCAATTATGTCTTGGAAAAACTCACACTGCCTTCTTTTGAGCCAGCCTCAACAGCTGATATAAAATTCTTATCCTGGAAAACAGCTCTGCTCCTAGCAATAACCTCTGCAAGACGAGTCTCGGAGTTACAAGCACTCATGGCTGTGGAACCTTTTATCATTTTTCATCCAGACAGGGTTTCCCTGAGGACAAACCCAACATTTATGCCTAAGGTGGTGTCCAGTGTGGCCCTCAACCAAACCATTCACTTGCCTACCTTTTACCCAAACCCACAGAAGAAAGGTGAGAAAATTCTGCATTCTTTGGACATACACAGGCAGCTACGCTTCTACTTGGACAGAACTAAAGCTTTCAGAAAGACTGAGCAACTTTGTGTCATATGCTGCAGGATCACAAGGAAAGGCTATCTCAAAACAGACTATTTCTAAATGGTAGGCCATTGCATCCGTTTCTGCTATTCTCAGCATGGCAAATCAGTGTCTAAGGGCATTAGGCCTCTTTCTACCAGAGCAGCAGCCACTTCAGCAGCCTTCCTCAGAGGAGTACCAACCAATGACATCTTAGAGGCTGCAACTTGGAGTTCAGTGCACACTTTTACAAAGCACTACCACTTACCTGTTTACTCTAAATCCAGAGCAGGCTTTGCCACTGCAGTTCTGCAGGGCCTCATAGCCTCTCCTAATCCTGTTTAGCCCAGCCAACCATCCTCAGCTTTGGGATTCAACCCAAGAGTAATGACTGCAACAGTGAAACACGATGAACATAGTACAGTTGTGTACCTACCATAAATGTAGATGCTCGAGTGTATTCACTGTTGCAGTCCAGGTTACCCTCCCACCGTACCCCTTCCTTTTGTTGGGGTTTATCTGTACTTCTCTATTCTATACAACCTATGTGGTGTATTTGCTTGTAGATGAAGGAAATGTTTCTTTACTGCATATATGTTTATTGGCATAATATATTTAGCCTACCCTTTTGGGGGCACCTGACATCTGGGGCAAGAATAACTGAAGAAAATGGCGTCAGCTGCATCTTTTATACCCCTGGCGCACTGATGTCTGGGAAGAGGCGTCAGCAACCGACGCAGGACCAGGACTTTGGAATTGAGGCTGACTGCGGGTAGCCTGCCAGCAGGATAACCCAAGAGTAATGACTGCAACAGTGAATACACTCAAACATCTACATTTATGGTAGGTACACAACTGTACTTTTTTCTCCTCAGAGAAGTACAGTTTTCATTTTTCCCTTTCGGCAGATTCAGTGTTTATTAAAAGTTACTGTAAAAAGTGAAACATTTGCCACACAGTCAGGTTTCTAATGTTTGCATAACTCAGGAAAAAAATTATTTCCTTACTTAGATGTCTGATAATAACTCAGACCTAGAATTAAGTATGTCAGCACTTCAGGGCATTTATTAAAGTTGTGTCTTGAACCAAATGCAAGAGTGCATATGAAATTTGCCAGAGGGAAGAGACAAGAGACCGGTTTGAAAAGTTTAAATTTGGCCTTTGATGAATCTGGTGTATCCATATTTTCAGGTGTGCCTGTGATACAGTAGTTGCACGTCAGGTGCAGTATTGAGAAAATGCTTATTCTTGACAACATCAGAGCCATAGTAATTAAATACTCAAAAAAGTTATGTTGTTGAGTCACTTGGGAAATCAACAAGTAACTGAGGGCATTTAGAAATTAAAAGAAAGGGTAGATTTGCAGTCAGCCATTTGTTGTACACCTCCCCTCTCCAGTTTTCAAGGAACTTCAGTATTAGCAAAAGACTTTCTGTAGGAAGCAAGCTTGTTTTTAGAGAACAATATAGTGATGGGCAGTTTATTTCCACAGCCAATATTTGTGTAAATTTCAGCAAAGAAGACTCCAGTGACCACTACTTGAATCTAATCCCAACCCCTTTGTCTGTATCTTTGAAGGCAATCTTCAAAATCATATAGCAGCAAAAAAAATAATTACTTCAGACAAGAGGGTTTTACACACCTTATCAGAAGGCTATTTCATATAGTTTCATTAGACACCTCATAGGATCATAGGAGATTACTATGCTATCGACCTGGCGGTCATTTTAAGCGTAGCCGTTTCAACCCAATGTAATACCTTAGAGGTACTAGTCAGTACCTAAGATTGCATTTAGTGATAACTGCCCATGTCCAGGAGGGTTGTGGGCGCTATCTGTGGTAAGAATGTATGGTGCTTCATCCACTTATCCAGGTTCCTCTGAACAGTGTCATAGAGGTGCTCTGTCTCACATGAATAGGTAGGCTGTTCCAAAGACATGGCAGTCTCTGGGAGATAAATCTGTTCCTCCAGCATGTCCTATTTAAGCTGCAGCTCATATTTAAGTCCCTGGAATGGGTAACCCTAGACCCATTTGATTTACGGATATGCAGTAAGTTCATTAGGTTTGGGTCTTGAGTTGCTCTGTAGGCCAGACATACGTCTCCCCTAAGCAGTCTATATGATACAGAGTATAGTGACAGGGATTTTAGTTGGTCCGTGTAAGTCACATGCTGGAGGTCTTTGATCTTCTTTGGTAGAAACCTCTGAATTGCTGTAGATGCTTAGTGTGGTACACACCAAATGGGGCGTTATACTCAATTATGGACCAGATAAGTGCCAAGTATAGGAGGGGTTATAACTTCTTTTGCAGTCGAGGTGTTGCCTTTACTAATCAAGTGAACTACATGGAAATATTTCCTTACAAAGGTAGACACATGGTGGTTGAAGTTATGGTCATGGTCATCCTGTGATCCTAGGTCCCTTACCACTTCATGGGTACTTCTGGTATTGTTATTGATTTGATAGTGTGAAGGCACATTATTTGTGCTGAAGGCAGTGATGATGCATTTCTTTGCATTCAGTTTGAGACTGTGACTAATACACCAGTCATTGGTCTGTGTGAGAATATCCTGGAGTGTACTAACTTCATTTGGGGATTCAATGATTGCACCTAGTTTGCAGTCGTTTGCAAACTTGGTCAGCCACAACCCTTTAGTTTTGACCTGAACTTCTGAGATGTACATACCAAACAGTAGGGCGCCCAGCAATGACCCATGTGGCACTTCGCTGGTAACAAGTCTGCTGGTTGATGCAGAGTCACCCACTTTGATAGTGTGTGTCTGGTTTGTGAGCCAGTTGGCATCCCATCTTATAACGTAGGGGTTTACATTCAGTTTGCTAAGTTTATCAGTAATACCTGAATGTGGGATTGTGTCGAAAGAATTTGCTGAGTTGAGGTATGCTGTGTCCACAGATTTGCCCTCATCCATGGCCTTGGTCACACTTTCAAAGAAATCCACCAGATTTAACAGGCAGGATCTGCTCTTCATGAAGCCAAATTGGGTAGGGTCTAGGATTTGGAGGTCACCTTTGTCTTTATTTATGAGGTCCATAATGATATGTTCCATGGCCTTACAGATGAGGCTGGTCAGGCTTATGGGTCTGTAATTCCCCGGGTCTGTTGCTAGGCCGCCTTTGTGAAAGGGAATAACTGTAGCTGTTCTCCATTCTGCAGGAGCAAACCCTGTGGTTAGGCTATGATTGAAAAGGGTACTTAGTGGTGATGCTAGTTCATGATGTTCATCGTGCATACAGCTGCAGTAATCACATATGGGTTTTCAGCCGTCAGGCGGTCCCTCGGTCGGCCGAATTCCAAAGTCTTGGTCCGGCGTCGGTTGTTGTCGCGTACTCTTCTGACGTCAGGAAGGCCAGAGTATATAAGACACGGCCGACGCCATGTTCTTCAGTCTTTTTTGCCGCGCGGTGCCCAAAGCAGAAGCAGTTCGCAAGTGCCGGTCGGCCAGCTCCTGAATTACGAAAAATATTTGGAACCGAAGTCTTCTTAAAGCTAAGTACCCCGTTGGGGAATCTTTTCTTGCCTCAGACCGACGTCAGAAAAAGTTAATAATTGTATTTCTTGTGGGAAGCAAATACCGCATAAGGATTTCCATTCCCTTTGCATACCTTGTTTGGGCCCAGACCACGACGTCTCGGGCTGTCGCTTTTGCGCTACCTTCAATAAACGCACTATCAAGCGCCGGGCGGAGTTCGCCCAACACTTTTTGGTAAAGCTTTTGATTATAAAATGTCGTCGGACACTCCGACTACCGTTTTATCCAAAAAACGCAAGGAAAAGGACCGCCAGGCGAGGCCCGCGGTCTCCACCGACACCACGCCGAAACAGGCTCCACGTGGTCCGGTTCTCAGTGAGACGCCTTTGCAGTCCCTGACTACCGACGACACACCTTCGGCGGTGTCTTCTGTACCCGAGACCGCTGGTTCTTCGGCCCTTTCCCAGACTACAACCGAAGCCCCTGCTTATGTCGAACCTACTAATGTGGACAGATCTACATCCACCCATGGTGTATTTAGGCCTTCTTCCTCTTTCTCTATTAAGGCCTTCACTAAATCCAAAGCAGTCAGGCATCACACTAGGCCTGCTGCACAAGGCCCATCTCCTGGACCCATGCCTAAGAAGCACATGCTTAAAATGGCTGAGGATCTTATCACTCTTATCAGAGGTTCTCAGGCCCCTCCGGACAAGAGACCCAGAGTGGAGGAGGAATCTCCCTCTTCTGACCAGGGATCCATTTTATCAGAGCATTCTGATGCTGAGGAACACTCTTATTCCCCTTTTGAGGATTCGGATGCAGAGCAGTCTATTCCTTCTGTATCTCCCCCTGAGGATTTTTCTTTTGGGGAAACCTTGCACACCTTGAGGGAACACTTCCACTGGGAAGGCCAAGACTTTTCAGACTCCAAGAAAAGGCTTAGGGAATTTCTTTGGTTACCTCAGCATAGACCTTTGGCTATTCCCCCTGTTTTGGAGGTACTGGATGATGTCTACTCGGAGGCTTGCTTTAATCCTGATTCACGGCCTCCTGCACCAGTTAAGCCTGATAGATATTATAGAGTACCTAGTTCTCATCAATTCCTCTACAAAGCCCATAATGCAGACCCTGAAACAATTTCTCAAGGCCCTAAGGGAATTAAGGCCTCCACGGCTAAGAATCCACTTCCTGCTGAAAGGGAATCTAGATCTTTAGAAAGGTGGGGTAAGAAGGTTTATACCTCGGCCACCCTAGCCATGAGGGCCTTAAACTGCCAGTTTCATATGATTAAATATCAACAATTCCTGTTATCACAATTAAAAAACAAAATGTCTCAACCTGAACAACCAGATTTAAAAGAGTTACAGGATATGATGCATAGTGCAGAACAAGTGGGTAAACACACTTTACAATGTGGTTATGATGCCCTAGAGGCCTCCAGCAGAGCGGCCGCTACAGGATCAGTCATTCGCAGACATGCATGGCTTAGGGAACAAAATCTGCCTGATCATGTGAAAGCAAAACTTCTTGATGCACCTTTACAAAAGGATGTTCTTTTTGGAACAAATGCTGAGGATATATTACGAAAAATGGAAGAGAAAGCAAAATCTATGCAAACTGTCAAAGCTTTCTTACAGGTCCAGCCACCACGATTTAGCAGGAATTGGCCATCAAAAAACTGGTCCTTTCCAGCCACTGACAAGCCCCAAAGAGGCAGATACAGACGCGGAAGGGGCAGAGGGCAATCACAAGGGTCATATAGAGGCAGACAATGGCAATCTCCAGCACCAAGAGGTGGTGAAGACAGTGCACAACAGTACAGGAAGCAAACTCAATGACTCCCTCATCTCCATGCCAAGCAAGACTCAACTGGCAGCACCTTTGGGAGGGAAGCTAGCACTATTTGCAAGCAATTGGCATATTGTCACAACAGACAAATGGATACTGGACATTATAAACAGAGGCTACAAATTTCAATTTCACACTCTTCCAAAAATGAGAGGCATGCCAAACCTACCACAAAATCAAAGGGTAGAGGCACAACTGCAAATTTCAAAGCTCCTAAACATGAGGGCTATACAAAAGGTACCTACGCACCAACAAGGTCAAGGTTTTTATTCAAGACTTTTCCTGGTACCAAGAAAAGGAACCGACTGGAGACCCATTCTGGACTTATCAATCCTAAACACATTTCTACTGCACAAAATTCAAGATGCTCACATTACAGCAACTTCTTCCCATGCTGGGCAAGGAGTTTTGGCTGGTAACATTGGACCTCAAGGAGGCATACCTGCATGTCCCAATCAGACAAAGCTGCAGAAGATACCTCAGATTTCTTGCAGGTTCAATCCACTATCAATTCTCTGCATTGCCCTTTAGCTTATCTACTGCCCAGAGTATTCACCAAGTGCCTGGCATCAGTGATTGCCTACTGCAGACTTCAAGGGATACAAATTTACCCTTATCTGGACGACTGCCTGATCCAAGCGGACAGCAAACATATACTACTGAAACATCTGGCATATGTGACACGGTTACTGCTTTCTCTGGGATACACCATCAACAAGGAGAAATCAAAGCTAACACCTTCTCAGAAAATAACCTTCCTGGGTGCCAACTTGGACACAAACACCCAGATGGCATACCTTACACCAGAAAAACAAGGGCAATTATCTCAGTACTTCAAAATACTAGCAAAAAGTACCAGGCTTACTGCAAGGAAAATCCTGCAGGCTCTGGGATTCATGGCATCTTGCATTCTTCTAATCCCATGCGCAAAGCTGCACATGAGGAAATTTCAATGGTACCTAAAAAAATCTATGGTCTCAACACAGTCACAGCTTGGAAGCAATTATCCCAATAATTCCCTGTCTTCAAAAGGAATTCCTATGGTGGGCCCAAGCATGCCAAGTAAACACAGGCCTCCCATTCTGCAAGCCTCAAGCAACACAAGTCATAACCACAGACGCCTCCGATTACGCCTGGGGGGCGCACATGAAGGACAGGTGCATTCAGGGCAGATGGCCCCAAAAAGAAAAGCACCTTCACATCAATCAAAAAGAAATGCTGGCAGTAATAAATGCAATCACAGCATTCAAAGACTTCCTGCATCCAGGACAATTGCTCATAAGAACAGACAACACCACAGTAATGTGGTACATAAACAAACAAGGAGGAACTCACTCATACCCCTTGTGCAGACTAGCCATGACTCTTTGGAACTTGGTTCTGGAAAGACAAATCGAACTTCAAGCACAGTACTTGCCAGGGATGGAAAACACACTGGCAGACACTCTGAGCAGAAATATGACAGATCCACACGAATGGAAGCTACATCCACAGGTGTTTACAGAGATAGTTCAAACGTGGGGGAGGCCAGATATAGATCTTTTTGCCTCCCACAGAAACCATCAATTGAAAAGGTTTTGCTCAAGGACCTTCCACCCAAAGGCCTGGAAAGTGGACGCCCTTTCCTTCAGTTGGACAACTTGGTCAGTTTATGCATTCCCACCTCTACCTCTTCTGCCCAAGGTACTTTTGAAAGCAAGAACAGACAAGCCGAGGATGATACTGATTGCTCCAGACTGGCCGAGACAACACTGGTATCCACTCCTGAGGAGCCTAACACATACTCCTCCGTGGTCCCTGCCTCTAATACCTCTACTGCTGACGCAGAACAATTTCAAAACCCTTCACAGTCAGCTGAAGACACTCAACCTCGCTGCATGGAAAATTCCTTAACACCACATCAAACTCTACTCTCCAAGGAGGTGCAGGATGTCATTTTGGAGGCCAGAAGACCATCTACTAGAAAAGCTTACTCCGCAAAATGGAAGCGGTTTTGCTGTTGGAATGAGAAAAGAGGACAGGACCCTAGAAAATTGAACTTGCCTCAGGTTTTACAGTACCTAGCTGAACTACTGAGCACTGGACTTTCATTTTCCTCAATCAAAATACATGCCTCAGCAATTTCTGCAGAATTCAACACGGATCCTCCTTTATTCTCACACCCACTCTTACGACAGTTCCTCAGAGGGGCTAAGAACATAAGACCTCCAAGGAAACAACCAATAGAAAAATTGACATTGCCTCCCTTTGAACCTGCTGCTTCAACAGATTTACAATATTTGTCCTGGAAAACAGCTTTCCTTCTGGCCATCACTTCAGCTCGTAGAGTTTCTGAGCTACAGGCCCTCATGGCGGTGCAGCCCTACCTCATCTTCCATCAGGACAGGGTTTCCCTTCGTACCAACCCTTCCTTTATGCCTAAAGTGGTATCTAGGGTAGCCTTAAACCAAGCCATACACCTTCCTACCTTTTACCCTAACCCTCAAAACAAAGGGGAAAGGCTGCTTCACTCTTTAGACATCCATAGGCAGCTACGTTACTATTTGGACAGAACCAAGTCCTTCAGGAAATCAGACCAACTCTTTGTGTCCTATGCTGTGGGGGGTCCAGGGAAACCCGTTACCAAACAGACCATTTCCAAGTGGATTGGTCACTGCATACGCTTTTGTTACTCCTATCATGGAAAACCTGTCCCTACTGGTATCAGACCTCACTCCACCAGGGCCACAGCCACCTCTACAGCCTTCCTCAGAGGTGTGCCTACTAAAGATATCTTGGAGGCAGCCACTTGGAGTTCTGTACATACCTTCACAAAACACTACCATCTGCCCTTATATTCCAGAACAAGAGCAGGCTTTGCCACTGCAGTCTTGCAGGGCATTCTGACTCAACCCAGTTCCTTATAGTACCTACCACCCTATGCATAGCTTTGGGACTCTACCCATATGTGATTACTGCAGCTGTATGCACGATGAACATAGTACAGTTTTGTACCTACCATAAATGTAGATGTTCGAGTGCTATTACAGCTGCAGTACAGGTTTCCCACCCTCCTTCCCCACTTGGTAAGGCCATGGGGCCTGAAGACCTCTTCATACCTGCTGACTGGGTTATCCTGCTATGTTTTATTTGCTTACATTTGTGGATTTGATTATTTATGTATTGCCTTCCTTTTGGGGGGCACCTGACATCTGGGGCAAGAAAGACTGAAGAACATGGCGTCGGCTGTGTCTTATATACTCTGGCCTTCTTGACGTCAGAAGAGTACGTGACAACAACCGACGCCGGACCAAGACTTTGGAATTCGGCCGACCGAGGGACCGCCTGACGGCTGAAAACCCATATGTGTTTACTGCAGCTGTAATAGCACTCGACCATCTACATTTATGGTAGGTACAAAACTGTACTTTTTAGCCTGTTTAGAAGACAGCCTTGGATGTCATCTGGTCCCATAGAGGCCGTGTTCATTGCCTGGGACAGGGCTTTGAGGACCTACTCTTCAGATATGTAAGGTGGGGGGGGGGTTTGGGAGGGGGTTTGTTGTAAGTTAGGAGAGGATAAAGGAGTGAAATTTTCACCAAACCTATATGCTAGCAGGTTTGCTGTCTCTATGGAGTCAATGTGTGTGATACTGTTGGCAACCAGTATTGCACAAGCTTGGGTCCTACCCTTTAGGTTACGTACATGGCTGTAAAAGGCCTTATGGTTATCCTTGCAGCACTTGCTAGGTTTCTCTCAAAGGAGCTCTTGGGAGGATTTGACAAGTTGTCTTATTTGCCTGTTAAAGCTGATAAGGGTGCTTTTCTATTGTTGGGTCCTTGTCTTTGTTTTCTTGGACAACAACTTTTTACATTTATTGTAGAGTTTGCTGATGCTGGAAAGCCACCATGGCAGCATGATTTTACTTGGGGCTCTGGCTTTGATTCTGTCTGGTACATCCGAATTTATACACTTAAGCAAGTGATTGTACAGTGCTTTAGTGTCAGCTTCTGCGTAGTTACCACTTTCAGCTTGGGATGGGGCTTTAAATGCATTTATACCTTCACATAGGAGGGTATAATTTATCTTGGTGAAGTTGTTTAGTCTGATTTCACCCTTTGTGAGTTCTGGTGTTTGTGTCAGTTCGAAGGTGACTGATTTGTGGTCATGAAACTTTTATTACACACAACCTCAGGATTCAAGGCACATTAATTTTGATGCAGTGTTTTTATATATATATATATATATATATATATATATATATATATATATATATATATATATATATGTATGGGCCTTTGACCCCCATCGAAAAGTAATTTCTGCGAACGGCATATAGATCGAAAATGCCATTATTCAAAAGTGGTGTTGTGAGATCGTGGTACATTGAAGATTGTAAAATGTAACCTTTCCTCACTGTAGTGCGATCTCGGAGTTGGAATTTATATTTAGCAGAGGGGGGGTGTGGGGGGGGCTGCCCCCCAGAGAAGCAATTTCAGTTAATGGCATTTTCGATCTGTATACCGTTCGCGGAAATTACTTTTCGATCGGTTGTCATAGACCCTATATATATATATATATATATATATATATATGGACACACACGCACACACACATGCATATATATATATATATATATATATATATATATATATGTGTGTGTGTGTGTGTGTGTGTGTGTGTGTGTGTGTGTGTGCGTGTATATATATATATATATATGTATATATATATATATATATATATATATATGTGTGTGTGTGTCTGTGTGTGTGTGTGTGTGTGTGTGTGTGTGTGTGTGTGTTTATATATATATATATATATATATATATATATATATATATATATATATATATATATATATATATATATATATATATATATATATATGTATATATATATATATATATATATATATATATATATATATATATATATATATATATATATATATATATATATAAAGAAGGAAGACAATAAGTCCCAAAAACATCAAAATGGATCAGGCTATAATTTCAGACTTTTTTCTGATATCAGAGGGGGAAAACTTGGGAGACCAGCACTGGATTTGTCATATCTGAACAAGGGTGTCCTAAATTAGAAATTTAAAATGGTTATAGTGAACACAGTATTACAATTCATACAAAATAATCTTTTTTCCCCCTGTCATTGTGGAAGGTGCTTTTCTACACTTTCCTGTAAGACCTGCCTGCAGAAAATATTTTGAGATTTCATGTTGCTCATTCTAACTTCCAGTTTGCAACTTCCATTTAATTTGTCCACTGTCTGCAGAGTACCAGCTTTAATTTTCTAGTGTTTGGACTTATCCGGAAACAACTCACCTTTTTCCTTACCTATATGACAAATATTTCCTGTAATCTCTACGTGGATTCAGTCCTGCATTGGTGACAACGAATTTCCTGTCCCCCATGTAAACTTGATCTTACCCTCATGGCTTCTCCTTTATATGTGGGCCATTTACTCAAACACTGGATACCTGAATTGTATTGGAATACAAAGCTTCTGTGTGAACACACCAGTTCTTGGGCAGATTCCAAAAGAATTGCGTTCTCAGTGTAAGTGACTTATTTCAGTGTAAAAACTGTCTATAAAAAGGCTTACACTGGGGTCCAGATTCCAAAAGACCTGCTGCCTGTGTTCATGGTCACTTGCACTGAGAGCAGGTCTTTTGGAATCGGGCCCCTGATGTTCACTTAGAGCAGTGTTTTGACTTATGGATAGATCGGTACAGAAGAGAGGTTTCAACCAAGAAGCATTTGTAAAAAAAAAAATGCAAATAATACTATATATCTGGTTTGTATATTTGTGTAACACAGTATGATATAGTAAATAATGTTATGCTAATTTGTTCCACTTTTTATTCATATTGAGTGTTCAGTTGAAGCTATCTCTATTTTGTATAAGTGTCAGCTGTGTACGTGATGAATGATAATTTCTGATTTTCAAGGATTGCAGTGATGAAGCTTTACAAGCTGTTAGCAATAATGAAAATGAATACTGCCAACTAATGAGTGCAGCACCTGATACTCTAATAGCTACAGTAAAGTTTAATGACTAGATTGTTTTCCTTTAATAGTGTTGTTATTTTCATATGTATCCTAAGTAAAAAACGGCTAGAAAATGTTCAGCAGACTTAAGCATTAATAACTTGATTTATTTTTATTTTGATATTTTAGGTACACTGATTAAAAAGAGGTTTGAACATTTTGATTTGTTAGCCCCAGTACCTCATGCCATTGGACGTGATAACTATAAAGATCATCTCAGTAAATATATTTTTAATTCACTGTTGGTGGTGGTGGTGGTGGTGGTTCTCTCTGTTTTGCTGAGGCTTTTGTGGAATTTATGTGTCACTTAATAGGCTTGAGTCCAATTACATGTATAGCTAGCTATTTACCTGGGATTCGTGTTACAGGGAAGTGTCCATTTTGTACATTATGCATGTGGGTTACTAACATGATATATTTTTTCCTCTTTTTTTTAACTAAGTAATACCTCATAAAGTTCGAGTGCCTGTTTTCGTAGGTGATATGGAACTGCTAAGTAGATAGTTTACTGAAGAGGGAGTCTTCCATAAGTTGATGTCCCAAGCTCTTTCATTTATTGCTTTTCTTATGTTATGCTTGTATTACTAAACTTAAAATGTTCCAGGAATCCCTAATTTGGAGCTTTTTCCCAAATTATATTTTGTTTTGTCTATAATTGTGGAGGTAAAAGTTAAGAGGTATGATCTGTAATAGCTATGTCTTTTTACCAGGGCTGCTTAAAAAAGAGCAATTTAACAGTTGTGTAGTATGTTTATTTATAGTATCTGAAAATACTTTTAGGCCTGTGATATTTCAGGATTAACTGTG
Organism: Protopterus annectens; assembly: GCF_019279795.1. Classification (NCBI taxonomy): domain Eukaryota; kingdom Metazoa; phylum Chordata; order Ceratodontiformes; family Protopteridae; genus Protopterus; species Protopterus annectens. The sequence continues at coordinate 830,895,919 of NC_056751.1, forward strand.
GAGGACGATTTGCACATGAATAAAGTGTTCATTTAACATGGAAGGAACACTGTTATATTTTTTCAGTGAAATAAACTGTGGTACATACAGCAGAAGAAGCTCACAGTGAAAATTAGATATTTCTGTGGTAGTCTTTCGAAGTACATACTTTAAATTTTATTTTTATTTAACATTGTTGACCGGGAAAGTCCGACTATATTCCACAGATCCTGTTTTCAGCGGAGGCCCGGGGAGAAATGCTCCAGAAATAAATAATTTTAATATGCAGATTACCTGGGTCATGTACTCATTTCTAACCGAGTATTATGCCTGATATCTAGAGAAATAGGCACTTATCTATTTCTAAAATTGTACTTTGTTTCATTGTGTTTGGGGCAGTACATTTTACTTTTAAAGGCTTTAAGTCAAATTGAAAGTTACATTTTTAAAGTGCTTTATTAATGCATTAGTAACTGGGAGGTTGACATGGAGATGTTGATTTTTTTTTCTTTTGTGTAATCAAAATGAAGTTTGCAGAAAGGCATGATAAACAGATTATCTTGCTCAATGTAAGTGGTTTAAGGGCAGCTATTTCTTAAGGCTGGACCTTTGTTTTTAGGACGATGAAACTTCAAAACCTAAGTGAAACTGTAACTATTTGAAATGTCAGGACCCATTTAGAGAATCTCGTAATATGGAAACTGAATGGCTGAAAAATGGAGTCATACTAAGTAAAACAAGTTTAAAGACGAAGAATGAAATTTGATAATCTTCTCCTGCATTTTGGTCTGCCTTTTTTATTTTGATTTATCAACACTCTGCTTTATCAGTGCCAGCGTTTCAGTAGGGATCCCAGTGAAACGTGTGCAGACTGTCAGTAGAGGCATACACTAGCATCAGCACATGAGGGTAAATTCTAGTTACCTGTCTACCTGAAGTCCATACCTTGGTGTGAAGTCAGCTATATGAGACATGCAGAAGTGTCACTGTATACACATAATGCTGCATTTTTTAGAGCATTAGCTTTAAAACATTGTTGCACGTTATAAGCACTTACACAAGTGCATGGACCATGCTATCCCTAACAGAACCAAGATGCTATCCTCCAAAAAAAGGAAGCCAGTCTGGTGGTCTTCTGCCATAAACAAACTCTACAACAGAAGAAAGAAACTGTTGCAAAAAAGAGTAAAATCCCACGATTGGAGGAACTCCCTGGTCAGCCTCAGTAAGAAGCTGAGATCCCTCATAAAATACTCCAAAGCTAGTTATGAAAACAAAGTCGCCACTGATTCTAAAGACAACCACAAAGCATTCTATAGCTATGTCAAGAATCTCAATGGCAACACTCAGATCTGCTCTGAGTTACAGCACAATGACACTAAATATACAGAACCAACTGATATTGCCAACATCCTAGCAGATAGGTTCAGTGCTAACTTTACCCCCCTCTCACCCCCTAAAGGGCCCATCTTTATACCAGAAGAATGCAAAGTTCCTGTAATCACGGCTGCACAGGTAAAAACCTCACTCTCCAAAGCCAAGAACACAGCATCCATGGGACCTGACAACATCCCAGGCCGCCTTCTACACGAACTACAGAATGAACTGGCACCCCACCTAAGTACCATGTTCAATCATAGCCTCACCTCAGGCTTTGTGCCCATTGAATGGCGCACTGCGATGGTTATCCCACTCCGCAAAGGGGGGGGCACAAAAGACCCCGGGAACTACCACCCCATTAGCCTGACGAGCCTGGTCTACAAGACCATGGAACGTATCATCATGGAACTCATAAATAAAGACATTGGAGATCTCCAAACTCTGGACTCCACACAGCTCGGGTTTGTAAAAGGCAGATCATGTCTCCTAAGCCTGATAGACTTCTTTGAAGTAGTCACCAAAGCCATAGATGAGGGTAAGGTGGTTCACACAGCCTATCTAGATCTTGCCAAGGCGTTTGACACCATCCCCCACCCTGGAATTTTAGATAAACTCACTAAACTAGGTATAAATCCCTATGTCACAAGATGGGTTGCCAACTGGCTTACTGACAGAATCCACACTGTGAAAGTAGCAGACTCCAAATCAGACTTCAGACCAGTGACAAGTGGAGTACCACAGTGTTTGCTATCTACTTCTCTGAGGTACAGGCTAACACAGAAGGTCTTTGGCTAACTAAATTCGCAGATGACTGAAAACTAGGAGCCATAATCGAAACTCCTGTTGATGTGGACATCCTACAAAAGGGCCTCACTGAGACAGATGCCTGGTGTCAAAGCCATGGTCTCAAGCTCAATGCCAAAAAGTGCATTGTCATCCCCTTTGGTAAAAACTCTGTACCCATGAACTACCACATAGGCGGTAGTCTACTTAACACTGATAGTGTGATGAGACCTTGGGACACAGGTGGACAGTAGTCTCTCCTTTGATAATCACATCGCCACAGTGGTCAGGAAATCCTTCTACGTGGCACACCTCATCAAAAAAGGTTTCTCATCCAGCAAAAAAGAGATCATTGTTCCCCTCTACTCATCACTCATTAGACCCATTATAGAGTACAACTCCCCTTTTGGTATGTACCTCACAAGATATCTACAACAACTGGAAAGGCCACAAAAATATCTCACAAAGAGGATTACTGGCCTCAAACAGATGCCTTACGCAAACCGACTCAAAAAACTCCAGCTTTACTCCGTCGCATATCGCCTACTCAGAGGCGATCTCTGCCTAACATACAAAGCTACGTCAAACCCAGAGCTGTTGGACATGCTCCACTTAAAGAAATCCCAGTCCCTCCGAGCTGCACGCTCTAGGGACCTAAACCTTGTCACCACTATAAACAGAACATGCTGGAGGGATAGATTCCTGTCCCAGGACTTCCCATACTCTGGAACAGACTACCTATCTATGTTAAACAGAGCTCCTCATTAGCACTCTTCAAGAAAAATCTTGATGATTGGATGGGAAATAGGAAATTCACCCCGGGGATCACTTCTGTGGTTCTGCTTGACAGGGGCACAGGAAAATAATTTTCTTGGGTGGCAAAAGCCAGGGTACCTTTTTTGACTAGGCTTGTATAGACCCTAGGGCCAATAGCCTAGTACCAACCTATGAACCTGTAAATGTGGAAAAAATGGACCTACACTGGCAGTTACCTCCATTAATGTCTGTCTCTGCTGCTCATGTTTTTCTTCCTGTACAGATTTACGCAGTATGATTGTTACCATTTTCTCATTTATGTTTGGAATACATTGGGAGGTCCTATGAACACACTGCCATGGTTGAGTCAGAGAAATATAATCTTCCTGACATCCTGAGACCAAGTCACTTTCACAGGATTCTATTGGAAGTGCATAATGCAGACGTCAGTATGTTTCTGATATTTGTGTGAGTTTGTATTTTTGTCACCTTCCTTAGCACTGGAATGTGCTGTTTTAACCTTGTATTTTAGCACAGTCTTGTGATCAGAGTACTGCAGAAGACAGTTGAACAGGACCAAGTAGGTCTCTAAGGCTGTCATTAAAGCTAATTTCCATGGTTTCTCCAGAGTATAGACTAACTTTGCGTACTATCTAAATTTCATTAATGAGCTTTCCAGCATGTAACTCTGTGCAGTGGGCTATTATTGGATGGGTCCTTGAACAAGTCTACATATCATGAAGTCATTTTTTTCATAACAGAATGTTTTCTCCAAGTCTAAGAATGCTTAGTTGGATTCTTTCCTCATTTCTGGTTTCTTCTGTTCTAGATATATCACTACAAATATCCAGGTTGGTTGTGTGCATCCTGATCTGAATCTGAACTGCTCATCTCCCATCTTACTTTGTAGTGATCTGCATATTCATGTACCAGTCAGTGTATCTAGTACTTTCATTCAGAATGCCAGGAGTTTTATTTCTCTGTACTGCCCATAGTTTTGAATGTCTCCTTTGTTCTTGTATACTGGCACTAGAAGGCTTATTCTCCATTCATTTGGGGTACACCTTTTTTTCCATACCATTAGGATACCCTCCAGAGCTATTTCTCCCCTAACTTACCCAATATCTTGATCATATCTGTCGTGCTTTCATCTGAGCCTACTGCATTCTGTACTTCATTTTCTTTAGTACTGTTCTTGCTTCTTGCTCCACTTTCATTGTAGGCTTTTTATGGAGCAGTACAGCTTATGTTAGGTTTTCTTCATTCAGAAGCTTGCTAGACATACTCCTTCCATCTACTTTTGATGTCCTGTGAACTGGTGAGCAGATTGCTGCAGGTATCCCTTGCGAACGGTGTCTGCTAATTACCTTCTTTATCTTTTTGTCTTTGCCTTGCAACCTCAGAGTTTTTCTGCCACCTGCTGAATCACTTCCAGAAACTGATAGAATGACTCGGATACCTTGTTCTTTGCTACTGCAACTGTTTTCTTAGACTCTTAGTTAGCCAGCCAGTATTCCTTCTTAGCCTGGTCCATCTTTTTATCCCATTTTTCCCTACACAGCGACTCTCTTTCAGTAACTTCCTGGACTACTACATTTTCCACCTACTTTCCTTGTGCACCTTATTTCCAAACTTGGCCTAACTGCATATCTGCTTGATAGTTGTCACACATGCAGTTTTTACATGCTGCCATTCATCGACTCTACCTATTTCCACTTTTTTTCATGAGATGATAGAGCCTAGAGTATCTCCTTGAACTTTTGTGCTTTTGCTGCAGTCAGCTTCCAGGTCTCCTTGTATCTGTTGACCTTAGATCGTTCTCTGACCACTGGTTAAAGCTGATGAAGGTCACCAGTGGTTTATGCAGTTGTTTCACTGGGGATGATGTTGCAACATGATTCTATCTCGTTGCCCTTTCCTTGCTAGGAGGAAGTGTAGCTGAGTTGTATGTTGGCCAACTCTTGTTTATGATATTGTGACTGTTTCACTTGATGAACCATGCACTGGCAACTATCAAGCCATTTGCCAAATAGAAGTCTAGAATGTCCTTACTGTCTTTATTCCTGTTGCTCCACCCATGTGGTCCCAGCCAGTCCTCCTACCCTATTCCGTTTGCCTCAATATGAGCATTCAGATTCCTCATTATAAGCACTGCATCCCAACTGTAGACCACATTTAAGTAATCAGTTGTTTGGCTTATTATCCATTATCGCATAGTTGGCTGTTGCTAGAACTACCCATTTCCCTTTGTTGGTTTCTGACAAATGTTCCCATAGCGACAGATTATAATCAGCTGGCACTGGCACATTGCAGAAGCAATTCTCCTGCACTGCTTCTGCTTTTCACCTCCTGGCTAGATAGTCCTTACTGTCATCAACATGTATTAATATCTTTACCACTAATAATGCTAGTTACCTTAATCATCTCCTGCTGTCTCCATTATGCCTGCATGCCAGTAACCTAATCCTTCTCTGTATTTCTCATCAGTGGTCTGTATGCTGTCTGTAGTACCAGATACCTAATGAAAATATTTCCTTTGAACTAATGTTTCTTATATTTATTTTTGTGCATATTGTAAGTGATTTATATGTCGTATGTAATTATCCCAGTAACAGCATTTTTTACACTTAAGCTGCTCATTTTTATCGCATTTATTATGCATAATGTGCGTATTACTGCTTTAATCTTGTACAGTACATTACTGAGAATATGTTGGAGCTTTTATCCTCGAGTGTGTGCTGGAAAGGGGCCTCTCATGGTACAGTCAGTCTTTCCTGGGAATTTCCTGGGAAGCAAATGAAAGAAAGTGTTTTGGAAGTTGTATAATAAATTAATTGTCTTGGAAGTTGTATTTTAGTACAGAATGATGCCAGAAATGCCAGAGTCAGTTCCCTTCACTTGAAATCTGTTTTTTTGATGTCTGATTACTGTTCCCAACAACATCTATAGTTTGATTCTCAAGAAGAAAAGCAGGATGTAGGGATATAAAACTTGGGCAAGAGCGGGCTGGAATTTGCTGGAGAAAATTAGCAAAGAAACCAAAGTATTGGAAACAAATAACTATAGAGGAGAAAGGTAACAGAGCGGGATAAGGCCAAGCAGAAGTTTGGACTGTAAGTTAGAGACTGCATTCCCTAGTGTCAGAATGTAAGCAAAGAAAAAGGGGTGGGGAGTGCTAAGTGAAAGACAAGCAGTGTTAGTGTTTTTTAGTTGAGTCTACAACAGAAGCTGCTATTAAGATAATTAGGGCATATAAAATACTGTATGATAACTCTTAAGAATCGATCAGAGGAGGTTAGAAAAGACTGGAAAGAGAAAGTGAAAAAGCAACATACAAAGGAACAATGGGAAAACATATGTATGGCAAAGTTAGTTATTTTATTGTAGCAGGAGACAAGTTTCTTTCTTTGAGTATTGTTTATGTTATGTTTATGTTATTGTATTGTAGCAAGAGACAAGTTTCTTTCTTTGAGTATTGTTTATGTTTGTTAGGATAAGAGAGTCAGCAGTAAGACGGCGGTGGCTAGAGTTTTTCCTGCAGTGTCTGTAAGGAATTAATTGATCCTATAAAGGGACCCTAGTTTCTGGTGTGTACATTTAATGGTATGCAGTATATGGTGGTATTTGAGACTGTCTATTTAAACAGGTAGAAGTTTACTGTGAGTTACATTTTCAATGGCAGTATTATATGCTGACTTTATGGTAAAAGATTGTTTTTGATTTTGGCAACATTTTGAGGTGAAAAGCATTAGCTTAGTTTTCTTGGGGTTGAGTAGGTTTGATTATTTGAGCCAGGTTTCTACTGAGGAGAAAGAGTTTTGGGTAATGTCTTGGGTCTTATTTATTGTTGAGACCACACATATTAATGTTGAGTCATCTGCATACTGAACTAAACTAGCATGGTGAGTGGAGGTCATTAATACATATATTAAATATTAGAGGACTCAGGATAGAGCACTGAGGGACACCTGTAGTAACTGGTTGAAAGGATGAGTAGGTTTGTTGCCATTTAATGGATTGTTGCCTTCCAGATAGGTAACTAAGGAACTACAACAAGGAGTATTATAAAAGTCCTGTTGAGTAGAGTCGAACGAACAGTTGCTTGTGCGAGACAGTATCAATTGCCTTTGATAAGTCTAAGAACTTGTGGACACAAGCAGACCATTATTTCTGTGTTGGTTTATTATCTTGGTAAAATGTAGTTGAAAAGTAGTGCAGCTGTGCTGGGGCTTGTGTTTCTGAGAGCAGGTTATTTGAGGTGAAGTATTGCATCAGCTGCATATGGATGTATTTCTCTAATATTTTCAAGAGGAGGAAGAGAATCACTATTGGTCTGTAGTTATTGAACTCTGTGGATGTGCTACCTTTGTGCAGTGGTATGATGTAGTTTTTTCACAGTGATGACATGTATCTTTCTGCTATGGACCTATTAATTAGTGTGGACATAGGGAAGGCTATGACCTCTGCAGCCATTTTAGGTAGTGTGATGGTAGTTGGTCTACAGCTAAAGAAGTAGTTTTTAGTTTAAGGAGCAACTTAGGATCCTTACACGTGAGGTAGGTACTGGACTAAAATTGAAGAGCTGTAGGTGGTTTTGATTGGACAAGGGTAGAATGAGGGGAGCAGATGTGTTAGTGTCTAAGAGAGACAATATTGATTGTATAACATAGGAAATAAACTGTGTGGGGATATAGTCTGTCGTATTTTCTGTATTTGGAGCAGGACTAGTGGTCTTGCCAGGGTGGAGTAGTTTGCTTATCCTGTTTGACATGGAGTTGTGCAGGGTTTATGTTGTTGCTGTGTCTTTCGGCTTTTCCCGGTTAGGGGTCGCCACAGCGGAACTGCGGTCCGCTAATGATTGGCAATAGATTTTTACGTGCCGAGTTGCCGGCCCTGACGCACAACCTTCAAAGAAGGTACGCCCATTCATGCATGTCTCCACACAGAAGACGCTTTAGCTGAGAATCGAATAGGACAACGTCTTACTGTGAGGCGACAATGCTACCGCAGCACCACCACCGTAGTTCATAAGATGTCTAAACTGCTGGAGGGCATTTTGAGTTCTATTTTTGTACCAGTTTTTTCCAGGCTTTATCCCTTTTTATCTTGATTTTTTTTTTCCTTTGTAAACCATGGTGAATGATTGGACTTTACTGTTTTACATACTGGTGCTAGATTATTTAAGGTCTGTAAGAATACATTATTAAAGTGTTCTACAGCTGTATCTAGCATCATTGCTTGAAGTACATTCCAGTTATATTTTTTTAGTGTTTCATTGAAAATATCTTTGCTTAAATTGGTTGTATTTAGTATTTGATTATAGATAATATGTTTATTTTGGTTATGGTGAGTTCTAATAGCATATTTTGGTATGTGGTCACTTATGCTGTCTGAGAGGCAGCCTACTTTTGTCAGTTTGTCTGGTTTGTTTGTAAGAATCCAATCTAATGTTGAGTGTCTCCCTGAAGTTTTATTGATTTTAGTAGGTGTGGTTATTAATTGTCTGAAGTTGTATAAGTATGGATTAAGTGGGGTTAGTGGAATTTGAGTTGCCAGTCTATATTCAAGTCTCCAAGTATTATAGTTTCATGGCTAATTTGTTGGGATATCCAATACAGGATGCTTTCAGCAGTATCAGCTTTATTACCTGGTGGTATATGAATTGCTGTTAAACATATAGTTTTTTTATTATTGATTTTAGAAGTGTTGTTAGTACTTCAGCATTGTTAAATTTGGGTATTTCCTGTGGAAGTAAGGTAACGGTTAGGGAATTTTTATAGATGATTGCTACACCACCTGCATGCTTGTTTTGTCTGCCTTGCCTGGTTATATTGCATCCTTGGGGGTGATTGCCTTATCCTTTATTTCTTTTTTAACCAGGTTTCAGTCGCTATGACAATATCAGGAGTGTATGTGGCAAGGTAAGCATGTATGTCATAGATTTTATTGCACATACTTAGGTTCATATTTAGTAAGGTGAGTTTAGATTCTGTTTTATGCTGAAATGTATTAGATGACTGGTTTATTTTGGGGTTGTAAGTGATGGTTTTATGAACAGTGGGACTAGGATTGGGGTGAATATTTCTGCTAATGTTTTGAATTTATATTTTACATAGGGAGGAGTGTGGCCAGTTATATTTTGGTCTTGGTTTGTTATTTGATCATAAATTTGGATGCTTAGTTTTAAGATATTTATAAAAATATAAACCAGATGTTTGTTTGTCAGCTAGGGTGTTATGGGGAAAGGCAGGCTAGGTAGATGTTGATATTCTTTGTTAGGATTGGTTGAAGTCCTAGTGTTTGAAGGAGGTGGATTTGATAACTGGTGATACAGGCTAGTATGGTGAGGAGAAAAAGTAAAATAATCTGACTTAAGGGCATCTTATTTAACTTGGGTTTTTCTTTGTTGTAAATTAGGATAAAAATGTTAGGAGGGTGGTAGTAGGTTGGTTGTAGAGATGTAATTTGATAGTTATAGGAGGCAAGAATTAAAACAATTTGTGAGAGTCTTGGGTGATAAACTAGAGTGGGTGTTACTATTGGGAGTAAAGCAGGTTGAGACAGAGAAAACAATCAGTGACTTAATGTAAACAGCCACAAATCTGCTGAGAGATATGTAAAAGGAACAATGCAGTTTAAGACCTCTGTGATAGTAGATGAATGTCTTAGTTTTGTTGCTTTAGGACACAATTTTAGTAGATGAGTTAGCCCAATATCACCTTGACTTGACTAATGGTGATAACAGTAAAAAACTGCACTTGACTGTTTGAACAACTGTGTAATCTAAGGAGGTTTCTATGGAGTTTGAAATGCAAAGTCCAAAAGCCTACCTCAACCCACACAGACCAATTCAGCTCTAGAAAAATATTGGCTGAGAACTCAGTATGGTTACACAAGAAGAGAGATTAAACTTAGGGAAAGGAGACAGTGGACTGCTAAAAACAATGAGTTGTGCACAGTTAAAGAAGAAAGTACCAGAGGGACAGGTTTGGTCTAAGAAAATGGAGCTATTACAGTGGACAAAGGTCTTTGTTTTAGGCTGCCATAATATTTATACTTTACATACAAATATAGCCCACAAAATGGTGTCCAAACTGCAGACTTCACTGTTAAATGCATAATCTATTTGCTTACAGGGATACTTGTATAGAAAAATAAAATCACACTAGAGACAATTGAATGCACTGAATCAATGTTGACTGTGCACAAATACTAGCTCAGAGCTGAAATTGATTTAGTAATTGTCTTGTTTCAGACAAGAAGAAATAAGAAAGGAAGGGGGATGCGAAGTGTGACTTCATTGAAGGCATGCAGACAGGAAGATATAAATAATGGGAGTAATACATCTAGAAGAAGTAAAGAAAAATATAAGAGAAAGAAATAGTTTGAGTAGTAGGAGTAAATGTCAGTGTCTGTTAGGAAGGAGAGAGTAAAAACTGACTAGCAGGATGTCTGTGGAGGAGGGTTTATAGAATATGGCTATTGCTTACAAACTAGGATACTGAAGCACTTGTCTTCAGACTAGTCACTATGCAGGCTAAAATATATGCAGAAGACTGGATGCCTGTAACACTTAAAGCACAAGGCCGAAGGTGGAAAATAGTTGTCCTAATTAAATGGTGGTTGGATTGAATGGACTCGGACTGCCTATTTGGATGAGACTGCTCTGTGTATATTTAAGTTTCTAGGGAACCTGTTGAAAAAAAGATTATAAGGTAGTAATCACTGTCACCAGCCACCCTTACTTTTCAGCTACTATAAGGCTCTTCTCAAAGGGTGACCAGTTCTACTGTGTAATGTTACTATTATTCAAATGGTAAGTGACCAAGACTTTAAGGCTATTAGAGTGGCCTATACAGTGTCACTAAATACATATGCAAGTACTGTAAGAGCTTAAATATCTCTAAATAAAACCAGCCACAATTAAAAGGTTAAAATGTATTTAATAATAAATAATAAAAGCACAAGACAATACTCAGTAACTCAACACAGTGACAACAGAGTTCAGAACCACAGGAAATACTTTAAAACAACATTGCAGGACAGTCTCACATAAATACAGAACATCTAAACTAATCTTTACTGTATTTCTATCTATATCTAAGAGATACTATGCCCTAAATGACCTACTTACAGAGCAAGCAAATGTAGTGCTGGTGAGAGGATGTTGTCAGATCCAAAGACAAATACAAAATGCACAGACTCACTCTCTGAGATAGTTCTTAAGTTGCTATCAAACATTTATGCTGGGTTATTTCAGATTCCATTATTCTTTATCACCTCTTTGCCAGAAGTACTTATTTTTCAGAAGTTTGCCTGGAACTGGAAGTCGTAAAACCAGTTAAACACTTTTATGTTTGAAACCTGTAATTATTTCTGTTTCCAGACAATAGAAAAACCTCCTAGCTGCAGACATTCTGTCTGTTTGCTGTATTAACTAACTTTATAGCACATTGTAAAACTCTTTACTTTTCAACGTATTTTCTTAGAGTTTTGCAAGTTAACTCTCTATGTCCCAACTTCTACTATGAAAACATACATTTGCACAGGCATATAGCCCATATACATTTCTGCTCTTTCCAACAGGGTACACTGTGGTTACCTTTTTGAAGCTCAGCACATAACACAGTTTAACACACACTTCTGCACCAACAGTGTAATGCACACATAACATATAGTTCTCTTACATTTCTAAGACAAGCCCATGGATCATATGAATGTTCACAAATAACAAGTTCCTATTAGAAGACCGAAGACGCATTCTTTCAAATGTGTCTTGGTCGAACTTAAAAGACTGAAACGGCAAAATATTGAAGCTGCTTTTAAGCGAATTCTTGCCCTGGGAAAGAATTTGCTTGGCAGCTTCGTTACTTTGCTGTTTTCAGCACTGTAGTGCGGTCTCGGAGTTAGTATATTTAAGTAGGGGGGTATGGAGGTGTGTGGGGGATGAAGCCCCCCACTTAATGTAATGTTTAAAGTGTTTTGTGTTTTTTTTTTTTTTTTTGTTGGAACAGCGATTTTTTCCCTTTGGAAAAAAATTGCTGTTCTGACAGTTCGAGATTGTAAGCTTTCGCTTACATAGGGTCGATTAATCACAGTTTGCTTTTTTTAAGCGTTCGGTGATCTAATGTAGACCCACAAATAACATATGATTATTTACAAAATGCCAGCAAGCTGGGCTGGCAGTGTCACATTTCAGCAAGCCAGTAACCATGTGTCCTGTCTCAGACAGCTTAAATATCAACCCCTATGTCACAAGATGGGTTGCAAACTGGCTCAGGGATAGAACCCACATGGTCAGAATTGCAGGTGCCATGTCAGACTCTAAACCAGTTACAAGTGGCATTCCACAAGGCTCAGTCCTAGGACCTCTCTTGTTCGGTATATATTTCTCTGAGGTACAGGCTAACACGGGAGGACTATGGCTGACCAAGTTCGCAGATGACTGCAAACTGGGTGCCATAATCGACTCTCCGACTGACACAAGCATCCTCCAAAAGGGTCTCAGAGACGGATAACTGGTGCCAGAGCCATGGCCTAAAGCTAAATGCCAAAAAGTGCATAGTCATCCCCTTTGGGAAAAATAAAGTGCCCACAAATTACCACATAGGTGGTAATCCATTAAGTACAGAAGAAGTAATTAGGGATTTGGGGACCCAAGTAGATAGTAATCTCTCCTTTGACAGTCACGTTGCCAAAGTGGTTAGAAAGACCTTCTATATAGCCCACCTTATCACAAAAGGGTTCACATCTAGATCAAGAGAGGTCATTGTGCCCCTCTACTCATCACTCATCAGGCCCATAATTGAATACAGTGCCCCATTTGGGATGTACCTTACCCAACACCTGCAGCAACTGGAAAGACCCCAAAAGTACCTCACCAAGAGGATCATGGGACTCAAACAGTTGCCCCATGCAGTTAGGCTAAAGAAACTCCAGCTCTACTCAGTTGCTTACCGCCTACTCAGAGGCTATCTGTGCCTGACGTATAAAGCCATGTCCAACCCAGAATTAATGGTCATGCTCCACCTCAGCAAATCCAAATCCCTAGAGCTACACGCTCCAGGGACTTAAAACTCAGCACAGAAATAAATAGGACATGCTGGAGGGACAAATTCATATCCCAGATGCTCCCCTCACTCTGGAACAGAATCCCAATCCATGTTAGGCAGAGCCCCTCACTGACCCTCTTCAAGAGAAATCTTGAGTGGATGGGAGATCGTATGTTTACCCCTGGGATCTCTTCTGTGTCCCTGTTAGAGGCACAGTAAACTAACCTTAAAAGGGCTATCTTCTGTGACCTACTATACAGAGGCACAGTCAACAAATCTAAAAGGGTGGCGAAAGCCAAACACACTCTGGCTAGGCTTATAAATGCCCTAGGGCAGATAGCCTAGTATCAACCTATGAACCTAAGAAATGTCATTGTTAGCCTTGCGCCTGACAGAAGCCAGAGATATGGCATGCAGAATGGTTGCCTTGCTTGATGTGTAAAGATGACTTTTGCCATTAGGCAAGTGATCCCTTTGCACACTACGCATCCGAGCAAGTAGTGGAGTAGGACAGTGCTTCGTGGCAGCTGTGGGATTTTCCTCACCCAAAATATGTTGGCCCTCCTGTTTAATGTACACGGGAGGGATCTTGCTGCTTTAACAAGAAAGTGGTGATTCATTAAGATCTGCAGGAAACTGGAGGTAATCAACAGAAAAGCCACAGAAAGGCAAGAAAATCTTACACTTATTGTTGAAGATCTATTATTGTGTTGAGTGTTTTATCAGCCTGTACTGTTTTCCTACACATGCCCCAAAAAGTAATACTTTCATTTGCTTATGAAAACATTTCAACCATTTTAGCAATATATATGTAATTCTTAAAACTAATTTCAAAACTGTCTATCATTTTTTATGACTTTTAATGCTTTGAGTCTGTGGAAGTTTTAAATTTGAGGTTCTACATGTGTAGATGCTCAAAACTATAAAAATTGTTGTTGTGAAAAATGTCTTGCAGAGAAGGCCATTGAGTTGAGGCTGTCGAAGATAGATCATACAGCCATCCACCCTCACTTGCTAGATATGAAGATTGGTCAGGGAAAGTATGAACCTGGATTTTTTCCTAAACTGCAGTCCGATGTGCTATCTACTGGACCAGCTAGCAACAAGTAAGTAAAATTAGTTACCTTTTCACAGAATGTTTCTGCTGAGCTGCAAGAAATGTGTAATCCTTTCTGCACAGCAATTTGTATTTCTCATTACAGTTTTATTCAGGTTTTTTGGCTTTTTTGAAGAAAAATATGTTGTAGCAGTGGCTTGAAAACTTTTGTACTATTTGAATTTACTGTAACAAAATGTAATCCATTTACACGTTTCTTTTTGAAAAACATGGTGAGCATGGTTTTATTTTGATAACTGGATTATTGTAGTATGAAAAGTATGTTATAACAGTGCACTGGTTTATTGGAATGTAACAACTGCTGCAACAGCAGTGTAAATTGTCTCATGACAGCTGGGAATTGAGCTGATCCATCGGCTTAGAGGTTTTATTCCTCACTACACTGCTGGCAGCCAGGATTCAGCTAGCATGATTGGTGTCCATGGGCTGACTGAAGCGTAGGATGTTGTGGCCAGTTCTCATAACCCATGAGGGAGGAAGTATTAGTTGTCAGAGTTGTACTGTTCCTTGGGGAGGGGCAGCAGCAAGTGATGCAGCCACACTTAGTGACACAGTGGCACATAGCAGTGGCTTAGGCTATTGTATGATTAAAATGCATACTCAAGTCTGTTGTATAGAAAGTGTTGGTGTGGGACAGGGTCAGAAAGACCATCCACAGTCCCCAGACTGGTCATGGCACCCATGTCCTGCAGTGACATGCCATGACAGTAGATGCTTTTTTCTTGGAAGTAATGGAAAATGGAAAGTAGAGTTGCATAAGTGCGGAGCGTGAAACAGGGGTTGGTGGTACTGGGCCTAGCTGGAGGAGGGGGTGTAATCCATCGATCCAAAAACAGTGTAATGTGTATTTCATTTTATGTTTGCCTGAATTTAGAGAGGGGTGAAATGCAGATACAGTAGTTGGCTGTCAGTGAAATAGGTATTTTTGGAATGTCTTCATCAAGAACGTTTTTTTTTTCCAAGTACTAAACCCGGTGGACTCTAACTCTCACCCTAGGTTCTGAATGTTAAACATGTTATTTATGATCCCAGCCAGAGAATGACTGGTGTGATGGGTATGGAACCTTACATATTAATGTGTTTGTTTATTATTCACATAACTGAACTAGTCTAATGACTCCTTCAGCCATGGAGTGGGCCAGAGCTATAGAAACATAAAGTAAGGTAGAGCTTGAGTAAGGCAGAGACTGACACATAAAAGGAAGTAAACATACGCAGTAGAAACTATAATGTACAATTAAGGAAAAGTTAGGAAGTAACAAGAGTAAAACCAGTGAAAGGTAATTATGGATGTTCATCGTGCATTACAGCTGCAGTAATCACATATGGGTTTTCAGCCGTCAGGCGGTCCCTCGGTCGGCCGAATTCCAAAGTCTTGGTCGGTTGTTGTCGCGTACTCTTCTGACGTCAGGAAGGCTAGAGTATATAAGACACAGCCGACGCCATCTTCTTCAGTCTTTTTTGCCGCGCGGTGCCCGAAGCAGAAGCAGTTCGCAAGTGCCGGTCGGCCAGCTCCTGAATTACGAAAAATTTTGGAACCGAAGTCTTCATTAAAGCTAAGTACCCCGTTGGGGAACCTTTTCTTGCCTCAGACCGATGTCAGAAAAAGTTAATAATTGTATTTCTTGTGGGAAGCAAATACCGCATAAGGATTTCCATTCCCTTTGCATACCTTGTTTGGGCCCAGACCACGACGTCTCAGGCTGTCGCTTTTGCGCTACCTTCAATAAACGCACTATCAAGCGTCGGGTGGAGTTCGCCCAGCACTTTTTTGGTAAAGCGTTTAATTATAAAATGTCGTCGGATACTCCGACTACCGCTTTGTCTAAAAAACGCGAAAAGGACCGCCAGACGAGGACCGCGGTCTCCACCGACACCACGCCGAAGCAGGCTCCACGTGGCCCGGTTATCAGTGAGACGCCTTTGCAGTCCCTGACTACCGACGACTCTCCCTCGGCGGGGTCTTCTGTACCCGAGACCGCTGGTTCTTCGGCCCTTTCCCAGACTACAAACCAAGCCCCTGCATATGTCGAGCCTACCAATGTGGATAGATCTACATCCACCCATGGTGTATTTAGGCCTTCATCATCTTTCTCTATCAAGGCCTTCACTAAATCCAAAACAGCCAGGCACCATACTAGGCCGGCTACACAAGGCCCATCACCTGGGCCCATGCCTAAGAAGCACATGCTTAAAATGGCTGAGGACCTTATCACTCTTATCAGAGGCTCCCAGGCCCCTCCGGACAAGAGACCCAGAGTAGAGGAGGATTCTCCTACTTCTGACCAGGGATCCATTTTATCAGAACATTCTGATGCTGAAGAACATTCTTATTCCCCTTCGAGGATTCGGATGCAGAGCAGTCTATTCCTTCTGTATCCCCCTGAGGATTTTTCTTTGGGGAAACCTTACACTCTTTGAGAGAGCACTTCCACTGGGAAGGCCAAGACTTTTCAGACTCCAAGAAAAGGCTTAGGGAATTTCTCTGGTTACCTCAGCATAGACCTTTGGCTATTCCTCCTGTTTTGGAGGTATTGGATGATGTTTACTCGGAGGCCTGCCTTAATCCTGATTCTCTGCCTCCTGCACCAGTTAAGCCAGATAGGTATTACAGAGTACCTAATCATCAGTTCCTCTACAAAGGCCATAATGCAGACCCTGAAACTATTTCTCAAGGCCCTAAAGGAATTAAGGCCTCCACAGAATCCACTTCCGGAAAGGGAATCTAGATCTCTAGAAAGGTGGGGTAAGAAGGTTTATACCTCGGCCACCCTAGCCATGAGGGCCTTAAACTGCCAGTTTCATATGATTAAATATCATCAATTCCTGTTATCACAATTAAAGACCAAAATGTCACAGCCTGAACAACCAGATATAAAAGAGTTGCAGGATATGATGCATAGTGCAGAGCAAGTGGGTAAGCACACTTTACAATGTGGTTATGATGCCCTAGAGGCCTCCAGCAGATCGGCGCTACGGATCAGTCATTCGCAGACATGCATGGCTTAGGAACAAAATCTGCCAGACCATGTGAAAGCAAAAATTCTGGATGCACCTTTACATAAGGATGTTCTTTTGGTGCTAATGCTGAGGATATATTACGTAAAATGGAAGAAAAAGCAAAATCTATGCAAACTGTCAAAGCTTTCTTACAGGTTCAGCCACCACGGTTCAGCAGGAATTGGCCTTCAAAAACTGGTCCTTTCCAACCACTGACAAGCCCCAGAGAGGCAGATACAGACGCGGAAGGGGCAGAGGACAAGCCCAAGGGTCCTATAGAGGCAGACAATGGCAATCACCAGCACCAAGAGGTGGTGACGACAGTGCACAGCAGTACAGGAAACAGACTCAATGACTCCCTCATTTCCATGCCAAGCAAAATTCAACTGGCAGCACCTTTGGGAGGAAACTGGCACTATTTGCAAACAATTGGCATATTGTCACAACAGACAAATGGATTCTGGACATTATAAACAGAGGCTACAAATTCCATTTTCACACTCTTCCAAAATGAGAGGCATGCCAAATCTACCACAAAATCAAAGGGTAGAGGCACAACTACAAATTACAAAGCTCCTAAACATGAGGGCTATACAAAAGGTACCTACGCACCAACAAGCACAAGGTTTTTATTCAAGGCATTTCCTGGTGCCAAGAAAAGGAAGCGACTGGAGACCCATACTGGACTTATCCATTCTAAACACATTTCTTCTCGTGCCAAAATTCAAGATGCTCACATTACAGCAACTCCTTCCCATGCTGGGCAAGGGGTTCTGGCTGGTAACATTGGACCTCAAGGAGGCATACCTGCATGTCCCAATCAGACAAAGTTGCAGAAGATACCTCAGATTTCTTGCAGGTTCAAACCACTATCAATTCTCTGCATTGCCCTTTGGCTTATCTACTGCCCAGAGTATTCACCAAGTGCCTGGCATCAGTGATTGCATACTGCAGACTTCAAGGGATACAAATTTACCCTTATCTGGACGACTGCCTGATCCAAGCGGACAGCAAACACATACTTCTGAAACACCTGGCATATGTGACACGGTTACTGCTTTCTCTGGGATACACCATCAACTAGGAGAAATCAAAGCTAACACCCTCTCAGAAAATAACCTTCCTGGGTGCCAACTTGGACACAAACACCCAGATGGCTTACCTTACGCCAGAAAACAAGGGCAACTATCTCATTACTTCAAAATACTTGCAAAAGTACCAGGCTTACTGCAAGGAAAATCCTGCAGGCTCTGGGATTCATGGCATCTTGCATTCTTCTAATCCCATGCAAAGCTGCACATGAGGAAACTTCAGTGGTACCTAAAAATCTATGGTCTCAACACAGTCACAGCTTGGAAGCAGATTCCAATAATTCCCTGTCTTCAAAAGGAATTCATATGGTGGGCCCAAGCATGCCAAGTAAACACAGGCCTCCCATTCTGCAAGCCTCAAGCTACACAGGTCATAACCACAGACGCTTCAGATTACGCCTGGGGAGCACATGAAGGACAGGTGCATTCAGGGCAGATGGCCCCAAAAGAAAAGCACCTTCACATCAATCAAAAGAAATGCTGGCAGTAATAAATGCAATCTCAGCGTTCAGAATTCCTGCATCCAGGACAACTGCTCATAAGAACAGACAACACCACAGTAATGTGGTACATAAACAAACAAGGAGGAACTCATTCATACCCCTTGTGCAGACTAGCCATGACTCTTTGGAACCTGGCTCTGGAAAGACAAATAGAACTTCAGGCACAGTACCTGCCAGGAATGGAAAACACACTGGCAGACACTCTGAGCAGACATATGACAGATCCTCACGAATGGAAGCTACATCCACAGGTGTTTACAGAGATTGTTCAAGAGTGGGGAAGGCCAGATATAGATCTTTTTGCCTCCCACAGAAACCATCAATTAAAAAGGTTTTGCTCAAGGACCTTCCACCCAAAGGCCTGGAAAGTGGACGCTCTTTCCTTCACATGGACAACTTGGTCAGTTTATGCATTCCCACCTCTACCTCTTCTGCCCAAGGTACTTTTGAAAGAAAGAACAGACAAGCCGAGGATGATACTGATTGCTCCGGACTGGCCGAGACAACACTGGTATCCACTCCTGAGGAGCCTAACACACACTCCTCCGTGGCCCCTGCCTCTAACACCTCTTCTGCTGACGCAGAACAATTTCAAAACCCTTCACAGTCAGCTGAAAACTCTCAGTCTCGCTGCATGGAAAATTCCTTAGCATCACATCAGACACTACTCTCCAAAGAGGTGCAGGATGTCATTTTGGAGGCCAGAAGACCATCTACTAGAAAAGCTTACTCCGCAAAATGGAAGCGGTTTTGCAGTTGGAATGAAAAACGAGGGCAGGACCCTAGAAAATTGAACCTACCTCAGATTTTGCAGTACCTAGCTGAACTTTTGAGCAATGGACTTTCATTTTCCTCAATCAAAATACGTGCCTCAGCAATCTCTGCAGAATTCAACATGGATCCTCCTTTATTCTCACACCCACTCCTACGACAGTTCCTCAGAGGGGCTAAGAACATAAGACCTCCAAGGAAACAGCCAGTGCCAGCTTGGGACCTTAACTACGTACTGGAAAAATTGACATTGCCTCCCTTTGAACCGGCTGCTTCAACAGAATTACAATATTTGTCCTGGAAAACAGCTTTTTTCCTGGCCATCACTTCAGCTCGTAGAGTATCTGAGTTGCAGGCCCTCATGGCGGTGCAGCCATTCCTCATCTTCCATCAGGACAGGGTTTCTCTTCGTACCAACCCTTCCTTTATGCCTAAAGTGGTATCTAGGGTAGCCTTAAACCAGGCCATACACCTTCCTACCTTTTACCCTAACCCTCAAAACAAAGGGGAAAGGCTGCTACACTCTTTAGACATCCATAGGCAGCTACGCTATTCTTGGACAGAACCAAATCCTTCAGAAAATCAGATCAACTCCTCATTTCCTATGCTGTGGGGGGTCAAGGGTAACCTGTTACCAAACAGACCATTTCCAAGTGGATTGGTCACTGCATACGCTTTTGTTATTCCTATCATGGAAAGCTTGTCCCTACTGGTATCAGACCTCACTCCACTAGGGCCACAGCCACCTCTACAGCCTTCCTCAGAGGAGTGCCTACTAAAGATATCTTGGAGGCAGCCACTTGGAGTTCTGTACATACCTTCACAAAACACTACCATCTGCCTTTATACTCCAGAACAAGAGCAGGCTTTGCCACTGCAGTTTTGCAGGGCATTCTAGCTCAACCCAGTTCCGTATAGTACCTACCACCCTATGCATAGCTTTGGGATTCTACCCATATGTGATTACTGCAGCTGTAATGCACGATGAACATAGTACAGTTTTGTACCTACCATAAATGTAGATGTTCGAGGGCTATTACAGCTGCAGTACAGGTTTCCCACCCTCCTTCCCCACTTGGTAAGACCTTGGGGTCTGAATACCTCTTCATACCTGCTGACTGGGTTATCCTGCTATGTTTTATTTGCTTACTTTTGTGGATTACATTTATTTATGTATTGTCTTCCTTTTGGGGGCACCTGACATCTGGGGCAAGAAAGACTGAAGAAGATGGCGTCGGCTGTGTCTTATATACTCTAGCCTTCCTGACGTCAGAAGAGTACGCAACAACAACCCATTGGACCAAGACTTTGGAATTCGGCCGACCGAGGGACCGCCTGACGGCTGAAAACCCATATGTGATTACTGCAGCTGTAATAGCCCTCGAACATCTACATTTATGGTAGGTACAAAACTGTACTTTTTAAGGAAGGAGACCAGTGTTCTGTGTTGAAATATGAGAAAATAAGGCTAGAGGGATTAAATTCAGAAGATTGTAATAGTGCATCGGTTCAAGTAGTCCCATTAAATCAGTGGATTGTCACTAAGAGTATTTACTGTGAAACAGAAACTTGTCAGAAATATGAAGGCTGTGGCTGGAGAATAATCTGTAAAGTCTAACCAGCAATGCTGTCCTTGAGGAGTCAGTGCCTAAGTTGTATTGTGCGTACTTATCGTTAGTGAAATACTTAAATTAATTTCTTGTGTACTTACTTGACAAATGGCAACATTGTATTTCATTTATTTTGGACTTGATACTGTGCTTAACAGCAAAAAAAGCTGTTAAATCAGGATGCCATATAGTTAGATGTGTATGCATTTACCATAGTTACATTACAGTGTAGTATGTGCCGGGTCCAGTGCAAGTAACAGTAACAAACTGAAAAACTAACATTACCTCCTTTAGGGCCTGGCAGTCCTTTTAACTTGAAATTGCTGTCCTGGAAGGGATTTTTGGTTGCAATAACGTAATATGCAAACCACATAAGGCAAGGGTTGTCTTTAAAAAACAAAATCCCTCTTTTATACCTAAAATTGTCTAAATTAGCCTTAACCCATTCAGTTCAACTTCCTGTTATCTTCTGCATATGACAGAATAAAGGAAACAGGTTTTTCCAATACATGGATGTGCCAGAAGCTGTCACGACCTGGAGCTTTGGGGTACTAAAGGGAAAGGACAAAAAATATTACAGCTGACTGATTAATTTGTTTCCTTCATGGATGGGGAAATATGGTATCATCAGATATCAAATAGACCCTTTCTGTGTGGTTCTGCAGCATTTTCTGCCGCAACAAATATCCCACAGAATTGGAGTGGTAATCATATGTTTGTGTAGTGTGTTAGATTTTTGTTGTGTGCATATGTATGTTTATGGACTGAGATAAAACTGCAGATGTGCGCAGTTAGTTTTTCCTTAGTTGTTTCTTCAGTTGCCATTCTCTTTATCTGAAAGCTGTTCAGTAACTCATTTAATGCCAGCCTCCTGTGTCATCTTCAGCTGTATGTGTTTGCTTTTGTGGGGTTTGACAGCTCAGTAGATTAATGCACTGCAGGTCAATGTCTTGCTGTAATATTGGAGCTCTGCCTTGATGGATCGATGATATAGTTCACCCTCTCCAGTGGTCATAATTCAGCACGTTTTTTTTGTAATCCTCCTCAGCTGTTTTCTAATGCCAGCACTTGCCAAGACATCATACCCTGACTACGTAAACATGCCTAGCCACTAGGCCCAATAATTCTTTTCTGCCACTTACACAGTTGGGGTCTTGATCCTGATGGATTTTTGAGAAATGTTCTCCCATTTCTAGAGTATCTCTGTTGCTGTAAATTACTAGTGAAGACCTGCACTGGCATTGCCTGCATTGCTTTGAGGGAAAATAGAAAGTAAACACTGACACAAGTCCTAGCAGTTAACCCTGATACCTCCATGCACCAAAGAAAGACGTCGCTACCAGGAGAGGATAGCAGTGATTGAACATTCTTGTCACAGGAATCAGTAGGAGGTTCTGCTGTGCAGACTCAGGTTTCATCCAGAATAGAAGACTTGGTGGCCAGCCAGGCATGTCTCTTCTGCATGTAAGCCCATTGTTAAAATGTGCATTTTTCCCCCCTGAAAGTGCTGATCTTAACCTTGACAACAAGGACTTGGGCCTGCACCAGTCCTGCACTTGAGCAGATAGTGCAGGCACCCTGAGGAAGCATATCCTTGGCTCTCACCTTTGGGGGGTGGGGTGCTGGAGCAATGTAGGTGTTGTCTAGTTACTTGTTTATTAGGTGCAGCTTAATGTCAACAGGCCTGATGACAGTAAGTGATCTATTGAATTACTTTTATTCTGATTAGGGACACAAGGCTGAAATCTCCTCTCCTGGGGTCTTTTGATCCAGGTTTCAGGGCTTCACCTTGTTATTCCACACCAGGACTTCTCTGGTCCAAGTTCTAAATGTGCTAACCAGTGTTTGGTGGGAACTTGAAATACAGGTGCAGAACCTCACTGGTGCTTCTGGAGTTAGTTAGGTATAAGAAGCTTCTTCCCAGTCAGGTTCCCTTCAAGAGTCTGAGGACCCTGGGACTACCGTCTTTAAGAAAGACTATGACAGTGAGTCTTCCCGATCCTGTGCTTACTGCCCAATGACCCATTCTGTAGAGGAACCCTGAGTCTAATAGGGTCCTTTATAAACTGACCTCTGGCCCATTACTTCTGTACAGAGAGTCAGGAATGTGTACCTGGAGGAGGAGGAGGAGCACTTAATCACCCCATCCTAAAAGAACAGTTATAGTTATTTCTTTTATTTCATCCTGGAAGTACTGCTTCTGTATCCTCCCACCCTTAATCAAGGCAGATGTTCTTTACAATTCCCTAGCTGAATGGAATGACTCCCTGACCAGGCATCCGTGGTCAGACTCATATATGAATGGTCCATTGAAGGTCTGCCATTTGATATTCTGTGATGTTGCCTTCATAGATTAAATAATGCCTTAAGAAAATACCCTTTATTTGTCTGTTACTGTCTTTCCTCTTTGCGGTGGTGGTGCTGCGGTAGCGTTGTCACCTCATAGCAAGACGTTGTCCCGTTCAATTCTCAGCTAGAGCGTCTTCTGTGTGGAGGCATACGTGAATGGGGCGTGCCTTCGTTGAAGGTTGTGCATCAGGGCTGGTAACCCGGTACGTAAAAATCCACTACCAATCATTAGCGGACCGGAGTTCCGCTGTGGCGACCCCTAACCGGGAAAAGCCGAAAGACACAAACAAACTGTCTTTCCTCTTTGATTCCTTTGTTGCTTATCTGTAACTAGCTTTAGTACGCTTGCACATGCACAAGCTTGCAGGAGTGTGCTCACGCACCTGTGCGCGCGCACACACATGTACATTTTTTTTATATTATTTTCCTCTATAACTTCGAACAGTCAAGACCTCAGTAGCTACTTTCACCCATTCATTCCTCTTGTTGGAGTGAGGGAACAACCTGTTCTGTCACCAAGCAGTTCTTTGGGGGTTTTCTGCTTTACTCCGTATCACCCCTGTAAATGCCTTCAAGTTCCCAAGGGCTGGGTTCCAGTGGGAGCTGTGTGGAGGTGTGTTACCAGCTTCCATGAGTAATGCTATCTTAAAGCCCCACTCCCTTGAAGGCAGATGCCACCATGCACATATCTAGTCTCCACTTTGTGTTGTAGGCAGAGTACATGTCTCAGTATGTACACACGTGCTCTCACACACACACACACACACACACACACACACACACACACACACACACACACACACACACACACACACACACACACACACACACACACACACACACACACACACACACACACACAGGAGAGGTAAGCAGACTGCGTCTCATCATTTTTCTGCATCTCTAGCTTGCATTTCCTGCTTACAAGTTGTTAAATGAACCCAGATCATTAGGGTTGTAGTCAGGACTTCATCCTTCTGTGCTGTGGAGTCGACTTGTATACTACAAAGTAAGTATTGAATTTAACATGCTTAAAATTGTAGTGATTCCACTCATTAGTTTTAGAAAGTGTGCTTATTAGGAGTGTGTATATTGTAGCACAAATCCAGTGAATTAAGATGCTTGAGTGTAAAAAATGTCCTTGTGAGTTAAGATGTGCAAGGAAAAGATGAGAGTTAACATTAAAATTTGCATTTGGTTTGTATAAATGCTACGACAAGCATTTTTCTTTATGTGGAGGTACCTGATTTACTGTATGGTTCAGTTGTCCTTTCTGGTTTTCATAATCTTTGCCTTCATTGTTTCACTTTTTTGCTCATTTAACTTATCTGTTTTGCATAACAGATTGAATGTATATTGTGAATTTTGGAATGTAAAAGCATTTGTATACTTCTCTGCACTCACCACCCCACCCTCAATAAGGACCTATTGCAATTTGAAGTGCAGAAGTAATTGGCAGTGGGCAGGTATGGAGCTAAACCCAAGTGTAAGGATTGCTTTTTTAAGTTGTTACTGGCCCTAAGTTTTCATTAGGCTAGCTTTGGCAGTACTGGTGGAGGGGCCACATGGTTAATGAATATTAAAATGCACCTGCAGTGTAGTAGACTTCATGATCTGCTGTGTATGCTTGGAAGCCAATTACCATAAATGAAGATGTTATTCTCTCTCTGCTTGCTGTCATCTCCTGTCTAAGCTTT
Source organism: Protopterus annectens (assembly GCF_019279795.1). Taxonomy (NCBI): domain Eukaryota; kingdom Metazoa; phylum Chordata; order Ceratodontiformes; family Protopteridae; genus Protopterus; species Protopterus annectens. The sequence goes on from NC_056751.1 coordinate 830,921,007, forward strand.
TCTTAGGTCCATGGATATATAATAGGCTAATGACCACCAGGGCCTTTATAAGCCTAGCCATGAAGTCCAACCCAATTGTGTCTTTGTGTATCATAATCATCAACCCCCTTTTCCCATTTGGGGATTGGGGTATCGCATCAACTGTCACTACCTCTCTATTCAGTGCTACTCTCCTGTCTTCTTTGACACTCATGCTTGACTGCCACAGGTCTTCTCACAGAATTCGTCCACCTCTTTGCTGGACACCCTTGTTTCCTCTCATCTTCCTGTCTGTCCCAAATAATCTTCACCAAATTGTCTTCTACTTTTCTGTACATGTGCCCGAACCACTGTAATCCATTCTTTTTTTTTTTTTTTTTTATGCTTTCTGCAGTGAGCGCTACTTTGGCTTCGGCTGTTATGTCATCATTTTTTCATCTACCACTCATCTCAGGCACTTAATTTCCATCACCTCTAGCTTACTAAGCTGTTCTGTCTTTACTGCTCAGGTTTCTATTCCTTACAGTGGTACTGGTTACACCACTGTTTTGTACTCCTTACTTTTCAGGTACATTAGCATTCTTCTCTCATGTACTTCACTTAACACTGTGTGCCAGTTGGCTGCACCCCCACTGATTCTAGCTTTGGCCTCCTCATTCAGATCTCCCTTCTCCTCAAGCACCCCTCCCAGATACTTGAAGCTGTTAACCTGTTCCACTATTTTCCCTTCTATCTCAATTCTCAGCTTCTTCTGATTTCCCCAGTTGCTGCCATTGCAATTGTCTTATCTGTACTCAGTTTCATACAATGAACCCTCTGTTTTGATTTCCATTCCCCTGTCTTTTGTTGAAGATCTTGCTCAGACTCATAGGTTCATAGGTTATACTAAGCTAACTGCCCTTGCAAGCCATTTTAAGCCTAGCCAATTATCCCTTGTGAGACTCAAACCCTGCACTTTGGGTTTGTATGGCAAACACCTTAACCATTAGGCCACCCTCCCTACATGTAATAAAGCCTGTAAAGCCACATCGTCTGTATACAGCAGCTTTGTTGATCTGTCCCATCCGACTTTGTTAATGTACTCCATAAGCAGTATGAACAGCAGTGGGCTCAGAGCTGAACCTTGATGTACACCCACTGGGCACCCCTCTGTGATTACGCACTGTTTGTACTGAGTCATTGGATCCTTGTACATAGCTTACACTAATTCTACCAGTCTTTCTCTGATCTGGAACCACTGCAAGACTGACCAAATCAGTTTTCTTGAGACCTTATCATACACTTCCTCCAAGTCTAGGAATGGCCAGTTGGACTTTTTTCTTATCTCCAGCTTCTTCTCAACTACCTGTCTTCTTCTCAACTACCTGTCTGACCGCAAACATTGGGTCAGTAAAGCTGCATCCTGATCTGAATCTGAACTGCTCATGTGCCACCTTACTTTCAACTACTTTGCGTATCTGTTTATCAATTACCCTCTCCAGACCTTTCTTGCAGTGTGACAGGAGTTTGATACCTCTGTACTGCCCTCAGTTGTGGATATCCCCTTTGTTTTTGTACACTGGTACGAGTATGCTTATTCTGCAGTCATCTTGGATATGCCTTTCTGTCCACACTGCTATGAGTACCCTCAGGAGATATTTTCCCCCAGTCTCAACCAGTATCTTTATCATGTCTGCTGTGACCTCATCTGAGCCTGATGCTTTCCCTGACTTAATTTTCGTCAGTGCTGTTCCTACTTCTTCTATGGTGGGCTCCTCCTCTTCTCTCATCGTAGGTTGTGTTTGGGGCAAAACAGCTTCTGTTGGGTTTTCTTCATTCAGAGACTGCTGGAAGTACTCCTTCCATCTGCCTTTGATGTCCTGTGGACTGATGAGCAGGTTGTTGCTGACATCCCTTACGAAGGGTGTTTGACTATCTTCTTAATCTTTCTTTCTTTGCCTTGCAACTTGATACAGTTTCTTTTTGCCATCTACTGAGTTACTTTCCAGAAGCTGGTAGAGTGCCTCTGATGCTTTGTTCTTTGCTATTAGAACTTCTTGGTTAGCCTCTTTGTAACCAACTGTGAAGCCTCTGCACTGGCCCAGTAATCAAGGAACCTCAATCCTCACCACTAGCACCAGTGAGGGCCTTGCACATTGGGAGGATGAAAAGTACACAGACAGTAAATTACAATTTCACTTAAGAGCACACAGAGATCACAGTCATTCTGGGGCTGGTTTCTCCCTCTGTCTCCAGATCCCCAATAAGACTCCCCACTGGCACAGCTATAGGGTTAAGATCTCAGCTGAGTGGTCAAGCCAAAACCTCCAGCACTCTTTCTGTCCACCCAGTGCTTTGTGTCCCTGCCCAAGTAGCTGACACACGCGCACACACACACACACACACACACACACACACACACACACACACACACACACACACACACACACACACACACTTTGATAGTTGATTTATATACAAACACACAGACAGTCCTGGGGATGGCTGGCGCAGGTTCAGTAGCTATATCCCCTTCTGCCCAGACTATACGGTAGTACCAGCTGCCACCAACCACTCTTTATTATCAACTTCTATAAGGCCCTTCCCAAAGGGTGACCAATTCTACTGTGTAATGTTACTGTAATCCAAATGGTAAGTGTGACCAAGACTAAGGCTGTTTAGGAGTTGCCTATACAGTGTCATCAAATACATACGCAAGTACTCTAGGAGCTTAAGTATCTCTAAACAAACCAGCCTCAATTAAAAGGTTTAAATATATTTAATAATAAATAATAAAAGAACAAGACAATACTCATTAACTCAATACAGTGACAGCAGAGTTCAGAATCACAGGAAATATTTTAAAACAAAATTGCAGGACAGTCTCACATAAATACAGAAAAACACTTGTAAAACACTCCACAAGGCACGGTAGTCAGGAAAAAGGTACTCCAGTAAAAATAAAAATTGTAATAGTTCATCAGATGTCTGGTTGTTAATGGATGAAAGTGCTAAACCACTGGGCTGTGATAACTATTAAAAGTTTTTTATTTTTACCGGAGTACCTTTTTCCTGACAACCGTGCCTTGTGGAGTGTTTTACTGGATTTCTACACTTTCCAGACTTTCCGCGTTTTCTTTTTTGATTTTTTTTTTTATAAATACAGGAAACATCTAAACTAATCTTACTATATTCCTATATATCTATAAGTTTTACTTACAGAGCAAAGCAAATGCAGATGACAAGTGCTGAAGATGGATGTTTCAGGTCCAAAGACAAGATACAAAATGCACAGACTCACTGTCTGAGATAGTTCTTAAATTACTATCAAACATTTCTGCTGGGTTATCTCAGATTACATCATTCTTCGTCACCTCTGCCTTCAGTTCTCAGGCTAACAGAAACTTAAAATTTAGCATCTCTGTGTCAACAATACTTACCACTCAGAAGTTTGCCTGGAACTGGAAGTCATAAAACAGTTAAAAACTTTTACCTTTGAAACCTGTAATTATTTCTGTTTCCAGACAGTAGAAAGAATTTCTAGCTGCAGACATTCTTTCTCCTAGCTGAGATAAACACTATAGTAAACAATTCACTTATTTTCTTAGAGTTTGCAAGTTAACTCTGTTCTTTTCCAGTAGGGTACACTGTGGTTACATTCTTGAAGCTCCTGACATAACGTACAGGTCAACACACACTTCTGCACCAGCAGTTTAATGCACACATAACATACAGATGTTATGTTGTCCTATCTTGCCTTCATTCTTACAGTGATGGGTTCGGAGCTGATCCTCGCCTCCGACTCGGCCAAATACACAACTGAAAGACTCAAACTTGGCTTGTGGCAAGTAGGCATCCCATAATGCAGTGGTGTAACTCCCCAGATCTCGTTTGCCACTTTACGAGGTTAGATGCACTCTTCTTGGCCGTGGCTAAGCTGTGAAAAATTTTCTACTTATTACCTTATTAGAACCTTTAATCTCTTTCTATATTATAGTGGATATTTTTCTTGCATTGTAGTTGCATAGTTTGCTCTCGAACTAGTAATATCTAAATTGTTATAGCTATTATTCCCTTTGGTGCTGCCTTTGACCATCGTTTCGTAGGCCTTACTGTATCCCTTGTAGTGGTTGTCATTGTTGTGTCTTGTTGTATAGCTTAATAGTAGCTCGTTTAAGTTAGAGAGCTCTTCACCCATTTTAGTTTGAGGGCTTGTAGTTCATGTGTTGTTTTTCTGGGAAATAGTGCCGTTTTAGTTAGATGCCCTATTTTCTTCCCTTAGGTTCATAGGTTGGTACTAGGCTATTGGCCCTAGGGCCTATACAAGTCTAGCCATAACAATTCCCTGGCTGTTTCTTCCCACACTGTTTACTTCCCTGGACCCCTGTCTAGCAGGGCGACTGATGTGATTCCCGGGGTGAATTTCCTTTCTTCCATCCAATCGTCAAGGTTCCTTTTGAAGAGGGCCAAAGAGGCGCTCTGCTTGACATGTATGGGCAGTCTATTCCAGAGTCTGGAGAGTCTCTGGGTCAGGAAACTATCCCTCCAACATGTTTTGTTTATTGTGATGACAAGGTTTAGATCTCTGGAGCGTGTGGCTCTGAGGGATTGGGATTTCTTTAAGTGTAGCATGTCCAACAGCTCTGGGTTTGACATGGCCTTGTATGTTAAGCAGAGATCGCCTCTGAGTAGATGATATATGACAGAGTATAGCTGGAGTTTTTTAAGGCGGTCAGCGTAGGGCCTCTGCTTTAGGCCTGTGATTCTCTTAGTGTTTTTGTTGTGTGTCTCCTCAGTGTTTCCTGTAGTTAGCTATAGATTAGTTTTAGTAAGTAGATTTCTTGTTGTTATATTGTGGTCTTTGTCATTACCATGTCCAAAGACCCAAAGGAGAGGGAACATAAGCCTTCGGGCTTCAAAAAATGTCAGAAGTGTTCACAAAAAATGTCTATCACTGACGGTCATGTCATATGTGTGTATTGCCTTGGAGCGATTCATTTACAAGAGGATTGTACATTCTGTCATTTCTTCAGTGCCAGGGTTTTACAAGAAAGGAGAAACAAACTGATCCTTAAGGGGCTCTTAAAGCCAACTTTTGAGGAAGCTATTCACAGTTCTTCTTCCTCTTCTTCTTCTCCTTCCTCTAAAAAGGACAAACCACAAAAAAGACAATCACCTGCTGCATCGGCTCCAGTCGGAGCCTCCAGTCAAGTTACCAAATATTTCTAAGGCAACTACCTCCTCTTTTCCATAGTCCTCAGAGCCGTCAGAGGTTATATTGATTGACAAGCCTGGTTCTTTGGCTCCAAAGTCTTTATAGCCGCAGGATACCTCTTCTCAGAGCCAGTCCATGGATATTTCACCAGTCTCCCCTACACTGAGATCTCCCTTTTTGCACAGGTCTCGTTCTCCATCCCTATCCTCCAGATCCACTAGGAGCTTATCTGACGATGATGTGGAATGGGTGGTGCGCAGACTTTTTTAAGTCACCGACGCTAACCAAATTATTTTTGGTTCTGACCCATTTGGTCCTGAAGCCTAGTATACCAATTGTACCCACTGTTGTTCCTCCTCCGAGCCAAGCTGGACCTTTGGAGCCGGAGCGCTTGGTACCACTTACTGTGGATCCATCGATTCCGAGACCCCCTTCGGTGATCACAGAGCTGACTTCTGCTCCAATATTCTCTGCGCTGTCTGGAGAATCTGGGATCCGGGGTTCCCCGGTCGGCCCCGAGGGGGATTCTTGACCCCAGTTGTCTTCAGTGCCGAACCTGCCCCTTGGAGCATCGGCTCAGGTTAGCTCGGCTCCTACATCAGCCTCGGGTCCAATCTCGCTGGCTCCGATGGCTTCCTCTGTCTCTTCGGAGCCGAGAGAGTCTTTGGAGCTGGTGGGATCCGCCTTTGAGCTGATGAGTGTGCTTTCTGCCCCTACAGCTCCACATAAGTATACCAGCACTCGTCCCCCTAAGGCACCAGCTACTGTCTCGGCACCACCTTTTCCACAGGACAGCAAAGATCCAGAGTCTCAGGATCCCCCATTGGACGAACCCCTCTCCTCTGAGGCCTCCCCGGAATACCCTTCTGAGGAGCCACCTCGGAAGAGAACTTGCAAGAGGAAGCACATAGACTCTCCAGATGAGTCTGTCACTTCAGACACTGACCTCTAGGTATTGGAAGGGTCCCCACGGTCTTCCTCTGATGATAGCTCATTTGCAGATATTCTAGAGATCCTGAAGCAGAGAGGAGGCTGGCAGGCCACCACCCCTTCTGATGAGGAGTCAGTGTACTTGAAGGCTTTTGGATCTCAACCTTCAGCTTCCTGGGTGTCTCTGCCTTTCGATGAGCTAATGGACTTGGTCAGACGAAACGTGGGAGTCATGTGACACAATGGAACCAGTCCCTCGGAGGCCAAACAAATTCTTATCAGCTCCTTCGGGAAAGGATTTCCTCACTACGGGGGTACCTGAAGATGCTATGGTGGTGTCAGCAGCCACCAAGAAGGAACGTTCAGAGACATCCTTATCTGTTCATCCCACAAGTAAAGACTCTCAAACGATGGACAGATATGGGAAGCATGTCTTCATCAGCGACCTTTACTCTTCGATCGCTGAACTACCTCACTGATTTCACAAGGCTACAGAGAGATCTCCTGAAAGAAGTAGGAGATACTCTACAAGGTACATTGGCTGAGGGGGTGAATGAGAAGGTCTCCTCCCAGCTATCCACTTTAAATTCCATCGTCAACTCCTCCATGAGGCTGATCTCCTATGCAGCTGATGGAGCGAGCAGGGAATCGGGTTCCGGCGTTTCCCTCAGGAGACACTCCTGGATGCACTTGTGCAATTTTGCGGAGCCCTTTAAGTATACTTTTACTAATGCCCCTTTTGATGGTTCCTCACTCTTTGGACCCAAAGTAAAAGACACTCTCACCCGATGCGAGCAGGAAGGAAAAAACTCTGTCTGCCGTTGGAGTACGTTTTTCTGTACCTTCAAGACCTTATTCTAAACGTCAGAAGAGTGGGAAAATGTGGTTCAAAAGATTCCAGAGAGTTTTCCAGGACACACAGGGTGATTCCTCCCCAGGGGCAGAGGGGGGAGTAACAATGGTAGACGCTGCCCTAGAGGCAGGGGGGCCCCGCAGAATCAGAGTGACCTTGATTCTTTTCGCGGATGCCCTTATTAGCTCCTGAAAGGAGGACCGGCTGCTCTGATCTGGAGACAGTCGGGGGACATTTATCTATGTACCCAGAAGCCTGGCAAACTGTCACAAGAGACAAGTGGGTACTAAGAATAATATCCAGAGGATATTCCATTCCCTTTTCCGATCCTGTTCCGCAGACCAGAACAGTCCCAGATGTTCCACCCAATCTAAGGGAGCAAGCAACTATAGAGATTCAAAAGTTGCTGCACAAAAGAGTCATCCAAGAAGTCCCTGCAGACCAAATAGGATTTGGAACTTACTCAAGATTCTTTTTGGTGCCAAAAAGAACAGGGGACTGGAGACCCATATTAGACCTAAGCAAATTAAACAAATCTGTCAAGAAGTCAAAGTTCGGAATGGTGACACTGCAGTCTATACTTCCCTTTTTAGGGAAAGACGATTGGATGTGCTCAATAGACCTTTAAGATGCTTACTATCACATAAAAATGGACAGGGCATTGAGAAGGTATTACGCTTCTGACTGGGAGCCAGTCATTAATCAGTTCCGAGCTCTGCCATTTGGTCTCACTACAGCCCCCAGAGTGTTCACCAAATGCATGGCAGTAGTCACGGCTCACCTGAGGCGTCTAGGATTCTGAGTGTTTCCCTATCTAGACGACTGGCTCCTATCTGCCACCACCAAGCATCTACTCCTGTAAGCCCGGGATCTGGCTTTGGACATTTGTGCTCAGTTGGGTATTACAGTCAACTTTCAGATATCTGCCTTGTTGCCCTGTCAACATATTACATTTATAGGCGCAGATCTAGACACCGCTTCTATGGTAGCACGTCTTCCAACAGACAGAGTTTCAGCACTCCGACAGCAGGTACTTTATCTTCTTCCCAAAACCAAGGTAAAAGCAAAGATAGTTCTAAGATTATTAGGGACAATGGCTTCCACAATAACACTGGTTCCTCTTGCCAGAATGCAAATGAGGATCTTTCAGTGTCTGTTGTTCTCCCAATGGTCACTTCAAGAGCTTCCTATGTCTCACCTGATCAGGATAACGGAATCATGCAAAAACAACTTAAGATGGTGGATACACTCCAGCCATGTGACCATAGGGAGACCCTTTGTTCCACAACAACCGATAGCTACGGTGACCACAGATGCTTCCTAGATAGGGTGGTGGGGGGGGCATTATCTTGGGAGAACAGTCCAAGGTATATGGCAAGAACATGAGGCTCACTTACATATAACTGTCCTAGAGATGAGAGCAGTGCTTCTTGCGTTGCAAGCACTTCACGACTCTCTCCCTCTAGGGACAATTGCGATACAGTCAGACAGTATGTCTGTGGTTTGGTACATAAACAAGCAGGGGGGAACCAAATCTTACCCTCTTTGTCACGAGGTCCTAAGAGTTTGGCGATGGGCAATTTCTGCCCAGCACTTTTTAATAGCAACGCACATTCCAGGGAAGTCTAACATGATAGCAGACAAGCTGAGCAGGGCAGTTTTAATGCCTCACGAGTGGTCTCTCAATCAGAACATAGTGGAAAGGATTTTCCAAACATGGGGTCTGCCTTGCTGCGATCTTTTTGCCACTCCCATGAATGCCAAGTGCAGCAATTACTTTACCCTAATCCCCCCTCCAGGGGAGACACCGAGAGGCGCACTTGCTCACGATTGGCCCTTGGGACTTCTGTATGCCTTTCCTCCGATGTTCTTCGTGTTTCACTGTTGCAGTCATTATATTTGGGTAATCTGCTGGCAGGTTGCCCTCAGTCAGCCTGATTAACAAAGTCTTGGGTCCTGCGTCGGTTGCTGTCCCTTCTTCCATGACGTCAGGTCGTCAGGGGTATAAAACATGCAGCCGATGCCATTACATCAGTCTTTCTTGCCGCGGTGCCCGAAGCAGAAGCAGTTCGCAAGTGCTGTTGGCCGACTCCTGAAATTTTCGTTTTCAAGTTTCAGAACCGAAGTCTTCAACTAAAAGGCTAAGTACCCCGTTGGGGAAACTTTTTCTTGCTCCTTACCGATGCCAGTAAAAGTTAATAATTGTATTACTTGTGGGAAGCAAATACCTCATAAGGATTTCCATTTGTACTGTATTCCTTGCCTAGGCCCTGACCACGACGTACCTTGTTGCCGGTTCTGTACTTTATTTAATCAGCGCACTATCCGTTGTCGGTACATTTTTGCTTCTAAATATTTTGGATCACAGTTTAATTATCCAGAAATGACATTGGTTAACAATCTGACTACCGGAATACTGAAAAAATGCAAAGAAAAAGACAGAGACAGGCCGTTGAGGTCCAAAACTGCTGACAACACTTCTGCTAAGCCAGTCGCCAGTTCGCCGGTACTCAGTGAGGTGCTTTTGCAGCCCCTGATACCCGCTACTTCTGATTCGCAGGCCTCTACTGAGACCCATTCTGAGTCCAGTATGCCACGAGATGCTCAAATTATGGAACCCACGGATGTCTCTACCTTGGATGCGTCCAGAGCCGCTGTGCAGGCACCGGCTTCTGAGGGTGTATTCAGGCCTACAGATTTGTATATTAAACCAACACCATCTTCTATATTAAGGCCAAAATCTCGATCTATGTCTAAAAAAATGACGCCCAGGCCACATGTGCAGGCCCCTATGCCTAAAAAAAACAAATGATCAAAATGGCTGAAGATTTAATTACTCTAATCAGGGGTAGTCAACCCCCCCCCCCACACACACACCCACACACACACACCTTCTAAGAGGCCTAGGGCTGAAATTGACTATGAATCTTCTGAACAGGACTCTATTTCTTCTGACTCTTCTAATGAACAGGATTTGTCTGTACCTACTTATGAGGACTCTGATGCAGAGGATTCCATTCCTTCTGCTTCTCCCCCTGAGGATTTTTCTTTTGGGGAAACTTTACATACCTTAAGGGAACATTTCCACTGGGAAAGTCAGGATTTTTCTGAATCTAAAAAGAGGCTTAGGGATTTTCTTCTTCTTCCTCAGCATAGGCCTTTGGCTATACCTCCTGTTCTAGACATTGTTGATGATGTGTTTTCAGAATCTAATATGGCTCCTGATTCTCTGCCTCCGGCCCCTTGTAAGCCAGACAGATACTACAGGGTTCCTGACTCACACAAATTCCTTTTCAAAAATCCTGTTGCGGATCCAGAAACCATTTCTCAGGGCCCCAAGGGCATTAAGGCTTCTACTGCTAAAAATCCTACCCCTTCTGATAGAGATTCCAGGGCGCTGGATAGATGGGGTAAGAAGGTTTATACTTCTGCAACCTTGGCAATCAGGGCTTTAAACTGTCAATTCCATATGCTAAAATATCAGCAGCATATCATGGGACTGCTTAAGCAGAAAATGATGTTGATTTCTGACTGTGTGGAAAATAAAGATTTACAGGATTTATTGCATTCAGCTGAACAAGTTGGAAAACATACCTTGCAATGTGGTTTTGATTCTTTGGAGGCCTTTTGCAGGGCTGCTGTAACTGGGTCTGTGCTTAGAAGGCATGATTGGCTCAAAGAGCAATCTCTGCCTGATCATGTTAAAGCAAAATTGTTTGATGCTCCTTTACAGCAGGACCATCTGTTTGGTAATAAGGCTGAATAAGTTCTAAAAAAGATGGAAGATAAATCTAAATCTATGCAAACTATGAAAGATTTCTTACAAGTACAACCTCCAAGATTTAGTAGGCACTGGCCTACTAAGAACTGGTCCTTAACAGTTACTTCCAGAGCCACTCAAGTCAAACCCAGACATTCCAAAGGCACCAGGTTTCAGTTCCAAGGGACTTTCAGAACTAAGCAATGCGGTGCCTCCTCTTCCAAATCTGGAAACAACAAGACACCTCCCTATGGTAAGCAGTCTCAATGACTTTCCTCTAGAATTACCAAGCACTTCTCTTTTAGCCGCCCCTTTGTGGGGGAAACTGGCTCTTCATGCAAAAAACTGGCAACTTATAACCCAGGACAAATGGGTTTTAAATATAGTATCTTAGGGATACTGATTTCATTTCCACACGTTGCCAACTCCAAACAGATGGCCAAACCTGCCCCCAAATCAGTGGGCAGAGGCTCAGAAACAAATACTTTCCCTCTTAAACATGGGGGCTATTCAACTAGCACCAGAAGAGGAAAAGGGACAAGGTTTCTATTCCAGGCTTTTCCTGGTACTCAGAAAAGACAAAACATGGCGTCCAATCCTGGACCTTCCAAAATTCAAGATGCTGACTCTTCACCAGTTACTTCCTATGCTAGGCAAAGATGCCTGGTTGGCAACTCTAGGTTTAAAAGAGGCTTACCTACATATTCCAATCAGGGAATCTTGCAGAAGATACCTCCGCTTCAAAGCAGGCTACTTGCATTATCACTTCTCTGCACTGCCCTTTGGCTTAATCTACTGCGCCCAGGGTCTGTACAAAGTGCCTGGCTCCATTTATTGCATTTTGCAGGCAAAGAAATATTCAAATATATCCATACCTGGATGATTGTCTAATTCAGGCAGAAAACAAGGCCATTCGTCTAAAACATCTGGCGTTTGTAAAAAGGGTTCTAACTTGTCTAGGTTACACTATAAAGGAAAATAAATCACAACTGGTACCCTCTCAAAAAATTACATTCCTGGGTGCATACTTGAGTACAACTGCCCAGATGGCTTTCCTTACACCAGAAAAGCAACTTCATTTGGTGACTTACTTTAAACAGGTGGCCACAAAAACCCTGCTATCTGCAAGACAAATGCTGCAAGCCTTGGGGTTCATGACCTCCTGTATTCTTCTAATTCCATATGCAAGACTGCATATGAGGAAACTTCAGTGGTACTTAAAAAGTTTATGGAGTCAACATTGTCACAGCCTGGAAACAATGATTCCTATCATTCCTTGCCTGCAACTAGAGTTCCTATGGTGGGCAGAGGCCTGCCACCAAAACAAGGGACTGCCATTCACACCACCCCCTGCCGCCCAAACCCTAACTACAGACGCATCAGACTATGCATGGGGGGCTCATCTGGCAGGGAAGTGCATTCAGGGCAAATGGAGCCCAAATCAAATGCACTTTCATATCAATCAAAAAGAAATGCTAGCTGTACAGAATGCACTGACAGCCTTCAAGGACTACCTTCATCCAGGACAACTAATGGTAAAGACGGACAACACCACAGTTATGTGGTACATAAACAAGCGGGGGGGTACACATTCCTACTCCCTCTGCAGACTAGCCATGGCATTGTGGAACACGGCCTTGAGCTATCAAGTACAACTACAAGCTCAATTCCTGCCAGGAAAGCTGAATATTTTGGCAGACGAACTAAGCAGAAATCTCATCGACCCACAAGAATGGAAACTGGAACCATGGATTTTCAGCATGTTGACACGCAAATGGGGGAGCCCAGAAATAGATCTTTTTACCTCTCCCCAGAACTACCAGTTTGATAAATTTTGTACAAGAACTCCTCACAAAAAAGCCTGGAAAGTGGATGCTCTGTCCTTCAGCTGGGAAAATCTGTCACTCTATGCCTTTCCCCCTCTGCCTCTACTTTCCAAAGTTCTACTAAAAGTCAAACAGGACAAACCAAAAATGATTTTGATTGCTCCAGACTGGCCTCGCCAACACTGGTACCCACTCCTACTCAGTCTGTCACAAATTTCTCCATGGCACCTGCCTCAGACACCTTCCTTACTGTCTCAGCAGAACAAGCAAATTCTGACCCTCAGCTCCAAACTTTGAATCTTGCAGCTTGGCTAATCACTTAAATTTCTCCTTAGCATCCCTCAGCAAACCTGTGATGGATGTCATTTTGGAAGCGAGAAGACCTGGTACTAGAAAATCTTATGCTGATAAATGGAAAAGATTCTGTGCCTGGAATCAGTCTCAAGGGATAAGCACAGCAGTGCCCAATTTACCTCAGATTTTGCAATACTTAACTGAGATACTTCACAAGAGCCTGTCTTTTTCTTCCATAAAAATCCATGCCTCAGCCATTTCAGCTCATTACAACACAGAACCCCACCCCTTCTCTCATCCTCTGCTAAAGCAGTACCTCAGAGGGGCCAAAAACTTGAGACCACCCAGGGAGCTCCAACCCCTGCCTGGGACCTTAACTTTGTATTGGAGAAACTCACTCTCCCTCCTTTCGAGCCAGCTGCTACAGCAGACTTAAAATTTCTTTCCTGGAAAACAGCCTTCCTTTTAGCAATCACTTCGGCTAGAAGGATTTCTGAATTACAGGCCCTTATGGCAGTGGAGCCTTTCATCATTTTTCATGCGGACAAGGTGTCACTCAGGACCAACCCATCCTTCATGCCCAAGGTGGTATCCAGTGTGGCTCTTAATCAGTCCATTCATTTGCCAACTTTCTTTCCCAATCGACAGAACAAGGGGGAGCGAATTCTGCATTCATTGGATGTACACAGAGAACTTAGATTTTACTTGGACAGGACTAAATCTCGAAGAAAATCTGAACAACTGCTGGAAGCATTTGCTGCAGAGGCAGAGGGAAAGGCTATTTCAAAGCAAACCATTTCCAGATGGATAAGCCATTGTATTAATTTCTGCTATAAGCATCATGGAAAACCTATCCCCCAGGGGATCAGATCCCATTCCACCAGGGCTGCATCTACTTCTACAGCCTTTCTCAGAAGTGTTCCTACCAGGGATATTCTAGAAGCTGCTACCTGGAGTTCAGTTCATACTTTCACCAAGCATTATCATTTACCAATTTTCTCTAAATCCAGAGCTGGCTTTGCCCCTGCTGTTTTGCAGGTCCTTATAGCCGGTCCTAATGCTGTATAAATCCATCCTCCCAACCACAGCTTTGGGAATCTACTCAAATGTAATGACTGCAACAGTGAAACACGAAGAACATAGTACAGTTGTGTACACTTACCATAAATGTAGATGTTTGAGTGTATTCACTGTTGCAGTCCTAATTCTCCCTCCAGCCCCTGTTTTTCTCTTACTATGCCTCTACTTTCTTTTACTACACTTAAAAGCCTTTTTGGTGTATTTGCTTTTGTTTGGAGGTATATTTTTGTGTTTTAAATTATTTATATATATTTTGCTCCCCATTTGGGGGGCACCTGACATCTGGGGCAAGAAAAACTGATGTAATGACATCGGCTGCATGTTTTATACCCCTGACGACCTGACGTCATGGAAGAAGGGACAGCAACCGACACAGGACCCTAGACTTTGCTAATCAGGCCAACTGAGGGCAACCTGCCAGCAGATTACCCAAATGTAATGACTGCAACAGTGAATACAGTCGAACATCTACATTTATGGTCAGTGTACACATCTGTACTTTTCCTCTTATACCCAGAGTCATTCAGAAAGCTTAGTCCTTGGGAATCAGGATGATTCTCATTACTCGTTACTGACCTCGTCAGGCTTGGTTCCCCATCCTTTGGCCTCATCTTCAGGAGAAGCCTTGGACTCTGGACCCAGTCCCAGACCTGCTGACACATATTTCAGGTGCGCTTCATCCTTCTGTCTACACCCTCAGATTGACAGCTTGGTTGCTCCACTTCCCAATCTAATCAGGCTTCAGAATTTCACTCCAACAGTTTAACATATCTTGATGTCCTCTCATAAAGCTTCCACCAGAAAACTGTATTCTAGCAAATGGAAAAGGTTTTCTCTATGGGCTCAAAACAGGAACATTGATCCCTTTTCTGCACCCATTCACTCTATTTTGGAATTTTGGGCGGAACTCTTCCAACAGGGTTCAGCTGCAGCTACCATCAGAGTGCAACTCGCTGCAATCTCAAATTTCCACATTGGTGATCTTACCTCGAACGTAATGTCACACAGATTGTGTAGAGCCTTCTTGAAAGGTGCCTCCTTATTAAGAACTCCCTTTAAGGAACCCCTTTCTCCTTGGGATTTAAATTTTGTTCTGTCTCACCTGACATTACCACCTTTTGAACCCTCCTCATCTGCTGACCTCAAGTTCCTTTCCTGGAAGACCATTTTTCTGGTGGCTATAACATCTGCTAGAATAGTATCAGAGTTGCAAGCCCTGTCTATCAAACCGCCATATTTGATATTTCATAAGGACAGGGTATCCTTGCGAACTAATCCATCCTTTTTTCATCTAAAGTCTCTTCTTCAACTAACATAAGTCAATCTATTGAGCTTCCAGTGTTTTTTCCTAATCACAGCAAAAAGGCAGAATACAAATTACATCAACTGGACATGCACAGACAACTCAGATTCTTTTTGCATAGGACAAAAGATTTTAGAAAATCTGATCAGTTGTCAGTATCCTTTTCAGATGCAAAAAAGGGTAGCTCAGTTTCAAAAACTCCTCTTTCCAACTGCTCTCAAACTGCATTACATTCATCTATACCTCGAGTAACAGAGATTTACCATTTAACCCTGCTACTTGTCCAAAAACCTGCACTCCCTGCTGGACATGCACTCTACTCTTTCTGCATTGCCAAACTCTGGAACTCACTCCCTACATCACTCAGAGCCACCAGTAATGCCAGGTCCTTCAAAGATGGCCTCCATTCACATCTGTCTACCCACTGGCAATGCTCCTGCTCCACACCCCACATTACCTGACCCCTTCCAACTGTCCATTAGAAAATTTGTACCCACACTCTATATAACTGTTTATACACTGTTATGACTGTTAGACTGTTATGTAACTCAAAATGCAACTGTTCATATTCTGTCATGACTGCTAAAACTTCAAAAATACATATGCCTTGCATTTTTAACTTGTTTTAGCTAATATTTTGTTTTTCCTTCTGATTTGTAGCTTCAGTCTGTAACCTAACTGTATGCTGAACTTGTTGTAACGTTTTCTGTTTGTTTACACATGTCTATTCAAAGCTTTTCTCCCCAGGCCTCCACTGAAAATGGGCTCACTCCGGCCTAGTGGACACTCCTGGTAAATAAATGTAAAATAAATAAATAAATAATAAATTCCACTAGAGCACCGACTACGTCTTCTGCCTTTCAGGCCAGAATTCCTATGGATAATATTTGTGCTGCAGCTACCTGGGCTACTCCTCATACATTTATCATGCATTACAAAGTAGATTTGGCCTCCAAGGACAGGGCCTCCTTTGGTTCCACGGTGCTTAAAGGTGTACTCTCGTGAGCCACCCAGGGAAAAGGTGCTATGGACGCTCTCCCATCATTGTAAGAATGAAGGCGAGATAGGACAACATAACATAAAGAAGTTATGTACTCACCATAACGTCCCATGTTTGTTGTCCATCTCGCCGTTCATTCTTACGAAGTCTCCCTCCTTCCCCCTTCCAAAGACTCCTTGTGGACCTGGTGGATGTTTTACTACCTTCAGGAGTTCCTTGCTTAAGTTTGTTTCTCCTTCCATTGGGGATAGCATATATTTGTGTGTATATATATATATATATATATATATATATATATATATATATATATATATTTCTTTACAATTCATTTAGTAGTAGCAGCAAACAAGATCTGGGGAGTTATACCACTGAATTATGGGATACCTACTTGCCACGAGCCAAGTTTGAGTCTTTCAGCTGTGTATTCGGCCGAGTCGGAGCCAAGGATCGGCTCAGATCCCATCATTGTAAGAATGCACTGCGAGATGGACAACAAACATGGAACGTTATGGTGAATACATAACTTCTTTTTCTCTTACATTTGTAAGACAAGCCTATGGATCATGTTAATATTCACAAATGACAGAATTTCTTACAAAATTCTTGCTAGCTGGGCTGGCAGCCTCACACCAACCAGTATTCCTTCCTAGACTGGTCCATCTTTTCTGTCTGTCACTTTTTTCCTGCACACCTCCTTTCTTTTGAGGACTTCCTGGACTTCCACCTTCCACCACCAATTTTCCTTATGTACCATATTTCCATACCTGACTCAGCCACATATCTGTTCTGTAGTCCTCACACATGTTGTTTTGAGGCGTTGACATTCTTCTTCATCTCCACCTCTTTCCTCTTCTTTTTCAGGTGCTAAAGCCCTGAGCCCTTGAACTGTTGTGCTTTCTCACTAGTCAACTTCCAGATCTTCAGCATGGTCTCTTAGAGCCTTTTCTGAGCATTGCTTGCAGCTGATTTTGGTTTATGCTGTGAACCGACTGTTTCACAGGGGATGACTTTGCATTCACTGATTCTACCTCAGTGCCCTTTCCTTATGTGAAGGAAGTCCACCTGAGTGGCATGTTGGCAACTTTTGTATGTGATCTTGTGACTGACTTTCTGAACCATGTGTTGACTACTATCAAAACATTTGCCAGACAGAAGTCTAGAATGACCTATCCTTCTTTATTCCTGTTGCCCACCCATATGGAGCTGCTATCCGAATGTACTCTTTTTCTAACTATCACAACCCTGTATTGGGACATAGGCTAAGATTATGAATACTGCCCTGATTGCCATGATTCTGTCACTAATGCTGATTACATCCCCCACTGCCTTCTGAAGCCTATCCCTCACCATAATTTCCACACCATCTGCAGCATGTCCTCCAGAGTATTAGACTCTCTGCTGCACTACCCTTCCATCTTGTCTCCTGGATACATAGTATGTCCAGCCTCTTCCTTACCATCATGTCATCTACTTCCAAGCTATGTCCTGTCATTGAACCTACATTGAGTGTAACAAATCTTAGTTCATGTTTGGCTGTATGATTGGTTTATGTCCAACCTTCACTCAACAGAGCTATCTCAGGTAACCCAAGCTGGGCAACTGGACATAGGCCAGCCAATAGCTTATTGACTCAGAGCTGCTGAGTTTTATAGTGGGTGCACACAATAGGGGCACAAACACCCGAGTGTAGGTTGGATCCTCAACCCACTTATCACCGGCAAATATCCATGCCCATTTGGCAACATTAGTCAACACAAACAAATCACCTAGAGCCATATTTCTATACCATCAAGTGGATAGCCCTGCCACAGCACGCAGTCTGTGATCTGTTTTCGCCTATCTTGAGTGTACTGCACCACATTAGACTTCCAAAGTGGTTGGTCTATACAACTCTTCCCCATATAACTCCCTGTAGGCCAATACCTTTACTCTTTCACTGTAGCTAAACTCTGGAATGCCCTTCCACCTTCTCTACGGACTATAAATAATGCCCCGTCATTCAAAAAAATCACTCTACCAACATCTCTCCTCTCATTGGCTATGCCCTTGCACCATCACCAATTCCTCAGTCACCTGATCACTAACTGACTCATCTCTCAGATACCCACACTCTTCTTCACTCTCCCTATTGTGCACTCACCCTTAATCACAGCACAGTGTGCCTCACCCTGCCTCACATGGTGTGTAAAAATTGTGTAAGTGCAGATTATCATTATCTGTCTGATCTATCGAATACCTGCCACACACCCGTGTCTTCCACAAAATGTTGCTATACATTGCCTGTGTTACTGTGTCCCTTCTGACTCCTATATTATTCTATTGTATATTGTTAAATGCTGTTATTACTCTTGTATATTGTTAAATGCTGTTATTAACTCTCTAAATAATCTCTTAATTATGTACATTGTTTTTTTTTTTTTTTTTGGGGAGCTTTTCTTCCCAGGCCTCCACTGAAAATGGGCTCATTTCAGCACTGTGGACTTTTCTGTTTAACAAAAGCAAATAAATAAATATAGGGCACCATGTAGAGTCTGTGCTGTGGCCCACAGCTCCATTCTTTGGTGAGTTTGACATAGAGACACTCAGCATGTTTTTTGGAGGTGGGAGGAATCCCACAGAGACACAGGGAGAACATGCAAACTCCAAACATATATTGGCTGTAGGTTAGGATTGAACTTTGTACGTTGTGCATGGGGGGGCAAAGACCTTAACCATATGCTTGTCTCTGTGTATCATGGTTGTTTATTAGGAAGGGGTATGTTAGGAAGTTTCTAGAGGTTATGTGGAGGGGGTATGTTTGAGCATTACTGTCTTCTTTTGTCTGTCAGAGACATGGGGGCCAAACTCAGGGTAAATTTCCAATTTCCCATCTATTGGTCAAGGTTAAGCTTAAATAGAGTTGGGGATGGCTCTTGTTTACTTGGATGGGAAGCATGTTACAGAGCATGTGGATACCCTGAGACGCATATCTATTTTGCCAAATGTCTTATTGATGCCACAGACACAATTGAAGTATTTGGCTCTAGTGGTTCTAATGCTGTTCAGTTTGCTGATGTGCAAGACGTCCATCAGAGCTGGATCCAAGGATCCAGTATGCCAGGCATAGATCACTTCTCAGTAACCTGTAGGACACCGAGTATAGAGAAGGCAGTCCACATAGGACAGTGTGTTTATACCTGGATTCTCCTGGTAAGGAACCTTTCCAGGCATTCCAGTTGTTGCACATGTCTGGTCAGGTACATGTTGAAGGGGAATTATACTCGATGGGGCTGATATGAACTGAATAAAGTGGCACTATGACTTTCTTGGACCTGGATGCCATGCCCTTACTTATAAGTTGGGCAACATAGAATGATTTTCTTACAACCTTGGACACATGTTGGTCAGAGGCCGGATAACTATCTGCTATTATTCGCAGGTCCCTGACTACCAGGTCAACTCTTAGGGGTGTCTTATTGATGGAGTAATTAGTCTGTGTGGAAGTTTTCCTGAAAGGTACTATAATGCATTTCTTGGCATTGAGTTTTAATCCATGACTTTGGTGTCAGTCATCTGTCTGTGTTAGACCCTCTTGTAAGATGTTTGTTTCACAGGGGGAGTCTGTGATAGCTTCCAATTTATAATCATCTGAGAACTTGGTCAGCCAAAGACCCTTGACATTAGCCTTTTCCTCCGAGATGTAGATGCCAAATAGGAGAGGTCCTAGCATGGAGCCGTGATGTACACTGCTGGTGACCTTGGTCTTAGGATGGTGGTATCACCGGTCCTGACTTCCTGGGTCCTGTCTATGACGAGGCTGGCAATCCAATGTTTATGCAGCAGTTTATGCCAGTTCAGCGAGTTTGTCAACTGTACCTTAGTGGGGGTTTGTATTGAATGCCTTAGCCAGGTCCAAGTAGGCAGTATGCATCATTTTCCACTCATAAATTGCCTTGGTGACATTCTAAAAGAAGTCCACCGGGTTTAGTGGGCTTGACCTTCCCTTGACAAACTGAGTTAGGTCCGGTGTCCGAAGGTTGCCTATGTCTTCATTGATCATTTTCATGATAATTCATTCCATGGTTTTGCGTATTAGACTAGTCAGACTAAGAGGTCTGTAGTTTCCGGGGTCAGATGATGGCACACCCTTGTGAAGTGGGGTGACCATTGCAGTCCTCCATTCTTGTGGTACAATGCCTGTTTTGAGACTGTAGTGGAAAAGTGACTCAAATGGTCCTAATGGGTCATGTTTCAAACTATTGAAGAGGCATCCCGGGATATTGTGGGTGCCTGCTGGGGCTGTGTTTTTGGCCTTCATGAGTGCCACCAGGACCTGCTCTCTGTTAATAGTTAATGGGGTTATGCTCATAGGTATTTCATGTGGGAAGGTGGGGGGAGTATGGAGTGAAGTTTGAGCTGAATTTGTCAGAAAATTTGCTTATGTCACTCAGCACAGTGAAGATGGCACCACTAACCACTGGTTCGATATATTGATGTGTGCTGCCTTTGAGGTTTTGTACATAGCTGTAGAAGGCCTTTTGGTTGTCTTTAACTGTGAGGCTGTCTTGACTTTGTAATTGGCCTTGTTGGACTTAATTAGTTCTCTTTTTTTTCCTGTTTAATTTAATTAGAGATCGCCTATCATTATGGATCTTGCTCTTCCTGATTTTAGCCTTGACTTTTTTCCCTTTTGTTGTATACCCTATTAAGGTTAGGATCCCGTTTGTTTTGAGCTTACTTCCAGTGGGTAAAGCAGCCACTATAAACCCATTTGCATGGTTTTACAGTATCTCTGTGAACAATTCTGCATAGGTTGCTGTGAACTCTGAGTTGGGAAGGGCAGTGAATTTTGACATACTGTTGCTTAATAGGATGTAGTTTGCTTTGTAATACTTGCTAACTGTTACAGGGTTTGCTGGGGTTACTGAGTTGATTTTTATTTTAAGGGAGACAGCTTTGTGGTCTGACCTCACCAGTGAGAACGTATCAATGGGTTGGGTGCAATGCTCTGCCATATTGGTGAGACCAGGTCCAGTGTGTTTGAACCTTTGGTGGGTGTGCACAATGGTCAAGGATATTTGTGTTAATAAAGTCTAGAAAGCATTGTGCTTGTGAGTATGAGGCAGTATTTGTTTCCT
The DNA here is from genome assembly GCF_019279795.1 of Protopterus annectens. NCBI lineage: Eukaryota > Metazoa > Chordata > Ceratodontiformes > Protopteridae > Protopterus > Protopterus annectens. The sequence goes on from NC_056751.1 coordinate 830,942,343, forward strand.
GGTCTATAGAGGGGTAGTTAGTCTGCCATGAATAGGGTGTTTGGTTTAATGGTGATGTCTCCAGTAGGTATGTCGGTCTCTGCATAATACTACAGTCTACCCCTGTGACCTGCAGTAAGAACTAAGTGCTCCAATTGCTGTCTGATATGATACATCAGAAAGCAGAGTTCAGTTGATTCCTGCAACTTACCTGTGCACTGATTGATGTTCTTCGTGTTTCACTGTTGCAGTTATTACATTACGGTAATCTGCTTGCAGGTTGCCCTGAGTCGGCCTGAATAACAAAGTCTTGGGTCCTGCGTCGGTTGCTGTCTCCTCTTCCATGACATCAGGTCGTCAGGGGACATCATGGAAGAGGAAACAGCAACCGACGCAGAACCCAAGACTGTTATTCAGGCCGACTGAGGGCAACCTGCAAGCAGATTACCCAAATGTAATAACTGCAACAGTGAATACAGTCAAACATCTACATTTATGGTAAGTGTACACAACTGTACTTTTTCTTTGCTCATCAGGGAGGCCTGGTTCCTCCTACTCTGTACACCCTTCACTAGACTCAGGCTCACTCTGCTGTCCTACCCTACCCCAATTCCCACATACTCCTGCTTTCCCTAGATTTATACCTACCATTACTCCACCCCCTTCAGCTTGTTATCCAGTTGGAAATACTCCCAACTCCCCACATCCAATTACACCATAACTCCACCCATTACCACACCAGCTCCACCTTAAAGCATCACAGTCTGCTCCCTACTGCCCATTCCACTACCCCTGCCTTTCTAGAACTCAAATTAAACCATGTCACTGTACATATTCTCCCTGCTCGCTAGCCTGCTTCTAACATTATATATTACTCTCCTCATCCATATCACCTCCCTGAACTATTCCCCATGCCCAGCAACATTTGCATACTCTACATTTGCTCTACATCATGACAACCCCATAGAAAGCTTTAGTAACATATCAGCCAGCCTAATATAGCTTCACATTATGCATCTCTCAAAATTCAAAATCCTTACTAACAACATCACCAGTAAACCTAACTTCTACATAATAGCCAGCAGTCATAAACCTACCAAATACCTCAAACATTACCTCTCCAAGCAACAGTCATATCCCTGTGTGGGGACATCCACCCTAACCCAGGGCCCCCAGCTTTAGCTTCCTCTGCTAAAAGCCTAAACCCTAAAAATATTCTTCTAGCAACCCTAAACATATGTAGTATCTGTAACAAAACCACTGAATTTCATGCCTGATTAAGTCAATACATCCCAAATGTTCTAGTAATCACTGATACTTGGCTAACACCCCATATCCATGATATTGAAATAACACCCCAGGCTATAATATACTTAGAAAAGACAGAACCAACAAAAAAGGTGGTGGGGTAGCCCTAATCTGTCCTAACTCCATTACAGTCTGACATTTTCCTAAGGAAACACCTGCTTTCAACAATGCTGAAATTGATGCTAACCTAATCAAATACAAACAGTTACGAAACAAAGCAAAAAAAACTAGTGAACTTAGACAAAAAAAAAAACACTTCTTCAGCCAGTTGGCAAACCACAAAAACAACCTAGAACAATTTTGGAAATACATCTCAAACCTCCTTTCCCCAGGCTCTAAACAAACTCCATCACCATGCCCTGACAGACTCCCTCTGATATGGCCAACTTGTTTAACTCTCATTTTGTAGATAGCATAAGCAAACTGTTAACAAATCTCACTGCCACAACTACCCCAAGCTCCATCCCTGATCCCCCTCCACCCCTATCTATTGACTCTTGCACAAAAAAAACCTTCACCTCTTCAACAAACTAGTATTATGTGTTCTATCCCCTTTTCTCTTAGACCTGTCCATGCCTCTTTCTCATTTAAAAATTACTTCAAAAACTAAAACCATGCTCCCATCTCCTCTGGCAACCTCCCCCCTGAATACTTAAAACTTGCTGCAGAAGCCATAGCATATCCTGTCAGCACCCATTTAAATTGTTTTCTAGCAGAGGCCAAAGTCCATAACCTCTGGAAATAATCTATCATCACCCCTTTATATAAAGAGGGAAACCCCAGTGAACTATCCAATTATCTACCAATCTCCATCCTCTGTCATCTTTCCAAACTCCTGGAAAAATGCATACATAGACAATTGCTCACCATCTTATCCAAAACAAACTAATTACCCATACCCAACATGTTTTTTGCCCATTACACAGTACCGCCACTGCTGTAATCTCCTTCATGGGCACTGCGTCCAAATCCATTGACTCTGGTAATAACACCTCTGTCTTACTACTAGACTTATCGAAGGCACTTGACATTGTGTACCGTAACATACTTCATGTTAAGTTGTCTATCTCGCCTTCATTCTTGCTGGTTGGGTTCGGAGCCGATCCTCGGCTCCGACTCAGCCATCTTCTAAAGCTCGAGAGCTGTTTACTGGCTCGAGGCCTCCCCATATCCCATGATGCCTGGCGCTAGATACCCAGATCTCGTTTGCCGCTTCTGCTGCGAGGTTGTCTTACTGGCTCAGGTCGTATATTTTTATTATTCTTCTCTGTTTTTGATAAAAAAAAAAAATAGTAGTTTTTAGTGTAGGTTTTAAACTTTTAGTATTCTGTTCTTTAGGGATAACTTTGTTTAGTGTATATTTTTCTCTTTACCTGTATTCCCGTCCCTTCAGAAAACTCGTTTAAGTTAGAGTGTTTTCCCCTTTCCACCCCCCATCTCTCTCTCTGTATTAGCCGTTTAAGTTAGAGGCTAATCTTCTCCCTATTAAAAAAAAAAAAATATATATATATATATATATATATATATATATATATATATATATAATTAGTTTGTCTTAGTTAGTCTAATTGTTATTGTTAGGCTTTGTGTCTGTTGTTTGGGTGTGGTAATTGTGTGTGTGTGTCTGACAGTTTTTCATACCCACATTCTTTAGTTTTGTGTATTGTTTTTGATATCCCTTTCTTTATTTATGTCTAAGGATACCAAGGTGTCCGGATTCAAGAAGTGTGATTCATGCTGTCAGAAGATGTCTCTGACAGATGGTCACACTTCTTGTGTCTATTGTCTCGGCGCAGTGCACCTGCAGGACTCATGTTCGGTCTGCCATGCTTTCAGTCCAAGAGTCCTGCAGAAGCGTAGGAATAAATTGATCCTACGGGGTTTGTTTAAACCCGAGGAGTCACTGGCAAAGGCTCAGTCCGTGAAGTCCTCCATACCACCTAAACCTTCGGTTCCCAGCTCGGAGCCATCGTTAGGTGAAGCTACTACTTCTGGCTCAGTTCCGGCTGGAATCGATGCTCCTGTCTCTGTCGGCTCCGACACGTACTTCGGACTCGTCTGGGAGTCAAAAAAGATCCAGGTCTCCCTCCCTGGAGGCGATACGCTCGGCTCCTGGGTCTCCTCTGCTCCAGTCGGAGCGCAGTCATCGGCCCTCCCACTCTTCTCGGTCATCGAGATTATCTGATCACGACTTGGAGAGAGTGGTCAGCAGGCTCTTAAAATCGCAGGCCCTAGCAAAAATATTGTCCAGCCCTCCTCAACAGGGTTCGGCTCCGTCCTTGTCTGCAGTCATTCCTCCTCCGACTCCTCCCTTGAGTTCAGAGCCAGAGTTTGTTGGGGTTCGAATCGTGGAACCTTCGGCACCGATTCCTTCTCCTTCGGTTCCATCGTCGGCTCCGATCACTTCCTTGGTACCGTCCTTGGAGGGATCTGGGCGCCGAGACTACCTCGTCGGCTCCAAGGGGGCGAGTGGCATCGGACCCTTGTCCAACCCCGTTCTCCCCCTCGGAGATTCGGCGCAGTTGAGTTCGGCTCCTACATCGGCGTCGGAGCCGTCCCCCTCGGTGCGGAGAGGGATTCCGATATCTTCGGAACCAGAGCCTTCTCAGCATCCGAGCAGGGACACCTGTCATGAGGAGTGTGCTGGCCCCTGAGTCAGCTCCACAATCTTCCCCTTCGGCTCCTCCCTCTATGGTGCCTGCGCCTGCCTCTGCCTCTCCTCCAGACCCCAAGCATGGGGAACCAACGCTCCAGGGCACCCCATTGTATGTATCTTCCTCTTCCGAGGCCTCCCCTGATCACTCAGAGGAACCACCTCGTAAGAGGAAATGCAAGAGGAAGCATGTTGACTCCCCTGAGTCTGTCACATCAGATACTGACTTGAAGGAATCAGAAGGGTCCCCGAGATCCCCCTCTGAAGATGTCTCATTCTCAGACATCCTTGAGATGCTTATGCAGAGGGGGAATTGGTCTACTCTTAGCCCTTCCGAGGATGAGTCGGTATTCCTGGATGCGTTTGGATCCCAACCCTCCACCTCCTGGGTGTCTCCGCCTTTCGACCCACTAATGTCAGTGGTGGCTCAGAAGGTGTGGTTAGCTCCAGACACAGTGGAACCAACCCCTAGAATACCTGCCAAATTCATTACTGCACAACAAGACAAACATTTTTTGACCAAAGGTGTTCCTGTTGATGCCATGGTGGTAGCGGCGGCCACAAAGAAGGAGTTGGCTGAAACTTCTTCATCTGTCCATCCCCCTAACAAGGAGTCTAGGACGATGGACAGATATGGGAAGCGGATGTTCTCTTCAGCGACTTTCTCCATGAAGTCTCTCAGTTATTTGTGCCACTTTACCAGTCTTCAGAGGGATCTCCTCAAAGAGCTTGGAGATACCCTCCAAGATCCATCAGCTGAGGGGGCCCAGGCTAAGGTTGCCTCCCAGCTAGCGACTCTTAATTCAGTGGTGAACTCCTCCATGAGGCTCATTTCTTATGCAGCCGATGGTGCGAGTAGAGCCGCAGGCACAGGCTTCGCCCTAAGGAGACACGCTTGGATGCGGCTTTGTAACTTTGCGGAACTTTTCAGAGCGTCTTTCACCAACACCCTCTTTGATGGTTCCTCTCTCTTTGGATCGCAGGTGAGGGACACCCTTACCAGGTGTGAGCAGGAAGGCAAGACTCTCTCTACTGTAGGAGTCCATTTTTCCACTCCTTCCAGACCATATCCCAAGGGTCAGAAGAGTGGAAAGATGTGCTTCCGGAAATCCCAGGGAGCCTTGCTGGACACAGGTGGTGAGTTTCCCTCCAGGGGCAGAGGAGGGAACAATAACAGACGCCACCCTCGTGGCAGAGAGGGTCCGCAAAACCAGGGCAGCAGAGAATCTTTCTCTGACAAGCCCTTCCAGCATCCCTGAAGGGTTGCCTGGCTGCCCACCTCTGGAGGCAGTCGGGGGAAGATTATCGCTGTACCTAAGAGCCTGGCAAGACATAACACAAGACAAATGGGTACAGTCTGTTATATCCAGAGGCTACAGAATTCCCTTTGTTCATGCTCCCTTCTTGTCAAACAAGTCCCTTCCAGATGTTCCACCCAATCTAAGGGATCAAGCAGTTCAGGAAGTTTCAAAACTGCTAAGAAAAAGGGCCATCCAGCAAGTCCCAGCAGACCAGCAAGGATCCGGAATTTACTCAAGGTTCTTTTAGGTACCAAAAAAGACAGGGGACTGGAGACCCATTTTGGATCTCAGCAGGCTAAACAGGTCTGTACAAAGAACGAAGTTTCGGATGGTCACGCTACAGTCCATTTTACCCTTTCTGGATCAGGACAATTGGATGTGCTCCATAGATCTTCGGGATGTGTACTACCACATCAAAATGGACAGGCGCTCCAGAAGATTCCTTCACTTCCGGCTGGCAGCCAGCCATTATCACTTCAGAGCTCTGCCCTTTGGTCTCACCACAGCCCCCAGGGTGTTCACCAAATGTATGGCAGTGGTTACCGCTCACCTGAGACGGCAAGGATTCCAGGTGTTTCCATATCTAGATGACTGGCTCCTCACTGCTACCACCAGGCATCACCTTCTGCGAGCCAGAGACTACACTATCCAGATGTGCTCCACACTAGGTATCACAATAAATTTCGAAAAGTCTGCATTGTCGCCCTGTCAGTCTATCACCTTTATAGGCGCAAACTTAAATACAAAAGACAGGTCAGCCAGCCTTCCACCAGACAGGGTGTTAGTCATTCGGCGGCATGTTCAGGTCTTGTTAGGATGCAAGAGAATTCAAGCCAGGTTCGTCCTCCAAACCTTGGGTCTCATGGCAGCAGCGATCATACTCGTCCCTCTGGCTCGTTTTCACATGAGAATCCTCCAGTGGCTTCTTTTCACCCAATGGTCCTTCCAGCAGCTTCCCATGTCTTACATGATTATTATCACAGAAGAATGCAAAAAGCACCTTGCGTGGTGGATGGTCTCCTCATCAGTGCCCTTGGGCAGACCATTTGCACTTCCCCCTCCAGTTGCTACGGTGACCATGGACACCTCCTTGATCAGGTGGGGGGGGCATTATCAGGGCAGAACAGTCCAGGGCACCTGGCAACCTCAAGAGTACCATCTGCACATAAATGTCTTGGAGATGAGGGCCGTGTTTTTAGCATTGCAAGCTCTTCAGGACTCTCTTCCTACCGGGACTATTGCAATTCAAACGGACAATATGTCAGTCATGTGGTACATCAACAAGCAGGGCGGAACCAGGTCCTACCCCCTATGTTGAGAAACACTCAGACTCTGGCAGTGGGCGATCTCTTCCCAACGGTTTCTGACCGCAACGCATATCCCTGGGAGATCCAACGTTATAGCAGACAGACTGAGCAGAGCTACTCTCATGCCTCACGAGTGGTCTCTGAATCAGGTAGTGGCGGACCAAATCTTCTGCAAATGGGGACAACCTTGCTGCAACCTCTTTGCCACCCCATTCAACAGCAAGTGCAGCAACTTCTTCCCTCTCCTTCCACTTCTGGGACATTCCCCCAGAGACGCTCTAGTCCACGATTGGCCTCAGGGACTTCTGTATGCATTCCCTCCTTTTCCCCTAATTCCCAAGCTGATACAGAAAGCTACCGTATTGGGCTGCAAAATGATCCTCATTGCTCCTTACTGGCCTCACAAATATGGTTCCCATTCCTGCATCATCATCTTCTCGAGCAACCTTGGACTCTGGACCTAGTTCCAGACCTTCTGATCCATCAATCGGGTGGGCTGCATCATTCTCTACCATCGCTCCAGCTCACGGCTTGGTTGCTCCACTTCCAACCATATCCAGGCTTCCTGATATCTCCCAATCGGTGCGTGAAATCATTTTATCATATCACAAGTCTACCACTAGAAAAGCTTACGCTAATAAGTGGAAACGTTTTTCTTCCTGGGCAGAGGCTAAGAGTATAGACCCCTTTTCAGCCCCTGTACACCACATCTTGGAATTTCTTGCGGAACTCTTTCATGCCGGGTCCGCTTCCGCTACAATTAGGGTGCAGTTAGCTGCAATTTCAAATTTTCACATTGGCCTATCAGAAAGGAATATAATGTCTCATAAGCTTTGTAAGGCCTTCCTCAAAGGAACCACTCTGCTCAGGCCCCAGTGAGAGATCCTGCACCCCCGTGGGATCTCAATTTGATTCTAGCTTCTCTAATTTTGCCCCCCTTCGAACCTGCAGTTTCTTGATCCTTGAAGTTTTTATCTTGGAAAACACTTTTTCTGGTAGCAATTACTTCAGCCAGAAGAGTTTCGGAGCTTCAGGCTCTTTGTATCCGTCCCCCGTACCTAGTGTTTCACAATGACAGGGTTGCTCTCAGGACTAATCCTTCTTTCCTTCCAAAGGTTTCTTCTGAGAATAACTTGAATCAGTCCATTGACCTTCCTGTGTTTTTTCCCAACCATTCCAACAGGGCAGAATATAGGTTGCATCAGTTAGATGTTCACAGGCAACTGCGCTTTTATTTGCATAGGACTAAGGACTTCAGAAAATCGGACCAGCTTTTCCTTTCTTATGTAGAGGGCAAACAAGGTCTACCAGTATCAAAAGTAACCTTATCCAGGTGATTGACTTCTATTATCACTTTTATCTATCAGCTAAGGAACAAACAATTGCCTGTTAAACCAAAAGGTCATTCCACCAGAGCATTAGCCACTTCTGTGGCTTTTCAGGTTAGGTTGCCCATGGATTCTATTTGTGCAGCGGCCACGTGGGCCAACCCTCATACTTTCATCTCACATTATAAGTTGGACGTGGTTTCCAGGAGCAGAGCTGATTTTGGTTCCACTGTTCTGAAGAGTTTGTTCCATTGAGCCACCCAGCATATTAGGTGCTAGGGACGCTGTCCCAACCATCAAGAATGAAGGCGAGATAGACAACTTAACATAAAGAAGTTATATACCTGCCATAACGTTCCATGTTAATTGTCTCCTCTCGCCTTCTTTCTTACGTCCCACCCTCCAACCCCCTATCCTAGTAGACCGAGAAGAGTTCTCTATGGATTTGCACTGGCTGAGTCTTCTCTGGCTATTCCACTCTACCTGGTAGTCTCTATAGTAGGGTTTATGTGTTATAGGATAGGATTCCTTCATTATTTTTGTCTGCTGTTAGTCTTACCAAACGAGATCTGGGTATCTAGAGCCAGGCATCATGGGATATGGGAAGGCCTTGAGCCAGTAAACAGCTCTCGAGCTTTAGAAGATGGCCGAGTTGGAGCCAAAGATCGGCTCCGAACCCAACCAGCAAGAAAGAAGGCGAGAGGAGACAACTAACATGGAACATTATGGTAGGTACATAACTTCTTTTTCACCAGCTATCCATTGTAGGCTGCACCCCACCATCCCTCCAGTGGTTTACAAGCTGCCCATCCAACCACCAATAGTGTGTTAAATTGCAAAATAATCTGTCACAATATCAAACCAACATAACTGGGGTTATACTTGGATCCTTACTCTTCAATGTTTTTACCAACAACCTTCACACCTCATCACCCCTTAGCTCCATTGTCCAATATGCAGATGACACTAACATAATTTCCTCTTCTAATGACATACAGCATCTCCAGCAACTCACCCAAACCACCTTCATCTCAAGAGAGACATGGCTGAGAGAAGCCTAGCTACTCCTAAATCCTAAAAAAACAAAGCTTTTGCTCTTCTCGGCAAAACCAGTCTCATCTTACTTTAAAATAGTCTCTCTGGATAACACAGAAATTGGAACAGTTCCCACAGCTAAGCTACTAGGCATTACCATAGACAGCAAACTAACTTTCGAACACCACATCTGCAATAGCATTAAACAAATACACATCAAACTAGGAACACTCTATAGAGAAAAAACTGTCTTAGATAACTCCACCCGAAAAACCCTCACCAACACCTATTTGCTTCCCTCTCTTTAATATGCAGCCCCCTTATACACCAATTTACAATATTCTTTTAAAAACAAGCTCCAATCCTGCTACCATAAAATTGCCAAATTTACCATAGGCTACTTATACCAGTGTTCTTTGTGTTTCACTGTTGCAGTCATTACACTTGAGTTATCTGCCTGCAGGTAGCCCTCAGTTGGCCCGAATACCAGAGTCTTGGGATTTCTGCGTCGGTTGCTGTCGCCTCTTCCATTACGTCAGGTCGTCAGGGGTATAAAACATGCAGCCGACGCATGCCATTACATCAGTCCTTCTTGCCGAGAAGGAGCCCGAAGCACAAGCAGTTCGCAAGTGCCGGTCAGCCACTACCTGAAATTTTCATTTTTTTTCGAGTTTCAGACCTGAAGTTTTCTAAAGCTAAGTACCCCATTGGGGATTCTTTTTTCTTGCTCTAACCGATGTCAAAAAAATTAACAGTTGTCTTGCCTGTGGAAAGCAAATACCTCACAGAGATTTTCATTCTTACTGTGTCACCTGTTTAGGCCCAGACCACGACGTCCCTCGCTGTCGGTTTTGTGCCTTGTTTAACGCCCAAACCATTCGTCATTGGGCTATTTTTGTAGCTAAATTCTTTCGCTCTTGTTCTCCGTATTCCGAAATAGCTTCGCTAAGCCATCTGACTACCGATCTTCCAAAAAAGCGCAAAGACAGAGACAGACCGCATAGGTCAAAAACTGCCGACGACGCTTCTGCTAAGCTAGTCGCCAGTGCACCGGTACTCAGTGAGGCACCTTTGCAGCCTCTGATGTCCGCTTTTACAGATTCGCAGGCCTCTGCTGAGACCCATTTGGAGTCCTGTATGCCTTGAGATGCTTCTTTGACTATGGAACCTGCGGATGTCTCTACCTTGGATGGTTCTGAAGCCACTGTGCAAGCACCAGCTTCTGAGGGTGTATTCCAACCTACCGATATTCATATTAAACCGACAACTTCATTTCCAGCTAAAACTACCGAGTTTCTCAGGCCCAGAGTTCGCACTATGCCTAGAAAACAGACTTCCAAAGCTTCTAGCTATACCCCCTGTCCTAGATATTGTAGATGATGTCTTCTTGGAGTCCAGTCTTGCTCCTGACACCTTACCACCAGCTCCTAGAAAACTTGACAGGTACTACAGAGTACCTGACGCTCACAAATTTCTCTTTAGGAATCCTACTGCTGATCCAGAGACCATTTCCCAGGGACCTAAAGGCATTAAGGCTACTACAGCCAAAAACCCTACCCTTTCAGACAGGGATGCTAGAGCTTTAGACAGATGGGGTAAGAAGGTATGTGCCTCTACAACTCTTGCCATCAGAGCTTTGAATTGCCAGTTTCACATATTGAAGTGCCAGCAACATATTATAGAACTAATTAAACAGAAAATGGTGTTACTTCCAGATTGTGGAGAAAATAAAGATTTACAAGAGTTAATGCATTCTGTAAAGCAAGTTAGTAAACATACTTTGCAGTGTGGGTTGTGATGCCTTAGAAGCATCTTGCAGGGCTGCTGTCACACTGGGTCTGTACTGAGAAGGCATGCTTGGCGAAAGGAACAAGTGTTGCCTGATCATGTCAAAGCAAAATTACTAGATGCTCCATTAAATCAGGACGTTTGTTTGGCACAAAATCAGAAGAAGTTCTTAAAAAGATGGAAGAAAAAGCTAAATCTATGCAAACCGTCAAAGATTTCTTACAGGTTCAGCCAGCTAGATTCAGTAGGCATTGGTCTTCAAAAAACTGGTCCTTTCCAGTCCCTCTCAGGCCTTCTCAGTCCAAACCCAGGGGAAACAGACCACCAAGACTACAGTCTCAGGGTATGCAGAGATCTAAACAATTAAGTGTTTCCACCTCAAAACCAGGGAGTGGTAAGCCACCCCCATGTGGAAAAAGTTCACAATGACTTTCCAATTATCCTTTCCAGCCATGCCCAAGTACTTGCGCCCCTAAGAGGAAAACTCTCCCTTCATGCAAAAAACTCGATGTCCATTACTCAGGACCGATGGGTTCTAAACATTGTATCCCAGGGATACAGATTCTACTTCCACTCACTGCCAACTCCAAGTGGGTTGCCAGACCTTCCTCCAAACCAGTGGGCAGAGGCGCAAAAGCAAGTACTTTCCCTTTTCCATATCAGGGCTATTCAACCTGTTCCAGTAGAACAGAGAGGACAGGGTATCTACTCCAGACTGTTCCTGGTGCCCAGAAAAGAGGGCTCTTGGCGCCCTATCCTGGATCTATCTATTCTCAACACCTTTCTGGTGGTCCCAAAATTCAAACTTCTTCCTATGCTAGCCAACAATGTCTGGTTAGTCACCCTAGACTTAAAATAAGCTTATCTGCACATCCCCATAAGGGAGTTTTGCAGGAAATATCTACGTATCAGGGCAGCCTGTATGCAATATCAGTTCTCTGCACTTCCCTTTGGCTTATCTATTGCACCCAGAGTATTCACAAAATGCCTGGCTCCAGCCATTGCATACTGCAGACAGAGAAATATTCAAATCTACCCATACCTGGACGATTGCCTGATTCAGGCGGACAGTCAGGAATTGCTACTTCAGCACGTGGCATTTGTAAAAGGACTTCTAACTTCACTGGGATACACCATCAACGAAAAGAAGTCACAACTGGTGCCCGGCCAACAAATTGTATTCCTGGGAGCAAGTTTGAACACACCTTCCCAGATGGCATTCCTCACTCCAGAAAAGCAGGTCCATTTGACAAACATTTTCAAACTAATGGCCAAGAAAACCCAGCTATCTGCAAGGAAAATACTGCAAGCCCTAGGGTTCATGGCCTCATGCATTCTGCTAATTCCATATGCAAGACTGCATATGAGGAATCTTCAGTTGTACTTAAAAATCTCTGGTGTCAACATTCTCAGGACCTGAAAACAGTGATGTCTATCATACCTTGTCTAAGGCCAGAGTTCCTTTGGTGGGCAGAAGCATGCAACCACAACAAGGGACTTCCTTTCACTCAATCCCTCGCTGCCCAAACCCTGACAACAGACGCATCAGATTATGCATGGGGGGCTCACATGGCAGGCAAATGCATTCAAGGTAAATGGAGCCCAGAACAAATTCCCCTGCATATCAATCAAAAAGAGATGCTAGCTGTGCAGAATGCTTTGACAGTCTTCAAATACCTTATCCTTCCAGGACAGCCCCTGATAAAGACAGACAACACCACAGTTATGTGGTACATAAACAAGCAGGGAGGAACTCATTCTTACCCACTCTGCAGGTTAGCCATGGCTCTGTGGAACACAGCCTTGAGCATCCAAGTTCACTTACAAGCTCAATTCCTGCCAGGCAAGCAAAATTCACTGGAAAACGACTTAAGCAGAAATCTACTGGAACCCTCACGGGTGGAAACTGCACCCCAGCTCATTCAAACTTCTAACCCAGAGGTGGGGAACACTGAAGGTGGACCATTTTGCCTCCCCTCAAAACCACCAATTGAGCAAATTTTACACCAGGAACCCTCACAGCAGAGCCTGAAAGGTGGACGCCCTGTCCTTTACATGGGAAAGCCTCTCAATTTATGCCTTTCCTCCTCTGCTCCTCCTCTCAAGAGTACTACTCAGGATCAAGCAGGACAGGCCAAGGGCAATCCTTATTGCACCAGACTGGCCACGCCAGCACTGGTACCCAGTCCTACGCAGTCTGACAGCAGTGCCACCCTGGCACCTACATCACACACCTTCCCTGCTGTCTCAGCAAGAGGGACAGATTTTGCATCCACAGCTGCAAACCCTAAACCTTGCAGTCTGGCTTATTTCCTAAATGCACCACCAGCATCCCTCAGCAAACAGGTGCTGGATGTCATCCTTGAGGCCAGAAGGCCTAGTACTAGGAAATCCTATGCTGAAAAGTGGAAAAAATATTGTTCGTGGAGTCGGTCTCAAGGAAAGGACACAGCTGTACCCAGCTTATCTCAAATCCTTGATTATCTAGCAGAGCTGCTCCACAGAGGCCTATCCTTCTCATCCATTAAGATTCATGCCTCTGCCATCTCAGCTCATTATAATACTGAGCCTCCTTTTTTTTCTCACCCTCTCATCAAACCGTTTCTGAAAGGAGCTAACAATTTAAGGCCCCCTAGGAGAGCTCCCACCCCGACCTGGGACCTTAACTTTGTACTGGAGAAGCTCACACTTCCCCCCTTTGAACCTGCTGCTTCAGCAGAATTAAAATTCCTCTCTTGGAAAGCAGTCTTACTTCTATTACTTCAGCAAGAAGAGTGTCTGAGTTACAGGCACTAATGGCTGTGGAGCCCTTCATTATTTTCCATGCTGACAGGGTTTCCCTCAGGACTAACCCTTCCTTTATGCCCAAGGTGGCATCCAGTGTGGCTCTAAATCAATCCATCCATTTGCCAACCTTTTTCCTTAATCCTCAGAATAAAGGGGAAAGGATCCTGCACTCGGACATGCACAGACAGCTCAGGTTGTACCTTGACAGGACTAAGCCTTTCAGAAAATCTGACCAGCTGCTAGTCAGCTTTGCTACAAGGGCAGAGGGCAAGGCCATTTCAAACCAAACCATTTCCAAATGGATAGCGCACTGCATCCATTTCTGCTACACGCACCATGGAAAACCTACCCCTCTTGGAATCAGAAGTCATTCCACTTGAGCTACTTCAGCCTCTACAGCATTTCTCAGGGGAGTCCCTACCAGGGACATCCTAGAAGCTGCAACCTGGAATTCTGTACACACCTTCACCAATCATTACCACTTACCTGTTTTTTTCTAACTCCAGAGCTGGATTTGCTACAGCAGTCTTACAAGGCCTGCTAGCCAGCCCTAACACCTCTTGACTGCCTCCACCCTTCCTCAGCTTTGTAAATCAACCCTAGTGTGATGACTGCAACAGTGAAACACGAAGAACATAGTACAGTTGTGTACACTTGCCATAAATGTAGATGTCTGAGTGTATTCACTATTGCAGTCCTGGTTTCCCTCCCTCCATCCCCCTGTTTTTTATATCCTTTCTAACTGTCCTCTTTATGGCCATATTTTATAGCAGGGGTATTTACCTTTTACTGGCGATGTTCCACACCAAGTAATAGCTTCCTATTTGGGGGGCTCCTGACATTTGGGGCAAGAAAAACTGATGTAA